>NW_028123937.1:600000-1149886 GCF_965194805.1 Balaenoptera borealis | reverse complement strand
CCATTATCTCTTTAAATATATTCTCGGGTCCTTTCTCTCTCTCTTCTCCTTCTGGGACCCCTATAATGCGAATGTTGTTGCGTTTAATGTTGTCCCAGAGGACTCTTGGGGTGTCTTCGTTTATTTTCATTCTTTTTCTTTATTCTGTTCCATGGCAGTGATTTCCACCTTTCTGTCTTCCAGGTCACTTATCCGTTCTTCTGCCACAGTTATTCTGCTACTGATTCCTTCTAGTGTGTTTTTCATTTCAGTTATTCCATTGTTCACCTCTGTTTGTTTGTTCTTTAATTCTTCTAGGTGTTTGTTCCTTAATTCTTCTAGGTCTTTGTTAAACATTTCTTGCATCTTCTCGATCTTTGCCTCCTTTCTTTTTCCAAGGTCTTGGCTCAACTTCACTATCATTATTCTGAATTTTTTTTCTGGAAGGTTCCCTATCTCCACCTCATTTCGTTTTTTTTTCTGGGGTTTTATCTTGTTCCTTGATCTGGTATAAAGTCCTCTGCCTTTTCATTTTGTCTATCTTTCTGTGAATGTGGTTTTCCTTCCACAGGCTGCAGAATTGTAGTTCTTCTTGCTTCTGCTGTCTGCTCTCCGGTGGATGAGTCTATCTTAGAGGCTTGTGCAAGCTTCCTGATGGGAAGGACTGGTGGTGGGTAGAGCTGGGTGTTGCTTTGGTGGGCAGAGCTTTAATCCGCTTGTCTACGGATTAAATAAAACTTTAATAAAAAGTTTAATCCGCTTGTCTGCTGATGCATGGGGCTGGGTTCCCTCCCTGTTGGTTGTTTGGCCTGAGGCGACCCAGCCCTGGAGCCTACCTTGCTCTTGGTGGGGCTAATGGCGGACTCTGGGAGGGCTCACACCAAGGAGTATTTCCCAGAACTTCTGCTGCCAGTGTCATTGTCCTCACGGTGAGCCACAGCCACAGCCACCACCTGCCTCTGCAGGAGACCCTCTAAAAGTAGCAGGTAGTTCTGGTCATTCTCCTACAGGGTCACTGCTCCTTCCCCTGGGTCCTGATGTGCACACTACTTTGTGTGTGCCCTCCAAGAGTGGAGTATCTGAGTGGAGTTGAGACTCTGAGACTCTGTGTGGAGTTGCACAGACTCTGGGTCCTGTGAAGCTTCGATGTTTTGTGATTCTAGAAATCCTATAGGAGACGGTCCACAGCAGGTGACGCTAATGTTGTCAGTAGAGGTGTTGAAGCCAAAGATCTGCAGTTCCAACTAGAGGTGCCGATGTACATACAGGACAAAATCATCTCGTGTGAATGTAGTTCAGGCATGTTTAAGATGAATGCAGTCATGTTAATGCCTACCATATTCTATCTTGAGCCTCTCCTCAGGGACCCCCTCCTCAGTTCCTGAGGCTCCTGTAAGTCATGTACAGGGGACTGGAGAGTGGGCTCTGTCCAGTCTGAGCCCTGAGTTACCCTGTGTGTATCTTAGGATACTTTGTATTTCTGTGGTGTCCGTTGTAACATCATCTCTTTCATTTCAGATTTATTTGGGCCCTCTCTTTTTAAAAAAACATACTACTGTTGTCTTTTATTCTTTACAGAAGTTTAATAAGTGTTTGATCTACTATCCTTACCCTATGTATACTTTTTGCAGTGAGATTTTTACTTTTCTTTGTTTCCTTGTTACTATCAATAATTAGTGAGACTTCTTTTAAGCTACCTTCAACATTGCTTATAAAGCTGCTTTATTAGTGATGACAGAGCCTTAATGGAAGTCATGTTCTGGTTGTAAATTAGAATGCAATGTGCCAGCAAATAGCCCCTTAAGTTTATGTCTCATTACTTCTTGTTCTTTTTTTAATTTAATTTTTATTTTTTGTCAGAGCAAATTTAATTAAAATGTTTTGTTTCTTCTAGGTGTGAAAGATGTGGTTCTTTTAAACATATACATATATCTATTCTTCTTTGGATCATTTTCCCATGTAGGTTATGACACGATGTTGAGTAGTCTTGTCTTGGTATTACGTAGGTCTTTGGTGATTACATATTTCACATGTGTTTCTATATCTATCTTAACCCCAATATCCTAATGTATCCAATCCTCACACCTTTCCATTTGGTGAACCATAAGTTTGTTTAATGAATCTGTGATTGCATTTCTCTGTGGAAATATCTTCATTGGTATCAATTTTTAGCTAAGACCTATAAGTGATATTATAGGATATGTGTCTTTTGCTTTCTGACTTAGTACAATTTGCCTGATTACCTCAAGAATCATACATGGTGCTGCAAATGGCATTGTTTCATTTTTTTCCCTGGCTAATATTCCATCTGTACGTGTACCAGTTCTTCTTTGGCCACGCACCTCTTGATGGACTTTCTGGTTGCCTCCATGTCTTGGCTATTGTAATACTGCTGCAATGCACATTTGCTTGCCTGTGTCTTTCCAGTTATATCTTCTTATGTTATAGGCCAAGGAGTGGGCTTGCTGTATCATATGGTAGCTCAGTGTGTATGTTTTAAAGGCACCACCATTCAGTTCTCATTAGTGGCTCTTTCCAGGTTATGTCCCACTTAAAATTGAGGGTATGCATTTCTCCAAAACACCTTCAATATTTATTGTTTGTAGTTTTCTTGCTGATGGTCATTCTAACAGGTGCGAGCTGATACCTATCTGTGGTTGAATTTGCATGTGTCCCATAATCTGTTGAAATTGAGCTTTAAAGCATGCCCTTTTATTTATCAAACTGTGATTACAGCTTAGTTCTTCAAAGTGTTTTCTTAAAGTAAGTGTCACATTTTGAAAATTTTTGGCCATTACCTCCCTCAAGACATTTGGAGGGCACGTTTCATTTACAGCCCTGAAGTACTTGTTCATATGAAGTGACCATTAGCACAGGTTTTAAAGCTGCTTTTGCAGGTAACGGCCAGAGGGTGGCAGCCTTTCTACGTTCCCAATCTGGTAAATAGGGAAAGAGACCTTCAGCCCCAAGAGTGTCCAGCTTTATTTCTCATCCAGCTGTGGGTCTAGATATGGTCACACCAGGTTGCATCACAGCCCCAGAACGAATTATGTAAAAATTTCTCCCTCTATCACTGTCTTTGTTTTTTGGGATTTTAAAGTAATTTATTTTTATAATGGGGTTTACCTGATTTTCACTGCTGTGTTTATGCCCCTTTACACCCACTTGATTCACTTACAGAGAGAAATCAATACATAGGTTTTAAGATTTTTACTAGTCAGATATATTCTTGTTCGTTGAATAGGGGGTGTTGCATCCACTTCACTGAGCAAGGAGTAGGTCTTGTCTATTACATATTGGGTTTATGGATCGGTATTTGAGCTAATATGAAACCCTCGTTTTATGCATCACCCCACCTCACCTTTCCCGTTAAGCAGCCATAGTGTGTTTTCTAAATGTGTGACTCTGTTCTGTTTTGTAATTCAGTTCAAGTGTAACGGTTTTTACATTCCCTCTACAAGTGATATCTTATGATAAGTGTCTTTTTCTGTGTGACTTATTTCACTTAGAATCGTCGAACATAAATCCACTCATCATGCGGCTAATAGCCTTATGACATTGATTTCATGGCTGAGTGATATTCCATTGTACATAAGGACCACAACATCGTTATCCATTTTCCTATTTCCTGGGATATTTAAGGTGTAATGAAGAGGAGGTTCTTGTCAACAGAGCAGCCCTAAACTTTGGTGTGTCTGTGTCTAGCTGATTTTTAGTTTTCCCAATTCATAACCCCATAAGTGGAAATGCCCTATGCTCTCTAAGCTGTGTTTTTTAGATGTTTCAGGACTCACCGTACACTTCTCCAGAGTGGCTGTTGGCAATTTACATCCCGCCCATCAGTGTAGCAAGGCTCCCATTTCTCCATGGCCTGTCCTGCATTTCTGGTTTTGACACTTTTTTCAGCATGGCCCTTTTGACGGATGGGAAGCGAAACTTCTTTGTAGCGCTGATTTGCCTTTCCAGGTTGCTTGGTTGGCCAAAAAGGGCGTATGCGTTTTTTCCTGAATATATTCAGGAAAAAACGCATACGCCCTTTTTGGCCAAGGGCATCATTGTCAACGTTTTGCCGCTTTTCATGTGCTTTAAAGGAGATTCGAATCTACCTCCTGAAATCTGTTTCCTGCAATTCTGCCTTGATTTCAAATCCTCTTCTTTGCCTTCCCTCAATATATTTGTAGACGAGAGTTATCATTTATAACTCTGCAGGTTTGTGAATTGCAGTGCCCTGAAGCTCCATTTTACAACTCGCTTTTTTGGGAGCTGGCCGCAAAAGCACTGGATGGCTTCAGGCCCTGTTCTGGTTCCGGGGGTATGATGAGCCTGTGGTTAATTCTTCTTCCTGATGGGAAAATAGAGTGACCTGTGCCTGTCCCAACACCAAGAGCCAGTCTCTCATTGGTTCCCCGTCTTCCCGTTCATCCTCAGGAAAAATTGCAACCTGTACGGAACAGGAGGTTAAAGGTGCTGATGCTCCAAGTAGGGAGATTGCTAGTAAAGTGGCTGGAATGGCGAACCCGGGCACAAGGAGATGAGAAATGAGGTGCGTTTTAGAAACCTTTCCCCATCACACGGTGTACCATCTTCTGGGTTTCTCATGCATGTTTTCGATGTAGGAAGATGCCCTTGAACCTGGAGATTTGGGACCCATGCGATGGGTACCACGCAGTATTACTTTAAAGGGTCTGCGTTTGCTCACCCAACCTCACCAAACCTCTCAGCCCCAAGAGTGTCCACCCTTATGTCTCATCCAGCTGTGGGTCTAGATATGGTCAATCCAGGTTGCATCACAGCCCCTGAACGCATTGTGTAAGAATGTCTCTCTCTTTCACTGTCTTTCTTTCATGGGTTTTTCAAAGTAATTTATTTTCATAATGGGGTTTAGCTGCTTTTCACTGCTGTGTTTATGCCGCTTTACACCCACTTGACACAC
The DNA here is from genome assembly GCF_965194805.1 of Balaenoptera borealis. Lineage (NCBI taxonomy): Eukaryota > Metazoa > Chordata > Mammalia > Artiodactyla > Balaenopteridae > Balaenoptera > Balaenoptera borealis. Next base: position 1,144,974 of record NW_028123937.1, on the reverse strand, counting down.
TAACAGAGAGATATCAATACATAGGTTTTAAGATTATTACTAGTCAGATATATTCTTGTGCGGTGAATAGGGCGTGTTGAGTCCAGTTCTCTGAGCAAGGAGTAGGTCTTGTCTATTACATATTGGGTTTATGGAACGGTATCTGAGCTAATTTGAAACCCTTGTTTTATGTATCACCCCACCTCACCTTTCCCGTTAAGCAGCCATAGTGTGTTTTCTGCATGTGTGACTCTGTTCTGTTTTGTAATTCAGTTCATGTGTAACGGTTTTTACATTCCCTCTATCAGTGATACCTTATGAGAAGTGTCCTTTTCTGTGTGACTTATTTCACTTAGAATCGTCGTACCTAAATCCACTCTTCATGCTGCTACTAGCCTTAGGACATTGATTTCATGGCTGAGTGATATTCCATTGTACATAAGGACCAGAACTTCTTTACCCATTTTTCTCTTTCCTGGGATATTTAAGGTGGAATGAAGTGGAGGTCCTTGTCAACAGAGCAGCCCTAAACTTTGGGGTGCTTGTGTCTTGCTGATTTTTAATTTTCCCAATTTATACCCCCATGAGTGGAAGTGCCCTATGCTCTCTAAGCTGTGTTTTTTAGATGTTTCACGACTCACCGTACACTTCTCCAGAGTGGCTGTTGGCAATTTACATCCCGCCCATCAGTGTAGCAAGGCTCCCATTTCTCCATGGCCTGTCCTGCATTTCTGGTTTTGACACTTTTTTCAGCATGGCCCTTTTGACCGATGGGAAGCGAGACTTCTTTGTAGCGCTGATTTGCCTTTCCAGGTTGCTTGGTTGGCCAAAAAGGGCGTATGCGTTTTTTCCTGAATATATTCAGGAAAAAACGCATACGCCCTTTTTGGCCAAGGGCATCATTGTCAACGTTTTGCCGCTTTTCATGTGCTTTAAAGGAGATTCGAATCTACCTCCTGTAATCTGTTTCCTGCAATTCTGCCTTGATTTCAAATCCTCTTCGTTGCCTTCCCTCAATATATTTGTGGACGAGAGTTATCATTTATAACTCTGCAGGTTTGTGAATTGCAGTGCCATGAAGCTCGATTTTACACCTCGCGTTTTTGGGAGCTGGCCGAAAAAGCGCAGGATGGCTTCAGGCCCTGTTCTGGTTCCGGGGGGCAGGCTGAGCCTGTGGTTAATTCTTCTTCCTGATGGGAAAATAGAGTGACCTGTGCCTGTCCCAACACCAAGAGCCAGTCTCTCATTGGTTCCCCGTCTTCCCGTTCATCCTCAGGAAAAATTGCAACCTGTAGGGAACAGGAGGTTAAAGGTGCTGATGCTCCAAGTAGGGAGATTGCTAGTAAAGCGGCTGGGATGGCGAACCCGGGCACAAGGAGATGAGAAATGAGGTGCGTTTTAGAAACCTTTCCCCATCACACGGTGTACCATCTTCTGGGTTTCTCATGCATGTTTTTGATGTAGGAAGATGCCCTTGAACATGGAGATTTGGGACCCATGCGATGGGTACCACGCAGTATTACTTTAAAGGGTCTGCGTTTGCTCACCCAACCTCACCAAACCTCTCAGCCCCAAGAGTGTCCACCCTTAGGTCTCATCCAGCTGTGGGTCTAGATATGGTCAATCCAGGTTGCATCACAGCCCCTGAACGCATTGTGTAAGAATTTCTCTCTTTCACTGTCTTTGTTTCATGGGTTTTTAAAAGTAATTTATTTCCATAATGCGGTTTAGCTGCTTTTCACTGCTGTGTTTATGCCGCTTTACACCCACTTGACACACTAACAGAGAGATATCAATACATAGGTTTTAAGATTATTACTAGTCAGATATATTCTTGTGCGGTGAATAGGGCGTTTTGAGTCCAATTCTCTGAGCAAGGAGTAGGTCTTGTCTATTACATATTGGGTTTATGGAACGGTATCTGAGCTAATTTGAAACCCTTGTTTTATGTATCACCCCACCTCACCTTTCCCGTTAAACAGCCATAGTGTGTTTTCTGCATGTGTGACTCTGTTCTGTTTTGTAATTCAGTTCAAGTGTAACGGTTTTTACATTCCCTCTATCAGTGATACCTTATGAGAAGTGTCCTTTTCTGTGTGACTTATTTCACTTAGAATCGTCGTACCTAAATCCACTCATCATGCTGCTACTAGCCTTATGACATTGATTTCATGGCTGAGTGATATTCCATTGAACATAAGGAACAGAACTTCTTTATCCATTTTTCTCTTTCCTGGGATATTTAAGGTGGAATGAAGTGGAGGTCCTTGTCAACAGAGCAGCCCTAAACTTTGGGGTGCTTGTGTCTTGCTGATTTTTCATTTTCCCAATTTATACCCCCATGAGTGGAAGTGCCCTATGCTCTCTAAGCTGTGTTTTTTAGATGTTTCAGGACTCACCGTACACTTCTCCAGAGTGGCTGTTGGCAATTTACATCCCGCCCATCAGTGTAGCAAGGCTCCCATTTCTCCATGGCCTGTCCTGCATTTCTGGTTTTGACACTTTTTTCAGCATGGCCCTTTTGACCGATGGGAAGCGAGACTTCTTTGTAGCGCTGATTTGCCTTTCCAGGTTGCTTGGTTGGCCAAAAAGGGCGTATGCATTTTTTCCTGAATATATTCAGGAAAAAACGAATACGCCCTTTTTGGCCAAGGGCATCATTGTCAACGTTTTGCCGCTTTTCATGTGCTTTAAAGGAGATTCGAATCTACCTCCTGAAATCTGTTTCCTGCAATTCTGCCTTGATTTCAAATCCTCTTCTTTGCCTTCCCTCAATATATTTGTGGACGAGAGTTATCATTTATAACTCTGCAGGTTTGTGAATTGCAGTGCCCTGAAGCTCGATTTTACAACTCGCGTTTTTGGGAGCTGGCCGCAAGAGCGCAGGATGGCTTCAGGCCCTGTTCTGGTTCCGGGGTCAGGCTGAGCCTGTGGTTAATTCTTCTTCCTGATGGGAAAATAGAGTGACCTGTGCCTGTCCCAACACCAAGAGCCAGTCTCTCATTGGTTCCCCGTCTTCCCGTTCATCCTCAGGAAAAATTGCAACCTGTAGGGAACAGGAGGTTAAAGGTGCTGATGCTCCAAGTAGGGAGATTGCTAGTAAAGCGGCTGGGATGGCGAACCCGGGCACAAGGAGATGAGAAATGAGGTGCGTTTTAGAAACCTTTCCCCATCACACGGTGTACCATCTTCTGGGTTTCTCATGCATGTTTTTGATGTAGGAAGATGCCCTTGAACATGGAGATTTGGGACCCATGCGATGGGTACCACGCAGTATTACTTTAAAGGGTCTGCGTTTGCTCACCCAACCTCACCAAACCTCTCAGCCCCAAGAGTGTCCACCCTTAGGTCTCATCCAGCTGTGGGTCTAGATATGGTCAATCCAGGTTGCATCACAGCCCCTGAACGCATTGTGTAAGAATTTCTCTCTTTCACTGTCTTTGTTTCATGGGTTTTTAAAAGTAATTTATTTTCATAATGCGGTTTAGCTGCTTTTCACTGCTGTGTTTATGCCGCTTTACACCCACTTGACACACTAACAGAGAGATATCAATACATAGGTTTTAAGATTATTACTAGTCAGATATATTCTTGTGCGTTGAATAGGGCGTTTTGAGTCCAATTCTCTGAGCAAGGAGTAGGTCTTGTCTATTACATATTGGGTTTATGGAACGGTATCTGAGCTAATTTGAAACCCTTGTTTTATGTATCACCCCACCTCACCTTTCCCGTTAAACAGCCATAGTGTGTTTTCTGCATGTGTGACTCTGTTCTGTTTTGTAATTCAGTTCAAGTGTAACGGTTTTTACATTCCCTCTATCAGTGATACCTTATGAGAAGTGTCCTTTTCTGTGTGACTTATTTCACTTAGAATCGTCGTACCTAAATCCACTCATCATGCTGCTACTAGCCTTATGACATTGATTTCATGGCTGAGTGATATTCCATTGTACATAAGGACCAGAACTTCTTTACCCATTTTTCTCTTTCCTGGGATATTTAAGGTGGAATGAAGTGGAGGTCCTTGTCAACAGAGCAGCCCTAAACTTTGGGGTGCTTGTGTCTTGCTGATTTTTCATTTTCCCAATTTATACCCCCATGAGTGGAAGTGCCCTATGCTCTCTAAGCTGTGTTTTTTAGATGTTTCAGGACTCACCGTACACTTCTCCAGAGTGGCTGTTGGCAATTTACATCCCGCCCATCAGTGTAGCAAGGCTCCCATTTCTCCATGGCCTGTCCTGCATTTCTGGTTTTGACACTTTTTTCAGCATGGCCCTTTTGACCGATGGGAAGCGAGACTTCTTTGTAGCGCTGATTTGCCTTTCCAGGTTGCTTGGTTGGCCAAAAAGGGCGTATGCGTTTTTTCCTGAATATATTCAGGAAAAAACGAATACGCCCTTTTTGGCCAAGGGCATCATTGTCAACGTTTTGCCGCTTTTCATGTGCTTTAAAGGAGATTCGAATCTACCTCCTGAAATCTGTTTCCTGCAATTCTGCCTTGATTTCAAATCCTCTTCTTTGCCTTCCCTCAATATATTTGTGGACGAGAGTTATCATTTATAACTCTGCAGGTTTGTGAATTGCAGTGCCCTGAAGCTCGATTTTACAACTCGCGTTTTTGGGAGCTGGCCGCAAGAGCGCAGGATGGCTTCAGGCCCTGTTCTGGTTCCGGGGTCAGGCTGAGCCTGTGGTTAATTCTTCTTCCTGATGGGAAAATAGAGTGACCTGTGCCTGTCCCAACACCAAGAGCCAGTCTCTCATTGGTTCCCCGTCTTCCCGTTCATCCTCAGGAAAAATTGCAACCTGTAGGGAACAGGAGGTTAAAGTTGCTGATGCTCCAAGTAGGGAGATTGCTAGTAAAGCGGCTGGGATGGCGAACCCGGGCACAAGGAGATGAGAAATGAGGTGCGTTTTAGAAACCTTTCCCCATCACACGGTGTACCATCTTCTGGGTTTCTCATGCATGTTTTTGATGTAGGAAGATGCCCTTGAACATGGAGATTTGGGACCCATGCGATGGGTACCACGCAGTATTACTTTAAAGGGTCTGCGTTTGCTCACCCAACCTCACCAAACCTCTCAGCCCCAAGAGTGTCCACCCTTAGGTCTCATCCAGCTGTGGGTCTAGATATGGTCAATCCAGGTTGCATCACAGCCCCTGAACGCATTGTGTAAGAATTTCTCTCTTTCACTGTCTTTGTTTCATGGGTTTTTAAAAGTAATTTATTTTCATAATGCGGTTTAGCTGCTTTTCACTGCTGTGTTTATGCCGCTTTACACCCACTTGACACACTAACAGAGAGATATCAATACATAGGTTTTAAGATTATTACTAGTCAGATATATTCTTGTGCGGTGAATAGGGCGTTTTGAGTCCAATTTTCTGAGCAAGGAGTAGGTCTTGTCTATTACATATTGGGTTTATGGAACGGTATCTGAGCTAATTTGAAACCCTTGTTTTATGTATCACCCCACCTCACCTTTCCCGTTAAACAGCCATAGTGTGTTTTCTGCATGTGTGACTCTGTTCTGTTTTGTAATTCAGTTCAAGTGTAACGGTTTTTACATTCCCTCTATCAGTGATACCTTATGAGAAGTGTCCTTTTCTGTGTCACTTATTTCACTTAGAATCGTCGTACCTAAATCCACTCATCATGCTGCTACTAGCCTTATGACATTGATTTCATGGCTGAGTGATATTCCATTGTACAAAAGGACCACAACTTCTTTACCCATTTTTCTCTTTCCTGGGATATTGAAGGTGGAATGAAGTGGAGGTCCTTGTCAACAGAGCAGCCCTAAACTTTGGGGTGCTTGTGTCTTGCTGATTTTTAATTTTCCCAATTTATACCCCCATGAGTGGAAGTGCCCTATGCTCTCTAAGCTGTGTTTTTTAGATGTTTCACGACTCACCGTACACTTCTCCAGAGTGGCTGTTGGCAATTTACATCCCGCCCATCAGTGTAGCAAGGCTCCCATTTCTCCATGGCCTGTCCTGCATTTCTGGTTTTGACACTTTTTTCAGCATGGCCCTTTTGACCGATGGGAAGCGAGACTTCTTTGTAGCGCTGATTTGCCTTTCCAGGTTGCTTGGTTGGCCAAAAAGGGCGTATGCGTTTTTTCCTGAATATATTCAGGAAAAAACGCATACGCCCTTTTTGGCCAAGGGCATCATTGTCAACGTTTTGCCGCTTTTCATGTGCTTTAAAGGAGATTCGAATCTACCTCCTGAAATCTGTTTCCTGCAATTCTGCATTGATTTCAAATCCTCTTCTTTGCCTTCCCTCAATATATTTGTGGACGAGAGTTATCATTTATAACTCTGCAGGTTTGTGAATTGCAGTGCCATGAAGCTCGATTTTACACCTCGCGTTTTTGGGAGCTGGCCGCAAAAGCGCAGGATGGCTTCAGGCCCTGTTCTGGTTCCGGGGGGCAGGCTGAGCCTGTGGTTAATTCTTCTTCCTGATGGGAAAATAGAGTGACCTGTGCCTGTCCCAACACCAACAGCCAGTCTCTCATTGGTTCCCCGTCTTCCCGTTCATCCTCAGGAAAAATTGCAACCTGTACGGAACAGGAGGTTAAAGGTGCTGATGCTCCAAGTAGGGAGATTGCTAGTAAAGCGGCTGGGATGGCGAACCCGGGCACAAGGAGATGAGAAATGAGGTGCGTTTTAGAAACCTATCCCCATCACACGGTGTACCATCTTCTGGGTTTCTCATGCATATTTTTGATGTAGGAAGATGCCCTTGAACCTGGAGATTTGGGACCCATGCGATGGGTACCACGCAGTATTACTTTAAAGGGTCTGCGTTTGCTCACCCAACATCACCAAACCTCTCAGCCCCAAGAGTGTCCACCCTTAGGTCTCATCCAGCTGTGGGTCTAGATATGGTCAATCCAGGTTGCATCACAGCCCCTGAACGCATTGTGTAAGCATTTCTCTCTTTCACTGTCTTTGTTTCATGGGTTTTTAAAAGTAATTTATTTTCATAATGCGGTTTAGCTGCTTTTCACTGCTGTGTTTATGCCGCTTTACACCCACTTGACACACTAACAGAGAGATATCAATACATAGGTTTTACGATTATTACTAGTCAGATATATTCTTGTGCCGTGAATAGGGCGTGTTGAGTCCAGTTCTCTGAGCAAGGAGTAGGTCTTGTCTATTACATATTGGGTTTATGGAACGGTATCTGAGGTAATTTGATACCCTTGTTTTATGTATCACCCCACCTCACCTTTCCCGTTAAGCAGCCATAGTGTGTTTTCTGCATGTGTGACTCTGTTCTGTTTTGTAATTCAGTTCAAGTGTAACGGTTTTTACATTCCCTCTATCAGTGATACCTTATGAGAAGTGTCCTTTTCTGTGTGACTTATTTCACTTAGAATCGTCGTACCTAAATCCACTCATCATGCTGCTACTAACCTTACGACATTGATTTCATGGCTGAGTGATATTCCACTGTACATAAGGACCACCACTTCTTTATCCATTTTTCTCTTTCCTGGGATATTGAAGGTGGAATGAAGTGGAGGTCCTGGTCAACAGAGCAGCCCTAAACTTTGGGGTGCTTGTGTCTTGCTGATTTTTAATTTTCCCAATTTATACCCCCATGAGTGGAAGTGCCCTATGCTCTCTAAGCTGTGTTTTTCAGATGTTTCAGGACTCACCGGACACTTCTCCAGAGTGGCTCTTGGCAATTTACATCCCGCCCATCAGTGTAGCAAGGCTCCCATTTCTCCATGGCCTGTCCTGCATTTCTGGTTTTGACACTTTTTTCAGCATGGCCCTTTTGACCGATGGGAAGCGAGACTTCTTTGTAGCACTTATTTGCCTTTCCAGGTTGCTTGGTTGGCCAAAAAGGGCGTATGCGTTTTTTCCTGAATATATTCAGGAAAAAACGCATACGCCCTTTTTGGCCAAGGGCATCATTGTCAACGTTTTGCCGCTTTTCATGTGCTTTAAAGGCGATTCGTATCTACCTCCTGAAATCTGTTTCCTGCAATTCTGCCATGATTTCAAATCCTTTTCTTTGCCTTCCCTCAATATATTTGTGGACGAGAGTTATCCTTTATAACTCTGCAGGTTTGTGAATTGCAGTGCCCTGAACCTCCATTTTACAACTCGCTTTTTTGGTAGCTGGCCGCAAAAGGGCAGGACGGCTTCAGGCCCTGTTCTGGTTCCAGGGGGCAGGATGAGCCTGTGGTTAATTCTTCTTTCTGATGGGAATATAGAGTGACCTGTGCCTGTCCCAACACCAAGAGCTAGTCTCTCGTTGGTTCCACGTCTTCCCGTTTATCCTCAGGACAGATTGCAACCTGTATGGAACAGGAGGTTAAAGGTGCTGATGCTCCAAGTAGGGAGCTTGCTAGTAAAGTGGCTGGAATTGCGAACCCAGGCACAAGGAGATGAGAAATGAGGTGCGTTTTAGAAACCTTTCCCCATCACACGGTGTACCATCTTCTGGGTTTCTCATGCATGTTTTTGATGTAGGAAGATGCCCTTGAACCTGGAGATTTGGGACCCATGCGATGGGTACCACGCAGTATTACTTTAAAGGGTCTGTGTTTGCTCACCCAACCTCACCAAACGTCTCAGCCCCAAGAGTGTCCACCCTTATGTCTCATCCAGCTGTGCGTCTAGATATGGTCAATCCAGGTTGCATCACAACCCCTGAACGCATTGTCTAAGAATTTCTCTCTCTTTCACTGTCTTTGTTTCATGGGTTTTTCAAAGTAATTTATTTTCATAATGGGATTTAGCTGCTTTTCACTGCTGTGTTTATGCCGCTTTACACCCACTTGACACACTAACAGAGAGATATCAATACATAGGTTTTACGATTATTACTAGTCAGATATATTCTTGTGCCGTGAATAGGGCGTGTTGAGTCCAGTTCTCTGAGCAAGGAGTAGGTCTTGTCTATTACATATTGGGTTTATGGAACGGTATCTGAGCTAATTTGATACCCTTGTTTTATGTATCACCCCACCTCACCTTTCCCGTTAAGCAGCCATAGTGTGTTTTCTGCATGTGTGACTCTGTTCTGTTTTGTAATTCAGTTCAAGTGTAACGGTTTTTACATTCCCTCTATCAGTGATACCTTATGAGAAGTGTCCTTTTCTGTGTGACTTATTTCACTTAGAATCGTCGTACCTAAATCCACTCATCATGCTGCTACTAACCTTACGACATTGATTTCATGGCTGAGTGATATTCCATTGTACATAAGGACCACAACTTCTTTATCCATTTTTCTCTTTCCTGGGATATTTAAGGTGGAATGAAGTGGAGGTCCTGGTCAACAGAGCAGCCCTAAACTTTGGGGTGCTTGTGTCTTGCTGATTTTTAATTTTCCCAATTTATACCCCCATGAGTGGAAGTGCCCTATGCTCTCTAAGCTGTGTTTTTCAGATGTTTCAGGACTCACCGGACACTTCTCCAGAGTGGCTCTTGGCAATTTACATCCCGCCCATCAGTGTAGCAAGGCTCCCATTTCTCCATGGCCTGTCCTGCATTTCTGGTTTTGACACTTTTTTCAGCATGGCCCTTTTGACCGATGGGAAGCGAGACTTCTTTGTAGCGCTGATTTGCCTTTCCAGGTTGCTTGGTTGGCCAAAAAGGGCGTATGCGTTTTTTCCTGAATATATTCAGGAAAAAACGCATACGCCCTTTTTGGCCAAGGGCATCATTGTCAACGTTTTGCCGCTTTTCATGTGCTTTAAAGGCGATTCGTATCTACCTCCTGAAATCTGTTTCCTGCAATTCTGCCATGATTTCAAATCCTTTTCTTTGCCTTCCCTCAATATATTTGTGGACGAGAGTTATCCTTTATAACTCTGCAGGTTTGTGAATTGCAGTGCCCTGAACCTCCATTTTACAACTCGCTTTTTTGGTAGCTGGCCGCAAAAGGGCAGGACGGCTTCAGGCCCTGTTCTGGTTCCAGGGGGCAGGATGAGCCTGTGGTTAATTCTTCTTTCTGATGGGAATATAGAGTGACCTGTGCCTGTCCCAACACCAAGAGCTAGTCTCTCGTTGGTTCCACGTCTTCCCGTTTATCCTCAGGACAGATTGCAACCTGTATGGAACAGGAGGTTAAAGGTGCTGATGCTCCAAGTAGGGAGCTTGCTAGTAAAGTGGCTGGAATTGCGAACCCAGGCACAAGGAGATGAGAAATGAGGTGCGTTTTAGAAACCTTTCCCCATCACACGGTGTACCATCTTCTGGGTTTCTCATGCATGTTTTTGATGTAGGAAGATGCCCTTGAACCTGGAGATTTGGGACCCATGCGATGGGTACCACGCAGTATTACTTGAAAGGGTCTGTGTTTGCTCACCCAACCTCACCAAACCTCTTAGCCCCAAGAGTGTCCACCCTTATGTCTCATCCAGCTGTGGGTCTAGATATGGTCAATCCAGGTTGCATCACAGCCCCTGAACGCATTGTCTAAGAATTTCTCTCACTTTCACTGTCTTTCTTTCATGGGTGTTTCAAAGTAATTTATTTTTATAATGGGGTTTAGCTGCTTTTCACTGCTGTGTTTATGCCGCTTTACACCCACTTGACACACTAACAGAGAGATATCAATACATAGGTTTTACGATTATTATTAGTCAGATATATTCTTGTGTGGTGAATAGGGCGTGTTGAGTCCAGTTCTCTGAGCAAGGAGTAGGTCTTGTCTATTACATATTGGGTTTATGGAACGGTATCTGAGGTAATTTGATACCCTTGTTTTATGTATCACCCCACCTCACCTTTCCCGTTAAGCAGCCATAGTGTGTTTTCTGCATGTGTGACTCTGTTCTGTTTTGTAATTCAGTTCAAGTGTAACGGTTTTTACATTCCCTCTATCAGTGATACCTTATGAGAAGTGTCCTTTTCTGTGTGACTTATTTCCCTTAGAATCGTCGTACCTAAATCCACTCATCATGCTGCTACTAACCTTACGACATTGATTTCATGGCTGAGTGATATTCCATTGTACATAAGGACCACAACTTCTTTATCCATTTTTCTCTTTCCTGGGATATTTAAGGTGGAATGAAGTGGAGGTCCTGGTCAACAGAGCAGCCCTAAACTTTGGGGTGCTTGTGTCTTGCTGATTTTTAATTTTCCCAATTTATACCCCCATGAGTGGAAGTGCCCTATGCTCTCTAAGCTGTGTTTTTCAGATGTTTCAGGACTCACCGGACACTTCTCCAGAGTGGCTCTTGGCAATTTACATCCCGCCCATCAGTGTAGCAAGGCTCCCATTTCTCCATGGCCTGTCCTGCATTTCTGGTTTTGACACTTTTTTCAGCATGGCCCTTTTGACCGATGGGAAGCGAGACTTCTTTGTAGCGCTGATTTGCCTTTCCAGGTTGCTTGGTTGGCCAAAAAGGGCGTATGCGTTTTTTCCTGAATATATTCAGGAAAAAACGCATACGCCCTTTTTGGCCAAGGGCATCATTGTCAACGTTTTGCCGCTTTTCATGTGCTTTAAAGGCGATTCGTATCTACCTCCTGAAATCTGTTTCCTGCAATTCTGCCATGATTTCAAATCCTTTTCTTTGCCTTCCCTCAATATATTTGTGGACGAGAGTTATCCTTTATAACTCTGCAGGTTTGTGAATTGCAGTGCCCTGAACCTCCATTTTACAACTCGCTTTTTTGGTAGCTGGCCGCAAAAGGGCAGGACGGCTTCAGGCCCTGTTCTGGTTCCAGGGGGCAGGATGAGCCTGTGGTTAATTCTTCTTTCTGATGGGAATATAGAGTGACCTGTGCCTGTCCCAACACCAAGAGCTAGTCTCTCGTTGGTTCCACGTCTTCCCGTTTATCCTCAGGACAGATTGCAACCTGTATGGAACAGGAGGTTAAAGGTGCTGATGCTCCAAGTAGGGAGCTTGCTAGTAAAGTGGCTGGAATTGCGAACCCAGGCACAAGGAGATGAGAAATGAGGTGCGTTTTAGAAACCTTTCCCCATCACACGGTGTACCATCTTCTGGGTTTCTCATGCATGTTTTTGATGTAGGAAGATGCCCTTGAACCTGGAGATTTGGGACCCATGCGATGGGTACCACGCAGTATTACTTTAAAGGGTCTGTGTTTGCTCACCCAACCTCACCAAACGTCTCAGCCCCAAGAGTGTCCACCCTTATGTCTCATCCAGCTGTGCGTCTAGATATGGTCAATCCAGGTTGCATCACAGCCCCTGAACGCATTGTCTAAGAATTTCTCTCTCTTTCACTGTCTTTGTTTCATGGGTGTTTCAAAGTAATTTATTTTTATAATGGGGTTTAGCTGCTTTTCACTGCTGTGTTTATGCCGCTTTACACCCACTTGACACACTAACAGAGAGATATCAATACATAGGTTTTACGATTATTATTAGTCAGATATATTCTTGTGCGGTGAATAGGGCGTGTTGTGTCCACTTCTCTGAGCAAGGAGTAGGTCTTGTCTATTACATATTGGGTTTATGGAACGGTATCTGAGCTAATTTGATACCCTTGTTTTATGTATCACCCCACCTCACATTTCCCGTTAAGCAGCCATAGTGTGTTTTCTGCATGTGTGACTCTGTTCTGTTTTGTAATTCAGTTCAAGTGTAACGGTTTTTACATTCCCTCTATCAGTGATACCTTATGAGAAGTGTCCTTTTCTGTGTGACTTATTTCACTTAGAATCGTCGTACCTAAATCCACTCATCATGCTGCTACTAACCTTACGACATTGATTTCATGGCTGAGTGATATTCCACTGTACATAAGGACCACCACTTCTTTATCCATTTTTCTCTTTCCTGGGATATTGAAGGTGGAATGAAGTGGAGGTCCTGGTCAACAGAGCAGCCCTAAACTTTGGGGTGCTTGTGTCTTGCTGATTTTTAATTTTCCCAATTTATACCCCCATGAGTGGAAGTGCCCTATGCTCTCTAAGCTGTGTTTTTCAGATGTTTCAGGACTCACCGGACACTTCTCCAGAGTGGCTCTTGGCAATTTACATCCCGCCCATCAGTGTAGCAAGGCTCCCATTTCTCCATGGCCTGTCCTGCATTTCTGGTTTTGACACTTTTTTCAGCATGGCCCTTTTGACCGATGGGAAGCGAGACTTCTTTGTAGCACTGATTTGCCTTTCCAGGTTGCTTGGTTGGCCAAAAAGGGCGTATGCGTTTTTTCCTGAATATATTCAGGAAAAAACGCATACGCCCTTTTTGGCCAAGGGCATCATTGTCAACGTTTTGCCGCTTTTCATGTGCTTTAAAGGCGATTCGTATCTACCTCCTGAAATCTGTTTCCTGCAATTCTGCCATGATTTCAAATCCTTTTCTTTGCCTTCCCTCAATATATTTGTGGACGAGAGTTATCCTTTATAACTCTGCAGGTTTGTGAATTGCAGTGCCCTGAACCTCCATTTTACAACTCGCTTTTTTGGTAGCTGGCCGCAAAAGGGCAGGACGGCTTCAGGCCCTGTTCTGGTTCCAGGGGGCAGGATGAGCCTGTGGTTAATTCTTCTTTCTGATGGGAATATAGAGTGACCTGTGCCTGTCCCAACACCAAGAGCTAGTCTCTCGTTGGTTCCACGTCTTCCCGTTTATCCTCAGGACAGATTGCAACCTGTATGGAACAGGAGGTTAAAGGTGCTGATGCTCCAAGTAGGGAGCTTGCTAGTAAAGTGGCTGGAATTGCGAACCCAGGCACAAGGAGATGAGAAATGAGGTGCGTTTTAGAAACCTTTCCCCATCACACGGTGTACCATCTTCTGGGTTTCTCATGCATGTTTTTGATGTAGGAAGATGCCCTTGAACCTGGAGATTTGGGACCCATGCGATGGGTACCACGCAGTATTACTTTAAAGGGTCTGTGTTTGCTCACCCAACCTCACCAAACGTCTCAGCCCCAAGAGTGTCCACCCTTATGTCTCATCCAGCTGTGCGTCTAGATATGGTCAATCCAGGTTGCATCACAGGCCCTGAACGCATTGTGTAAGAATTTCTCTCTCTTTCACTGTCTTTGTTTCATGGGTTTTTCAAAGTAATTTATTTTCATAATGGGATTTAGCTGCTTTTCACTGCTGTGTTTATGCCGCTTTACACCCACTTGACACACTAACAGAGAGATATCAATACATAGGTTTTACGATTATTACTAGTCAGATATATTCTTGTGCCGTGAATAGGGCGTGTTGAGTCCAGTTCTCTGAGCAAGGAGTAGGTCTTGTCTATTACATATTGGGTTTATGGAACGGTATCTGAGCTAATTTGATACCCTTGTTTTATGTATCACCCCACCTCACCTTTCCCGTTAAGCAGCCATAGTGTGTTTTCTGCATGTGTGACTCTGTTCTGTTTTGTAATTCAGTTCAAGTGTAACGGTTTTTACATTCCCTCTATCAGTGATACCTTATGAGAAGTGTCCTTTTCTGTGTGACTTATTTCACTTAGAATCGTCGTACCTAAATCCACTCATCATGCTGCTACTAACCTTACGACATTGATTTCATGGCTGAGTGATATTCCATTGTACATAAGGACCACAACTTCTTTATCCATTTTTCTCTTTCCTGGGATATTTAAGGTGGAATGAAGTGGAGGTCCTGGTCAACAGAGCAGCCCTAAACTTTGGGGTGCTTGTGTCTTGCTGATTTTTAATTTTCCCAATTTATACCCCCATGAGTGGAAGTGCCCTATGCTCTCTAAGCTGTGTTTTTCAGATGTTTCAGGACTCACCGGACACTTCTCCAGAGTGGCTCTTGGCAATTTACATCCCGCCCATCAGTGTAGCAAGGCTCCCATTTCTCCATGGCCTGTCCTGCATTTCTGGTTTTGACACTTTTTTCAGCATGGCCCTTTTGACCGATGGGAAGCGAGACTTCTTTGTAGCGCTGATTTGCCTTTCCAGGTTGCTTGGTTGGCCAAAAAGGGCGTATGCGTTTTTTCCTGAATATATTCAGGAAAAAACGCATACGCCCTTTTTGGCCAAGGGCATCATTGTCAACGTTTTGCCGCTTTTCATGTGCTTTAAAGGCGATTCGTATCTACCTCCTGAAATCTGTTTCCTGCAATTCTGCCATGATTTCAAATCCTTTTCTTTGCCTTCCCTCAATATATTTGTGGACGAGAGTTATCCTTTATAACTCTGCAGGTTTGTGAATTGCAGTGCCCTGAACCTCCATTTTACAACTCGCTTTTTTGGTAGCTGGCCGCAAAAGGGCAGGACGGCTTCAGGCCCTGTTCTGGTTCCAGGGGGCAGGATGAGCCTGTGGTTAATTCTTCTTTCTGATGGGAATATAGAGTGACCTGTGCCTGTCCCAACACCAAGAGCTAGTCTCTCGTTGGTTCCACGTCTTCCCGTTTATCCTCAGGACAGATTGCAACCTGTATGGAACAGGAGGTTAAAGGTGCTGATGCTCCAAGTAGGGAGCTTGCTAGTAAAGTGGCTGGAATTGCGAACCCAGGCACAAGGAGATGAGAAATGAGGTGCGTTTTAGAAACCTTTCCCCATCACACGGTGTACCATCTTCTGGGTTTCTCATGCATGTTTTTGATGTAGGAAGATGCCCTTGAACCTGGAGATTTGGGACCCATGCGATGGGTACCACGCAGTATTACTTGAAAGGGTCTGTGTTTGCTCACCCAAC
The DNA here is from genome assembly GCF_965194805.1 of Balaenoptera borealis. Classification (NCBI taxonomy): domain Eukaryota; kingdom Metazoa; phylum Chordata; class Mammalia; order Artiodactyla; family Balaenopteridae; genus Balaenoptera; species Balaenoptera borealis. The sequence continues at coordinate 1,129,373 of NW_028123937.1, read as the reverse complement.
CTCACCAAACCTCTTAGCCCCAAGAGTGTCCACCCTTATGTCTCATCCAGCTGTGGGTCTAGATATGGTCAATCCAGGTTGCATCACAGCCCCTGAACGCATTGTCTAAGAATTTCTCTCACTTTCACTGTCTTTCTTTCATGGGTGTTTCAAAGTAATTTATTTTTATAATGGGGTTTAGCTGCTTTTCACTGCTGTGTTTATGCCGCTTTACACCCACTTGACACACTAACAGAGAGATATCAATACATAGGTTTTACGATTATTATTAGTCAGATATATTCTTGTGTGGTGAATAGGGCGTGTTGAGTCCAGTTCTCTGAGCAAGGAGTAGGTCTTGTCTATTACATATTGGGTTTATGGAACGGTATCTGAGGTAATTTGATACCCTTGTTTTATGTATCACCCCACCTCACCTTTCCCGTTAAGCAGCCATAGTGTGTTTTCTGCATGTGTGACTCTGTTCTGTTTTGTAATTCAGTTCAAGTGTAACGGTTTTTACATTCCCTCTATCAGTGATACCTTATGAGAAGTGTCCTTTTCTGTGTGACTTATTTCCCTTAGAATCGTCGTACCTAAATCCACTCATCATGCTGCTACTAACCTTACGACATTGATTTCATGGCTGAGTGATATTCCATTGTACATAAGGACCACAACTTCTTTATCCATTTTTCTCTTTCCTGGGATATTTAAGGTGGAATGAAGTGGAGGTCCTGGTCAACAGAGCAGCCCTAAACTTTGGGGTGCTTGTGTCTTGCTGATTTTTAATTTTCCCAATTTATACCCCCATGAGTGGAAGTGCCCTATGCTCTCTAAGCTGTGTTTTTCAGATGTTTCAGGACTCACCGGACACTTCTCCAGAGTGGCTCTTGGCAATTTACATCCCGCCCATCAGTGTAGCAAGGCTCCCATTTCTCCATGGCCTGTCCTGCATTTCTGGTTTTGACACTTTTTTCAGCATGGCCCTTTTGACCGATGGGAAGCGAGACTTCTTTGTAGCGCTGATTTGCCTTTCCAGGTTGCTTGGTTGGCCAAAAAGGGCGTATGCGTTTTTTCCTGAATATATTCAGGAAAAAACGCATACGCCCTTTTTGGCCAAGGGCATCATTGTCAACGTTTTGCCGCTTTTCATGTGCTTTAAAGGCGATTCGTATCTACCTCCTGAAATCTGTTTCCTGCAATTCTGCCATGATTTCAAATCCTTTTCTTTGCCTTCCCTCAATATATTTGTGGACGAGAGTTATCCTTTATAACTCTGCAGGTTTGTGAATTGCAGTGCCCTGAACCTCCATTTTACAACTCGCTTTTTTGGTAGCTGGCCGCAAAAGGGCAGGACGGCTTCAGGCCCTGTTCTGGTTCCAGGGGGCAGGATGAGCCTGTGGTTAATTCTTCTTTCTGATGGGAATATAGAGTGACCTGTGCCTGTCCCAACACCAAGAGCTAGTCTCTCGTTGGTTCCACGTCTTCCCGTTTATCCTCAGGACAGATTGCAACCTGTATGGAACAGGAGGTTAAAGGTGCTGATGCTCCAAGTAGGGAGCTTGCTAGTAAAGTGGCTGGAATTGCGAACCCAGGCACAAGGAGATGAGAAATGAGGTGCGTTTTAGAAACCTTTCCCCATCACACGGTGTACCATCTTCTGGGTTTCTCATGCATGTTTTTGATGTAGGAAGATGCCCTTGAACCTGGAGATTTGGGACCCATGCGATGGGTACCACGCAGTATTACTTTAAAGGGTCTGTGTTTGCTCACCCAACCTCACCAAACGTCTCAGCCCCAAGAGTGTCCACCCTTATGTCTCATCCAGCTGTGCGTCTAGATATGGTCAATCCAGGTTGCATCACAGCCCCTGAACGCATTGTCTAAGAATTTCTCTCTCTTTCACTGTCTTTGTTTCATGGGTGTTTCAAAGTAATTTATTTTTATAATGGGGTTTAGCTGCTTTTCACTGCTGTGTTTATGCCGCTTTACACCCACTTGACACACTAACAGAGAGATATCAATACATAGGTTTTACGATTATTATTAGTCAGATATATTCTTGTGCGGTGAATAGGGCGTGTTGTGTCCACTTCTCTGAGCAAGGAGTAGGTCTTGTCTATTACATATTGGGTTTATGGAACGGTATCTGAGCTAATTTGATACCCTTGTTTTATGTATCACCCCACCTCACATTTCCCGTTAAGCAGCCATAGTGTGTTTTCTGCATGTGTGACTCTGTTCTGTTTTGTAATTCAGTTCAAGTGTAACGGTTTTTACATTCCCTCTATCAGTGATACCTTATGAGAAGTGTCCTTTTCTGTGTGACTTATTTCACTTAGAATCGTCGTACCTAAATCCACTCATCATGCTGCTACTAACCTTACGACATTGATTTCATGGCTGAGTGATATTCCATTGTACATAAGGACCACCACTTCTTTATCCATTTTTCTCTTTCCTGGGATATTGAAGGTGGAATGAAGTGGAGGTCCTGGTCAACAGAGCAGCCCTAAACTTTGGGGTGCTTGTGTCTTGCTGATTTTTAATTTTCCCAATTTATACCCCCATGAGTGGAAGTGCCCTATGCTCTCTAAGCTGTGTTTTTCAGATGTTTCAGGACTCACCGGACACTTCTCCAGAGTGGCTCTTGGCAATTTACATCCCGCCCATCAGTGTAGCAAGGCTCCCATTTCTCCATGGCCTGTCCTGCATTTCTGGTTTTGACACTTTTTTCAGCATGGCCCTTTTGACCGATGGGAAGCGAGACTTCTTTGTAGCGCTGATTTGCCTTTCCAGGTTGCTTGGTTGGCCAAAATGGGCGTATGCGTTTTTTCCTGAATATATTCAGGAAAAAACGCATACGCCCTTTTTGGCCAAGGGCATCATTGTCAACGTTTTGCCGCTTTTCATGTGCTTTAAAGGCGATTCGAATATACCTCCTGAAATCTGTTTCCTGCAATTCTGCCTTGATTTCAAATCCTCTTCTTTGCCTTCCCTCAATATATTTGTGGACGACAGTTATCATTTATAACTCTGCAGGTTTGTGAATTGCAGTGCCCTGAAGCTCCATTTTACAACTCGCTTTTTTGGGAGCTGGCCGCAAAAGCGCAGGATGGCTTCAGGCCCTGTTCTGGTTGCGGGGGGCAGGCTGAGCCTGTGGTTAATTCTTCTTCCTGATGGGAAAATAGAGTGACCTGTGCCTGTCCCAACACCAAGAGCTAGTCTCTCGTTGGTTCCACGTCTTCCCGTTCATCCTCAGGACAAATTGCAACCTGTACGGAACAGGAGGTTAAAGGTGCTGATGCTCCAAGTAGGGAGATTGCTAGTAAAGCGGCTGGAATGGCGAACCCGGGCACAAGGAGATGAGAAATGAGGTGCGTTTTAGAAACCTTTCCCCATCACACGGTGTACCATCTTCTGGGTTTCTCATGCATGTTTTCGATGTAGGAAGATGCCCTTGAACCTGGAGATTTGGGACCCATGCGATGGGTACCACGCAGTATTACTTTAAAGGGTCTGTGTTTGCTCACCCAAGCTCACCAAACCTCTCAGCCCCAAGAGTGTCCACCCTTAGGTCTCATCCAGCTGTGGGTCTAGATATGGTCAATCCAGGTTGCATCACAGGCCCTGAACGCATTGTGTAAGAATTTCTCTCTCTTTCACTGTCTTTGTTTCATGGGTTTTTCAAAGTAATTTATTTTCATAATGGGATTTCGCTGCTTTTCACTGCTGTGTTTATGCCGCTTTACACCCACTTGACACACTAACAGAGAGATATCAATACATAGGTTTTACGATTATTACTAGTCAGATATATTCTTGTGCCGTGAATAGGGCGTGTTGAGTCCAGTTCTCTGAGCAAGGAGTAGGTCTTGTCTATTACATATTGGGTTTATGGAACGGTATCTGAGCTAAATTGAAAACCTACTTTTATGTATCACCCCACCTCACCTTTCCCGTTAAGCAGCCATAGTGTGTTTTCTGCATGTGTGACTCTGTTCTGTTTTGTAATTCAGTTCAAGTGTAACGGTTTTTACATTCCCTCTATCAGTGATACCTTATGAGAAGTGTCCTTTTCTGTGTCACTTATTTCACTTAGAATCGTCGTACCTAAATCCACTCATCATGCTGCTACTAGCCTTATGACATTGATTTCATGGCTGAGTGATATTCCATTGTACATAAGGACCACAACTTCTTTACCCATTTTTCTCTTTCCTGGGATATTGAAGGTGGAATGAAGTGGAGGTCCTGGTCAACAGAGCAGCCCTAAACTTTGGGGTGCTTGTGTCTTGCTGATTTTTAATTTTCCCAATTTATACCCCCATGAGTGGAAGTGCCCTATGCTCTCTAAGCTGTGTTTTTCAGATGTTTCAGGACTCACCGGACACTTCTCCACAGTGGCTGTTGGCAATTTACATCCCGCCCATCAGTGTAGCAAGGCTCCCATTTCTCCATGGCCTGTCCTGCATTTCTGGTTTTGACACTTTTTTCAGCATGGCCCTTTTGACCGATGGGAAGCGAGACTTCTTTGTAGCGCTGATTTGCCTTTCCAGGTTGCTTGGTTGGCCAAAAAGGGCGTATGCGTTTTTTCCTGAATATATTCAGGAAAAAACGCATACGCCCTTTTTGGCCAAGGGCATCATTGTCAACGTTTTGCCGCTTTTCATGTGCTTTAAATGCGATTCGAATCTACCTCCTGAAATCTGTTTCCTGCAATTCTGCCTTGATTTCATATCCTCTTCTTTGCCTTCCCTCAATATATTTGTGGACGAGAGTTATCATTTATAACTCTGCAGGTTTGTGAATTGCAGTGCCCTGAACCTCCATTTTACAACTCGTTTTTAAGGGAGCTGGCCGCAAAATCGCAGAATGGCTTCAGGCCCTGTTCTGGTTCCGGGGGGCAGGCTGAGCCTGTGGTTAATTCTTCTTTCTGATGGGAATATAGAGTGACCTGTGCCTGTCCCAACACCAAGAGCTAGTCTCTCGTTGGTTCCACGTCTTCCCGTTTATCCTCAGGACAGATTGCAACCTGTATGGAACAGGAGGTTAAAGGTGCTGATGCTCCAAGTAGGGAGCTTTCTAGTAAAGCGGCTGGAATGGCGAACCCGGGCACAAGGAGATGAGAAATGAGGTGCCTTTTAGAAACCTTTCCCCATCACACGGTGTACCATCTTCTGGGTTTCTCATGCATGTTTTCGATGTAGGAAGATGCCCTTGAACCTGGAGATTTGGGACCCATGCGATGGGTACCACGCAGTATTACTTTAAAGGGTCTGTGTTTGCTCACCCAACCTCACCAAACCTCTCAGCCCCAAGAGTGTCCACCCTTATGTCTCATCCAGCTGTGGGTCTAGATATGGTCAATCCAGGTTGCATCACAGGCCCTGAACGCATTGTGTAAGAATTTCTCTCTCTTTCACTGTCTTTGTTTCATGGGTTTTTCAAAGTAATTTATTTTCATAATGGGATTTAGCTGCTTTTCACTGCTGTGTTTATGCCGCTTTACACCCACTTGACACACTAACAGAGAGATATCAATACATAGGTTTTACGATTATTACTAGTCAGATATATTCTTGTGCCGTGAATAGGGCGTGTTGAGTCCAATTCTCTGAGCAAGGAGTAGGTCTTGTCTATTACATATTGGGTTTATGGAACGGTATCTGAGCTAATTTGATACCCTTGTTTTATGTATCACCCCACCTCACCTTTCCCGTTAAGCAGCCATAGTGTGTTTTCTGCATGTGTGACTCTGTTCTGTTTTGTAATTCAGTTCAAGTGTAACGGTTTTTACATTCCCTCTATCAGTGATACCTTATGAGAAGTGTCCTTTTCTGTGTGACTTATTTCACTTAGAATCGTCGTACCTAAATCCACTCATCATGCTGCTACTAACCTTACGACATTGATTTCATGGCTGAGTGATATTCCATTGTACATAAGGACCACAACTTCTTTATCCATTTTTCTCTTTCCTGGGATATTTAAGGTGGAATGAAGTGGAGGTCCTGGTCAACAGAGCAGCCCTAAACTTTGGGGTGCTTGTGTCTTGCTGATTTTTAATTTTCCCAATTTATACCCCCATGAGTGGAAGTGCCCTATGCTCTCTAAGCTGTGTTTTTCAGATGTTTCAGGACTCACCGGACACTTCTCCAGAGTGGCTCTTGGCAATTTACATCCCGCCCATCAGTGTAGCAAGGCTCCCATTTCTCCATGGCCTGTCCTGCATTTCTGGTTTTGACACTTTTTTCAGCATGGCCCTTTTGACCGATGGGAAGCGAGACTTCTTTGTAGCGCTGATTTGCCTTTCCAGGTTGCTTGGTTGGCCAAAAAGGGCGTATGCGTTTTTTCCTGAATATATTCAGGAAAAAACGCATACGCCCTTTTTGGCCAAGGGCATCATTGTCAACGTTTTGCCGCTTTTCATGTGCTTTAAAGGCGATTCGTATCTACCTCCTGAAATCTGTTTCCTGCAATTCTGCCATGATTTCAAATCCTTTTCTTTGCCTTCCCTCAATATATTTGTGGACGAGAGTTATCCTTTATAACTCTGCAGGTTTGTGAATTGCAGTGCCCTGAACCTCCATTTTACAACTCGCTTTTTTGGTAGCTGGCCGCAAAAGGGCAGGACGGCTTCAGGCCCTGTTCTGGTTCCAGGGGGCAGGATGAGCCTGTGGTTAATTCTTCTTTCTGATGGGAATATAGAGTGACCTGTGCCTGTCCCAACACCGAGAGCTAGTCTCTCGTTGGTTCCACGTCTTCCCGTTTATCCTCAGGACAGATTGCAACCTGTATGGAACAGGAGGTTAAAGGTGCTGATGCTCCAAGTAGGGAGCTTGCTAGTAAAGTGGCTGGAATTGCGAACCCAGGCACAAGGAGATGAGAAATGAGGTGCGTTTTAGAAACCTTTCCCCATCACACGGTGTACCATCTTCTGGGTTTCTCATGCATGTTTTTGATGTAGGAAGATGCCCTTGAACCTGGAGATTTGGGACCCATGCGATGGGTACCACGCAGTATTACTTTAAAGGGTCTGTGTTTGCTCACCCAACCTCACCAAACGTCTCAGCCCCAAGAGTGTCCACCCTTATGTCTCATCCAGCTGTGCGTCTAGATATGGTCAATCCAGGTTGCATCACAGCCCCTGAACGCATTGTCTAAGAATTTCTCTCTCTTTCACTGTCTTTGTTTCATGGGTGTTTCAAAGTAATTTATTTTTATAATGGGGTTTAGCTGCTTTTCACTGCTGTGTTTATGCCGCTTTACACCCACTTGACACACTAACAGAGAGATATCAATACATAGGTTTTACGATTATTATTAGTCAGATATATTCTTGTGCGGTGAATAGGGCGTGTTGTGTCCACTTCTCTGAGCAAGGAGTAGGTCTTGTCTATTACATATTGGGTTTATGGAACGGTATCTGAGCTAATTTGATACCCTTGTTTTATGTATCACCCCACCTCACATTTCCCGTTAAGCAGCCATAGTGTGTTTTCTGCATGTGTGACTCTGTTCTGTTTTGTAATTCAGTTCAAGTGTAACGGTTTTTACATTCCCTCTATCAGTGATACCTTATGAGAAGTGTCCTTTTCTGTGTGACTTATTTCACTTAGAATCGTCGTACCTAAATCCACTCATCATGCTGCTACTAACCTTACGACATTGATTTCATGGCTGAGTGATATTCCATTGTACATAAGGACCACCACTTCTTTATCCATTTTTCTCTTTCCTGGGATATTGAAGGTGGAATGAAGTGGAGGTCCTGGTCAACAGAGCAGCCCTAAACTTTGGGGTGCTTGTGTCTTGCTGATTTTTAATTTTCCCAATTTATACCCCCATGAGTGGAAGTGCCCTATGCTCTCTAAGCTGTGTTTTTCAGATGTTTCAGGACTCACCGGACACTTCTCCAGAGTGGCTCTTGGCAATTTACATCCCGCCCATCAGTGTAGCAAGGCTCCCATTTCTCCATGGCCTGTCCTGCATTTCTGGTTTTGACACTTTTTTCAGCATGGCCCTTTTGACCGATGGGAAGCGAGACTTCTTTGTAGCGCTGATTTGCCTTTCCAGGTTGCTTGGTTGGCCAAAATGGGCGTATGCGTTTTTTCCTGAATATATTCAGGAAAAAACGCATACGCCCTTTTTGGCCAAGGGCATCATTGTCAACGTTTTGCCGCTTTTCATGTGCTTTAAAGGCGATTCGAATATACCTCCTGAAATCTGTTTCCTGCAATTCTGCCTTGATTTCAAATCCTCTTCTTTGCCTTCCCTCAATATATTTGTGGACGAGAGTTATCATTTATAACTCTGCAGGTTTGTGAATTGCAGTGCCCTGAAGCTCCATTTTACAACTCGCTTTTTTGGGAGCTGGCCGCAAAAGCGCAGGATGGCTTCAGGCCCTGTTCTGGTTGCGGGGGGCAGGCTGAGCCTGTGGTTAATTCTTCTTCCTGATGGGAAAATAGAGTGACCTGTGCCTGTCCCAACACCAAGAGCTAGTCTCTCGTTGGTTCCACGTCTTCCCGTTCATCCTCAGGACAAATTGCAACCTGTACGGAACAGGAGGTTAAAGGTGCTGATGCTCCAAGTAGGGAGATTGCTAGTAAAGCGGCTGGAATGGCGAACCCGGGCACAAGGAGATGAGAAATGAGGTGCGTTTTAGAAACCTTTCCCCATCACACGGTGTACCATCTTCTGGGTTTCTCATGCATGTTTTCGATGTAGGAAGATGCCCTTGAACCTGGAGATTTGGGACCCATGCGATGGGTACCACGCAGTATTACTTTAAAGGGTCTGTGTTTGCTCACCCAAGCTCACCAAACCTCTCAGCCCCAAGAGTGTCCACCCTTAGGTCTCATCCAGCTGTGGGTCTAGATATGGTCAATCCAGGTTGCATCACAGGCCCTGAACGCATTGTGTAAGAATTTCTCTCTCTTTCACTGTCTTTGTTTCATGGGTTTTTCAAAGTAATTTATTTTCATAATGGGATTTCGCTGCTTTTCACTGCTGTGTTTATGCCGCTTTACACCCACTTGACACACTAACAGAGAGATATCAATACATAGGTTTTACGATTATTACTAGTCAGATATATTCTTGTGCCGTGAATAGGGCGTGTTGAGTCCAGTTCTCTGAGCAAGGAGTAGGTCTTGTCTATTACATATTGGGTTTATGGAACGGTATCTGAGCTAAATTGAAAACCTACTTTTATGTATCACCCCACCTCACCTTTCCCGTTAAGCAGCCATAGTGTGTTTTCTGCATGTGTGACTCTGTTCTGTTTTGTAATTCAGTTCAAGTGTAACGGTTTTTACATTCCCTCTATCAGTGATACCTTATGAGAAGTGTCCTTTTCTGTGTCACTTATTTCACTTAGAATCGTCGTACCTAAATCCACTCATCATGCTGCTACTAGCCTTATGACATTGATTTCATGGCTGAGTGATATTCCATTGTACATAAGGACCACAACTTCTTTACCCATTTTTCTCTTTCCTGGGATATTGAAGGTGGAATGAAGTGGAGGTCCTGGTCAACAGAGCAGCCCTAAACTTTGGGGTGCTTGTGTCTTGCTGATTTTTAATTTTCCCAATTTATACCCCCATGAGTGGAAGTGCCCTATGCTCTCTAAGCTGTGTTTTTCAGATGTTTCAGGACTCACCGGACACTTCTCCACAGTGGCTGTTGGCAATTTACATCCCGCCCATCAGTGTAGCAAGGCTCCCATTTCTCCATGGCCTGTCCTGCATTTCTGGTTTTGACACTTTTTTCAGCATGGCCCTTTTGACCGATGGGAAGCGAGACTTCTTTGTAGCGCTGATTTGCCTTTCCAGGTTGCTTGGTTGGCCAAAAAGGGCGTATGCGTTTTTTCCTGAATATATTCAGGAAAAAACGCATACGCCCTTTTTGGCCAAGGGCATCATTGTCAACGTTTTGCCGCTTTTCATGTGCTTTAAATGCGATTCGAATCTACCTCCTGAAATCTGTTTCCTGCAATTCTGCCTTGATTTCATATCCTCTTCTTTGCCTTCCCTCAATATATTTGTGGACGAGAGTTATCATTTATAACTCTGCAGGTTTGTGAATTGCAGTGCCCTGAACCTCCATTTTACAACTCGTTTTTAAGGGAGCTGGCCGCAAAATCGCAGAATGGCTTCAGGCCCTGTTCTGGTTCCGGGGGGCAGGCTGAGCCTGTGGTTAATTCTTCTTTCTGATGGGAATATAGAGTGACCTGTGCCTGTCCCAACACCAAGAGCTAGTCTCTCGTTGGTTCCACGTCTTCCCGTTTATCCTCAGGACAGATTGCAACCTGTATGGAACAGGAGGTTAAAGGTGCTGATGCTCCAAGTAGGGAGCTTTCTAGTAAAGCGGCTGGAATGGCGAACCCGGGCACAAGGAGATGAGAAATGAGGTGCCTTTTAGAAACCTTTCCCCATCACACGGTGTACCATCTTCTGGGTTTCTCATGCATGTTTTCGATGTAGGAAGATGCCCTTGAACCTGGAGATTTGTGACCCATGCGATGGGTACCACGCAGTATTACTTGAAAGGGTCTGTGTTTGCTCACCCAACCTCACCAAACCTCTCAGCCCCAAGAGTGTCCACCCTTATGTCTCATCCAGCTGTGGGTCTAGATATGGTCAATCCAGGTTGCATCACAGGCCCTGAACGCATTGTGTAAGGATTTCTCTCACTTTCACTGTCTTTCTTTCATGGGTGTTTCAAAGTAATTTATTTTTATAATGGGGTTTAGCTGCTTTTCACTGCTGTGTTTATGCCGCTTTTTACCCACTTGACACACTAACAGAGAGATATCAATACATAGGTTTTACGATTATTATTAGTCAGATATATTCTTGTGTGGTGAATAGGGCGTGTTGAGTCCAGTTCTCTGAGCAAGGAGTAGGTCTTGTCTATTACATATTGGGTTTATGGAACGGTATCTGAGCTAATTTGATACCCTTGTTTTATGTATCACCCCACCTCACCTTTCCCGTTAAGCAGCCATAGTGTGTTTTCTGCATGTGTGACTCTGTTCTGTTTTGTAATTCAGTTCAAGTGTAACGGTTTTTACATTCCCTCTATCAGTGATACCTTATGAGAAGTGTCCTTTTCTGTGTGACTTATTTCACTTAGAATCGTCGTACCTAAATCCACTCATCATGCTGCTACTAACCTTACGACATTGATTTCATGGCTGAGTGATTTTCCATTGTACATAAGGACCACAACTTCTTTATCCATTTTTCTCTTTCCTTGGATATTTAAGGTGGAATGAAGTGGAGGTCCTGGTCAACAGAGCAGCCCTAAACTTTGGGGTGCTTGTGTCTTGCTGATTTTTCATTTTCCCAATTTATACCCCCATGAGTGGAAGTGCCCTATGCTCTCTAAGCTGTGTTTTTCAGATGTTTCAGGACTCACCGGACACTTCTCCAGAGTGGCTCTTGGCAATTTACATCCTGCCCATCAGTGTAGCAAGGCTCCCATTTCTCCATGGCCTGTCCTGCATTTCTGGTTTTGACACTTTTTTCAGCATGGCCCTTTTGACCGATGGGAAGCGAGACTTCTTTGTAGCGCTGATTTGCCTTTCCTGGTTGCTTGGTTGGCCAAACAGGGCGTATGCGTTTTTTCCTGAATATATTCAGGAAAAATCGCATACGCCCTTTTTGGCCAAGGGCATCATTGTCAACGTTTTGCCGCTTTTCATGTGCTTTAAAGGCGATTCGTATCTATCTCCTGAAATCTGTTTCCTGCAATTCTGCCTTGATTTCAAGTCTTCTTCTTTGCCTTCCCTCAATATATTTGTGGACGAGAGTTATCATTTATAACTCTGCAGGTTTGTGAATTGCAGTGCCCTGAACCTCCATTTTACAACTCGCTTTTTTGGGAGCTGGCCGCAAAAGCGCAGGATGGCTTCAGGCCCTGTTCTGGTTCCGGGGGGCAGGCTGAGCCTGTGGTAAATTCTTATTCCTGATGGGAAAATAGAGTGACCTTTGCCTGTCCCAACACCAAGAGCTAGTCTCTTGTTGGTTCCACGTCTTCCCGTTCATCCTCAGGACAAATTGCAACCTGTACGGAACAGGAGGTTAAAGGTGCTGATGCTCCAAGTAGGGAGATTGCTAGTAAAGCGGCTGGATTGGCGAACCCGGGCACAAGGAGATGAGAAATGAGGTGCGTTTTAGAAACCTTTCCCCATCACACGGTGTACCATCTTCTGGGTTTCTCATGCATGTTTTCGATGTAGGAAGATGCCCTTGACCCTGGAGATTTGGGACCCATGCGATGGGTACCACGCAGTATAACTTTAAAGGGTCTGTGTTTGCTCACCCAACCTCACCAAACCTCTCAGCCCCAAGAGTGTCCACCCTTATGTCTCATCCAGCTGTGGGTCTAGATATGGTCAATCCAGGTTGCATCACAGGCCCTGAACGCATTGTGTAAGAATTTCTCTCTCTTTCACTGTCTTTGTTTCATGGGTTTTTCAAAGTAATTTATTTTCATAATGGGATTTAGCTGCTTTTCACTGCTGTGTTTATGCCGCTTTACACCCACTTGACACACTAACAGAGAGATATCAATACATAGGTTTTACGATTATTACTAGTCAGATATATTCTTGTGCGGTGAATAGGGCGTGTTGAGTCCAGTTCTCTGAGCAAGGAGTAGGTCTTGTCTATTACATATTGGGTTTATGCAATGGTATCTGAGCTAATTTGAAACCCTTGTTTTATGTATCACCCCACCTCACCTTTCCCGTTAAGCAGCCATAGTGTGTTTTCTGCATGTGTGACTCTGTTCTGTTTTGTAATTCAGTTCAAGTGTAACGGTTTTTACATTCCCTCTATAAGTGATACCTTACGAGATGTGTCCTTTTCTGTGTGACTTATTTCACTTAGAATCGTCGTACCTAAATCCACTCATCATGCTGCTACTAACCTTATGACATTGATTTCATGGCTGAGTGATATTCCATTGTACATAAGGACCACAACTTCTTTATCTATTTTTCTCTTTTCTGGGATATTTAAGATGGAATGAAGTGGAGGTCCTTGTCAACAGAGCAGCCCTAAACTTTTGTGTGCTTGTGTCTTGCTGATTTTTCATTTTCCCAATTTATAACCCCATGAGTGGATGTGCCCTATTCTCTCTAAGCTGTGTTTTTCAGATGTTTCAGGACACACCGTACACTTCTCCAGAGTGGCTGTTGACAATTTACATCCCGCCCATCAGTGTAGCAAGGCTCCCATTTCTCCATGGCCTGTCCTGCATTTCTGGTTTTGACACATTTTTCAGCATGGCCCTTTTGACCGATGGGAAGCGAGAGTTCTTTGTAGCGCTGATTTGTCTTTCCAGGTTGCTTGGTTGGCCAAAAAGGGCGTATGCGTTTTTTCCTGAATATATTCAGGAAAAAACGCATACGCCCTTTTTGGCCAAGGGCATCATTGTCAACGTTTTGCCGCTTTTCATGTGCTTTAAAGGCGATTCGAATCTACCTCCTGAAATCTGTTTCCTGCAATTCTGCCTTGATTTCAAATCCTCTTCTTTGCCTTCCCTCAATATGTTTGTGGACGAGAGTTATCATTTATAACTCTGCAGGTTTGTGAATTGCAGTGCCCTGAAGCTCCATTTTACAACTCGCTTTTTTGGGAGCTGGCCGCAAAAGCGCAGGATGGCTTCAGGCCCTGTTCTGGTTCCGGGGGGCAGGCTGAGCCTGTGGTTAATTCTTCTTCCTGATGGGAAAATAGAGTGACCTGTGCCTGTCCCAACACCAAGAGCTAGTCTCTCATTGGTTCCCCGTCTTCCCGTTCATCCTCAGGAAAAATTGCAACCTGTACGGAACAGGAGGTTAAAGGTGCTGATGCTCCAAGTAGGGAGATTGCTAGTAAAGTGGCTGGAATCGCAAACCCGAGCACAAGGAGATGAGAAATGAGGTGCGTTTTAGAAACCTCTCCCCATCACACAGTGTACCATCTTCTGGGTTTCTCATGCATGTTTTCGATGTAGGAAGATGCCCTTGAACCTGGAGATTTGGGACCCATGCGATGGGTACCACGCAGTATTACTTTAAAGGGTCTGCATTTGCTCACCCAACCTCACCAAACCTCTCAGCCCCAAGAGTGTCCACCCTTATGTCTCATCCAACTGTGCGTCTAGATATGGTCAATCCAGTTTGCATCACAGCCCCTGAACGAATTGTGTAAGAATTTCTCTCTCTTTCACTGTCTTTGTTTCATGGGTTTTTCAAAGTAATTTATTTTCATAATGGGGTTTAGCTGCTTTTCACTGCTGTGTTTATGCCGCTTTACACCCACTTGACACACTAACAGAGAGATATCTATACATAGGTTTTACGATTATTACTAGTCAGATATATTCTTGTGCAGTGAATAGGGCGTGTTGAGTCCAGTTCTCTGAGCAAGGAGTAGGTCTTGTCTATTACATATTGGGTTTATGGAACGGTATCTGAGCTAGTTTGAAACCCTTTTTTTATGTATCACCCCACCTCACCTTTCCCGTTAAGCAGCCATAGTGTGTTTTCTGCATGTGTGACTCTGTTCTGTTTTGTAATTCAGTTCAAGTGTAACGCTTTTTACATTCCCTCTATAAGTGATACCTTATGAGAAGTGTCTTTTTCTGTGTGACTTATTTCACTTAGAATCGTCGTACCTAAATCCACTCATCATGCTGCTACTAACCTTAGGACATTGATTTCATGGCTGAGTGATATTCCATTGTACATAAGGACCACAACTTCTTTATCCATTTTTCTCTTTCCTTGGATATTTAAGGTGGAATTAAGTGGAGATTCTTGTCAACAGAGCAGCCCTAAAGTTTGGGGTGCCTGTGTCTTGCTGATTTTTAGTTTTCCCAATTTATACGCCCATGAGTCGATGTGCCCCTTTCTCTCTAGCTGTGTTTTTTAGATGTTTTAGGAAACACCATACCCTTCTCCAGAGTCGTCATTGGCAATTTACACCCCACCCATCAGTGTAACAAAGCTCCCTTTACTCCCTGGCCTCTCCTGCTTTTCTTGTTTTTACACTTTTGTAGGAAAGCCATTTTGACCGATGGGATGTCAGACTTCTTTGTAGAGCTGAATTGCATATCCGGCTTGCTTGGTTGGCCAAAAAGGGCCTATGGGTTTTTTCCTGAATTCATTCAGAAAAAAACGCATATGCTCTTTTTGGCCAAGTGCATCATTGTCGACGTTTTGACGCTTTTCGTGTGCTTTAGGGGTGATTCGAATCTAACTCCTGAAATCTGTTTCCTGCAATTCTGCCTTGATTTCAAATCCTCTTCGTTGCCTTCCCTCAATATATTTGTGGACGAGAGTTATCATTTATAACTCTGCAGATTTGTTAATTGCAGTGCCCATGAGCTCCATTTTTCAACTCGCTTTTTTGGGAGCTTTCCGCAGAACCGCTTGTTTGCTTCTGGCCCTACTCTGGTTCCCGGTGGCAGGCTAAGCCTTTGCTTAATTCTTCTTCCTGACTGGAAAATAGAGTGACATGTGCCTCTCCGAATATCTAGGGCTTGGCTCTCCTTGTTTCTCCTCCTTCCCCTTCTTCCTTTGGACAAATTCCGATTTCTGTGCAACTGGATGTTGAAGGTGCTGACATCCTCAAGTGGGGAGATTTTAAGGAAAAAGGCTGGAGGGGTGAACCCAACAACCAGGAAATTAGGCGTTTTGGTGCCTTTTCCAAAATCTTCCTGATCCAACCGTGTTCCATCTTCTGGGTGTCACAGGCATGTTTTAGCTGTAGGAAAGGTCCCGTGTATGTAAGGAGAACACAAGGGATTTTTCCAAATTAGTGTCTCCCCGAACTCCAATCTGGGGAATTTTTAAGCTACTGGTACATGTGTGTTCATTAAGGGACTTGGGCCGTAGGCAGAGTCCGAACTTTAGATGATTGAAGTCTTCAGGTTCAGAAACGCTCACCATCGGCCTCCTTTAGTTTCCATTTTATCTGTAGTTGATAGATGATGTCGATATAGATATCTATTGTTTTTCAGATTATTTCCCCTCAGGGGTCATTACAAAATATTGAGTATAGTTCCCTGTGCTATACAGTAGTTCCTTGTTGATGATATATTTTATACATAGCAGTGTGTATATGTTAATCTGAAACTGTTAATTTATCCCTCCTCCCACCTTTCCCCTTTGGTAATAAAAAATATAAGATTTTATACTTCTCAGAAATCTAGGAGCTGAAAGAGAGGTATCATTTTCAATGGAAAATCATTCCAAACAAGGTTGAAACTTCAACCAAGATTATTAGATGTACATCCTTGGAAAGAAATCACTGCATTTCTCTACTCTTGACCTGACAAATAAGACAAACCCCTCCACTGAACTTGCTTATAATAAAGTGATGGAAATATCAAATGGAAGTGTTAGAAACATCTTCTTTTACACGAGCCTTATACACTGCTCTATGTTAATTACAGTTTGGCTCACACATCTGTTCATTGAAGTTACAATGTTCTCAAATTCTGTTACTGATCCTGCAGAGTGGGCCCCAACAAGGGTCTCCCTGCCCAGTGTCATTGGAGCCAACAGATCGAGACTGACTTTGGTTCAGAAGCAAAGGAAAACTTTACATTTTGATCAGAGAATGGAGAGGTGAGAGTGTGTGCTCCCCTGCGGGTTGTGGGCCGGGCTGCTGTGTAGGGATCCTGTCAGCATCAGCGGGAGGGAGGGGGCGGAGCTCTCGAGGGCCAGGTTGGCTGGAGCTCAGGCTCTATGTCGCAGAGTCTGCACGGGGCCCCACGAGCTGAGGTGTCGGCCCAGCCATTTTGCACGAGGAAATCGGGTCTGAAGTGTCGGGTGTGGGACCTCTGCATGTGGAAACCTAGGAGCAAGTGAAATTAGACAAAGCACAAAGGAAAAAATGGTTAGACTTTATTTTATTGCCCAGATTCTATTTTTATCTCCCAGGAATTTTTAATGGGCTTTGCCAGTGACAAAGCCCTCCTCTGCCTTTTGTCCCATTCCTCATTCTTGGGGCGCTGAGGGTGCAGACACGTCTTCTGTAAATGCTTCATGCTGAGTTGGGTGTCCTCATACCCGGGGGGAGGGGCAGGACTTCTCCCCAGCAGCCTCCAGGTGAGGTTGATTGTCCGCAGGCCTCCTCCCTCACTGCTCGTCTGCCTGAGCACCAGCATTGGAAGTTTTATAGATTCTAATGACCTTTAAGGGTCCAGGAAAGAGATGTGCAGAGACGCTGGGGGGGTGGGCGGTTTTACCCTGCTCCACATTGGTTCGGCCCCCTTAGGCTGAACGGTTTCTGCCAGCCTAGATGCTCTGACCAGTAGTCTGTGCTTTCTTCAGTTAGGCCACTGAATTAACGTACAAACAGGACCAGGTGTCAGAGCCCTGCTTGCTCAACTCCCAGACAGTCCAGGGCCGGTGGTGATCCAGGACCATGACGGCCACTCAGTCAACGGCCTTTTGAAGTAGCCAGGAGTACAGCCGGTCTCACTGGCCACCGTCACCGCGGTGTCTGTAGGCTTTTCTATGGTGGCAGCGTTATTTACGGTTCCCCTGCCAAGTTTATTAGCTCCGCTCTGGGTGCAGTAAGTCCTGTAAGCAATAGTCTGCTCTTTTGGGGCACACTCTTGTTGTTTTCTGAGAGAAGCTCCAGGTCAAGTGATGGTCACACGAGTCGTCATGGGGGCCCATTGCCCCAGGTTGTCTCTCTGGAGGTTGGCGTTGGAGGGCCTCCTCACTCGAGGTCATTGTGCCAAGGAGCAATCCCTGCAACTTCAGGGCATGGTGGGTGGTTAGGATCACCAAGTGGCGTCCTTTTCCCTTAGGAGGGAGCTGGCATTGCGGGCTGTTGATTTCCAGATTTTTAGATACCCCCAGTATCCTGGTCGGATGGGGTGGCTGGCCAATGCCTGGAGGGCATTCTTGCATTGTTCCATTTCAAGTGGTCCCAGTTTTTGCACTAATACTCCAAGGGCGATTCGCCTTGGACCAGGATTGTAAAGGTCAAAGGGTTTAGCTAAATTAGGGAGGTCCAGGGCCAGGGTCTGAATTGACTGCTCTTTCCATTCTTGAAAGGCTGCTTCTGGATTCTATTCAAAAGGATCATCATCTTTTCCTTTCAGTGTTTCATATAGAGGCCCAGCTATTAGACTGTAGTTAGGGATCCAGATGCAGCAAACCCCGGTCTCCCCAGGAACCCCTAAGCTGTCTTCTAGTTTCAGGAAAGGTGAGGCTGCAGATGGCTTCTTCCCTTTCCTGGGGTGGGCTTCTCCGACCTTCTGTGCGAATGAAGCCCAGGAAGGCCACCTTAGTTTGTGATATTTGAGCCTTTTCCTTGGACACCTTCTATCTTTTATTGGCTAGGTAGTTCAGAGGCCTCCTTAGTCGGGCTGGTGATCAGAATGTCATCTGCATATTGAAGGAGGGTTCCCTTCTCCAGAGGTAGATCTTTTAGGTCTTTAGCTAACGTTTCCCCAAAGATGGTGTGGGAATTTTTGAACCCCTGGGGCAGGACGGCCCAGCAGTATTGTTTTTGTTGTAGGTTGAGTCCTGCCACTCACAGCCAAAATTTCTTGTGACTCTGGGACTAATGGAATACAGAAGAAGGCATCATTGAAGTCTAATACAGAATGCCATGTCCTGGTGGATGGTAGAATGACCAGCAGGGTGTAGGAATTAGGAACTACTAGATGTATATCCTCTGTGGCTTCACTGACTGTCCTGGCGTCCTCTACCAGGTCCCCAGCAGCCCACGGGGCTCTTGTGGTCAGGCCCCTCCCAGGATATGGAGCTCACCTGGGCAGGTACGCAGCAGCCCACGGGGCTCTCGTGGGCAGGCCCCTCCCTGGATATGGAGCTCCCGTG
This sequence comes from Balaenoptera borealis, assembly GCF_965194805.1. NCBI lineage: Eukaryota > Metazoa > Chordata > Mammalia > Artiodactyla > Balaenopteridae > Balaenoptera > Balaenoptera borealis. The sequence continues at coordinate 1,110,529 of NW_028123937.1, read as the reverse complement.
GACAGGTACCCCGGCAGGGCTGGGCACACAGGAACCGTGCACGTAGCCCTCATTGCAGAGCACCCCCAGCACCCCTGTCACTCAGAGCTGACACAGAGCACCTCAGAGCAGAGCTTGAACTAACAAACAGCAGCTCCAACAGGTCTGTGACCCTAGGCTTCACTCTGTGCGGCCTCCCTCTGCCTGGTCTTCCAGGGGCTTCCACTGCAGCCGGGGCACCAGGCCTCTGTCTCCACCCACCACCCCTCCTCTCCCTGACTCCTGGGTTCCTCTCATTAGCAGAGGGTCTTCTTGAAGTTGTCTCCCACTCATGGACCAGATAAAATGATTCGAAAACAAGCCAGGGCTGCCGCCCCTTATCTATCCTGACTCTCGGGACCCTACACCTGTTCCTTGGATCTGGCCGGTGCAGCAAGGCCCATTTTCTGCAACTCTGAGCCCCTGAGGGGCGAGGATTGGCTGACCTGGGCAGCCTGACCCGGCCGGCCAGCCCTTCCCAGGTGTGCCTGGGTTGAGGTCAATATAAACACCCCTCCAGGCAGCAAAAGCCTCTGCAGCTGTGCCTGACGCCATATTCTCTGCCCCGTCAGCAGTCTCGGGGTTGGGCTGGTGGGAGGGAGTAGGGCCCACGGCTCTATGAGTGGCCCAGTGTGACTGGGGCTCTGCTGGACTTTCTGCAGGAGTTGCCGGGCTGCCACCTGCTAAAGAAGAGGATGTGTCACCCATACTTGCTGCTGGAATTTCTCCCCGGGCAGAGGTGAGGAAGGAAAAAAGCAGTGGGGGCCGGGACAGGAGGGGTACCTCAGGCAGGGAAATGGAAAGCTTCCAGACGAGCGCCCGGGGCCAGGACCATCCTGGCTGGCCTGCAGGCACCAAGTCGGCCTGCGTGCTGTCGCTGGTGTGACTCCAAGCCCCTTCCTCTAGTTTTTAAAGTCTTTGCACACATTCAGGTGTTTTACCTGGGAAGGGTGGGAAAAGTTCAGCAGCAGCTGGCCTGGGGCTCAGCTCACGTTTACTCAGAGACGCCTCCTCACGGTCCCCCAGCTTTGCAATGAGGACGCTCCTCGTGTGGGGGCTGCTGGCTGCATGGGAGATGATTCCCCACCTGTGACCAACTTCAGAATTGTTTACCCCTGGAGCAAGTGCCCTGATAGGGTTTTCCTCTGTATGACCAGTGGGTTCTGTTTTTTTTTTTTTTTTTTTTCTTTTTTGGTTCAAGGTAAGTTTTATTCCTCTTTTTGTATTTATGGATATAAGCATGGAAATAATTCATTCATATAAATACGTCTATGGGAAGGACAGAACTTTTTTTTCTGTTTTATTTTTTTAAGTATTACTTATTTTTTAATTTTTGAATTTATTTTATTCATTTTTTTATACAGCAGGCTCTTATTGGTAACCTATTTTATACATATAAGTGTATATATGTCAATCCCAGGCTCGCAATTCATCCCACCACCACCACCCTGCCACTTTCCCCCCTTGGTGTCCATACATTTGTTCTCTACATCTGTGTCTCTATTTCTGCCTTGCAAACCGGTTCATCTTTACCATTTTTCTAGGTTCCACATGTATGCGTTAATATACGATATTTGTTTTTCTCTTTCTGACTTACTTCACTCTGTATGACAGTCTCTAGATCTATCCACGTCTCTACAAATGACCCAATTTCATTCCTTTTTATGGCTGAGTAATATTCCATTTTATATATGTAGCACATCTTTTCTGTTCGTCTGTCTATGGGCATTTAGGTTGCTTCCATGACCTGGCTATTGTAAATAGTACTGCAATGAATATTGTGGTGAATATGTCTTTTTGAATTATGGTTTTCTCTGGGTATATGGCCAGTAGTGGGATTGCTGGGTCATATGGTAATTCTATTTTTAGTTTTTTAAGGAACCTCCATACTGTTCTCCATCGTGACTGTATCAATTTACATTCCCACAAATAGTGTAAGAGGGTTCCCTTTTCTCCACACCCTCTCCAGCATTTGTTGCTTGTAGATTTTCTGATGATGCCCATTCTAACTCGTGTGAGGCGATACCTCATTGTAGTTTTGGTTTATATTTCTCTAATAATTAGTGATGTTGAGCAGCTTTTCATGTGCTTCTTGGTCATCTGTATGTCTTCTTGGGACAAATGTCTATTTACGTCATCTGCCCATTTTTGGATTGGGTTGTTTGTTTTTTTTACTGTTGAGCTGCATGAGCTGTTTATATACATTGGAGATTAATCCTTTGTCCATTGATTCGTTTGCAAATATTTTCTCCCATTGTGAGGGTTGTCTTTTCGTCTTGTTTGTAGTTTCCTTTGCTTTGCAAAAGCTTTTAGGTTTCATTTGCTCCCATATGTTTATTTTTTTATTCCATTACTCTAGGAGGTGGATCAAAAAAGATCTTGCTGTGATTTATGTCAAAGAGTATTCTTCCTATGTTTTCCTCTAAGAGTTTTATAGTGTCCGGTCTTACATTTCGGTCTCTAATCCATTTTGAGTTTATTTTTTGTGTATGGTGTTAGGGAGTGTTCTAATTTCATTCTTTTACATGTAGCTGTCCATTTTTCCCAGCACCACTTATTGAAGAGACTGTCTTTTCTCCTTTGTATACCCTTGCCTCCTTTGTCATAGATTAGTGGGCCATAGGTGTGTAGGTTTATCTCTGGGCTTTTTTTTTTCTTTTACATCTTTATTGGAGTATAATTGCTTTACAATTGTGTGTTAGTTTCTGCTGTATAAAAAAGTGAATCAGCTGTGCGTATACATATAACACCATATCCCCTCCCTCTTGCACCTCCCTCTCACTCCCTTATCCCACCCTTTTAGGTGGTCACAAAGCACAGAGCTGATCTCCCTGTGCTATGTGGCTGCTTCCCAGTAGCTATCAATTTTACATTTGGTAGTGTATATATGTCCATACCACTCTCTCACTTTGTCCCAGCTTACCCTTCCCTCTCCCCATGTCCTCAAGTCCTTTCTCTACGTCTGTGTCCTTAATCCTTTCCTGCCCCTAGGTTCTTCATAAACTTTTTTTTTAAGATTCCATATATATGTGTTAGCATACGGTATTTGTTTTTCTCTTTCTGACTTACTTCACTCTGTAGGACAGACTCTAGATCCATCCACCTCACTAAAAGTAACTCAATTTCGTTTCTTTTTATGGCTGAATAATGTTCCATTGTATATTTGTGCCACATCTTCCTTATCCATTTATCTGTTGATGGACACTTAGGTTGCTTCCATGTCCTGGCTATTGTAAATAGAGCTACAGTGAACATTGTGGTACATGACTCTTTTTGAATTATGGTTTTCTCAGGGTAAATGTCCAGGAGTGGGTTTGCTGGGTTGTATGGTAGTTCTATTTTTAGTTTTTAAGGAACCCCCATACCGTTCTCCCTAGTGGCTATATCAATTTACATTCCCACCAACAGTGCAAGAGGGTTCCCTTTGCTCCAATAAATGCCTCTCCAGCATTTATTGTTGGTAGATTTTTTGATGATGGCCATTCTGACTGGTGTGAGGTGATACCTCACTGTAGTTTTGATTTGCATTTCTCTAATGATTAGTGATGTTCAGCATCCTTTCATGTGTTTGTTGGCAACCTGTATATCTTCTTTGGAGAAATGTCTATTTAGGTCTTCTGCCCATTTTTGGATTGGGTTGTTTGGTTTTGTGATATTGAGCTACATGAGCTGCTTTTTGGAGATTAATCCTTTGCCATTTGCTTCATTTGAAAATATTTTCTCCCATTCTGATGGTTGTCTTTTCATCTTGCTTATGTTTTCCTTTGCTGTGCAAAAGAATTTATGTTTCATTCGGTCCCATTTTTTTATTTTTGTTTTTATTTCCATTTCTCTAGGAGGTGGGTCAAAAAGGATCTTGCTGTGATTTATGTCATAGACTGTTCTGCTTATGTTTTCCTCTAAGAGTTTTATAGTGGCTGGTCTTATATTTAGGTCTCTAATCCATTTTGAGTTTATTTTTGCGTATGGTGTTAGGGTGTGTACTAATTTCATTCTTTTACATGTAACTGTCCAGTTTTCCCAGCACCACTTGCTGAAGACACTGTCTTTTCTCCATTGTATACCCTTGCCTCCTTTGTCATAGATTAGTGAACCATAGGTACGTGGGTTTATCTCTGTGCTTTCTATCCTGTTCTATTGACCTATATTTCTGTTCTTGTGTCAGTACCATATTATCTTGATTACTGTAGCTTTGCAATATAGTCTGAAGTCTGGAAGTCTGATTCCTCCAGCTCTTTTTTTTCCCCCCTCAAGACTGCTTTGGCTATCCAGGGTCTTTTGTGTCTCCCTACAAATTTTAAGATTTTTTTTTCTTGTTCTGTAGAAAATGCCAAAGGTATTTTGATCGGGATTGCATTGAATCTGTAGATTGCTTTGGGTAGTATAGTCATTTTCACAATATTGATTCTTCTAATCCGAGAACATGGTATATGTCTCCATCTGTTTATATCATCTTTGATTTCTTTCATCAGTGTCTTATAGTTTTCTGAGTACAGGTCTTTTACTTCCTTAGGTAGGTTTATTCCTAGGTATTTTATTCTTTTTGTTGCAGTGGTAATGGGATTGTTTCCTTAATTTCTCTTTCTGATCTTTCATTGTTAGTGTATAGGAATGCAAGCAATTTCTGTGCATTAATTTTGTATCCTGCAACATTACCAAATTCATTGATTAGCTCCAGTGGTTTTCTGGTGGCATCTTTAGGATTCTCTATCTGTAATATCATGTCATCTGCAAACAGTGACAATTTTACTTCTTCTTTTCCTTTTTGTATTCCTTTTATTTCTTTTTCTTCTCTGATTGCCATGGCTAGGACTTCCAAAACTATGTTGAATAGCAGTGGTGAGAGTGGACATCCTCGTCTTGTTCCTGATCTTAGAGGAAACGCTTTCAGTTTTTCACCATTGAGAATGTTGTTTGCTGTGGGTTTGTCATATATGGCCTTTATTATGTTGAGGTAGTTTCCCTCTATGCCCACACTCTGCAGAGTTTTTATCGTAAATGAGTGTTGAATTTTCTCAAAATCTTTTCCTTCATCTATTGAGATGATCATATGGTTTTATTCTACAATTTGTTAATATGGTGTATCACATTGATTTGTGTATATTGAAGAATCCTTGCATCCCTGGGATAAACCCCACTTGATCATGGTGTATGATCCTTTTAATGTGTTGTTCGATTCTGTTTGCTAGTATTTTGTTGAGGATTTTTACATCTATATTCATCAGTGATATTGGTCTATAATTTTCTTTCCTTGTAGTATCTCTGTCTGATTTTGGTATCAGGGTGATGGTGGTCTCATAGAATGAGTTTGGGAGTGTTCCTTCCGCTGCAATTGTTTTGAAGAATTTGAGAAGGTTGGGTGTTAGCTCTGCTCTAAATGTTTGATAGAATTCACCTGTGATGCCATCTGGTTCTGGACTTTTGTTTGTTGGAAGATTTTTAATCACAGTTTCAATTTCATTGCTTGTGATAGGTTTGTTCATATTTTCTATTTCTTCCTGGTTCAGTCTTAGAAGGTTATCCCTTTCTAAGAATTTGTCCATTTCTTCCAGATTGTCCATTTTATTGGCCTAGAGTTGCTTGTAGTAGTCTCTTAGGATGCTTTGTATTCCTGTGGTGTCTGTTATAACTTCTGCTTTTTCACTTCTAATTTTGTTGATTTGCGTCCTCTCCCTCTTTTTCTGGAGTCCGGCTAAAGGTTGATCATTTTTGCTTATCTTCTCAAAGAACCAGCTTTTAGTTTTATTGATCTTTGCTTTCGTTTTCTTTGTTTCTATTTCATTTATTTCTGCTCTGATCTTTATGATTTCTTTCCTTCTACTAACTTTGGGTTTTGTTCTTCTTTCTCTAGTTCCTCTAGGTGTAAGGTTAGATTGTTTATTTGAGATTTTTCTTGTTTCTTGAGGTAGGCTTGTATTGCTATAAACTTCCCTCTTAGAACTCCTTTTGCTGCATCCCATAGGTTTTGGATCATCGTGTTTTTGTTGTCATTTGTCTCTAGGTAGTTTTTGATTTCCTCTTTGATTTCTTCAGTGATCGCTTGGTTATTTAGTAACGTGTTGTTTAGCCTCCATGTGTTTGTGTTTTTTACGGTTTTTTCCGTGTAATTGATTTCTAATCTCATAGCATTGTGGTCGGAACAGCTGCTTGATATGATTTCAGTTTTCTTAAATTTACTGAGGCTTTATCTGTGACCCAAGATGTGATCTATCCTGGAGAATGTTCCGTGTGCAGTTGAGAAGAACGTGTAATCTGCTGTTTTTGGATGGAATGTCCTATAAATATCAATTAACTCTATCTGGTCTATTGTGTCATTTAAAGCTTGTGTTTCCTTATTAATTTTCTGTCTGGCTGATCTCCACTGGTGTAAGTGAGCTGTTAAAGTCCCCCGCTATTATTGTGTTACTGTCGATTTACTCTTTTATAGCTGTTAGCAGTTGCCTTATACATTGAGCTGCTCCTATTTTGGGTACATATATATTTATAATTGTTATATCTTCTTCTTGGATTGATCCCCTGACCATTATGTAGTGCCTTTCCTTGTCTCTTGTAACATTCTTTATTTTAAAGTCTATTTTATCTGATATGAGTATTGCTACTCCAGCTTTCTTTTGATTTTCATTTGCATAGAATATATTTTTCCATCGCCTCACTTTGAGTCTGTATGTGTCCCTAGGTCTGAAATGGATCTCTTGTAGACAGCATATATATGGGTCTTGTTTTTGTATCCATTCAGCGAGCCTGTGTCTTTTGGTTGGAACATGTAGTGCATTCACGTTTAAGGTAATTATCGATATGTATGTTCCTACTACTATTTTCTTAATTGTTATGGGTTTGTCTTGGTGGGTCCTTTTCTTCTCTTGTGTTTCCCACTTAGAGAAGTTCCTTTAGCATTTGGTGTAGAGCTGGTTTCATGGTGCTGAATTCTCTTAACTTTTGCTTGTCTGTAAGGCTTTTGATTTCTCCATCAAATCTGAATGAGCTCTTTGCAGGGTGGAGTACTCTTGGTTGTAGGTTCTTCCCTTTCATCACTTTAAATTTATCATGCCACTTCCTTCTGGCTTGTAGATTTTCTGCTGAGAAATCAGTTGTTATCCTTATGGGAGTTCCCTTGTATGTTATTTGTCATTTTTCCCTTGCTGCTTTCAATCATTTTTCTTTGTCGTTAATTTTTGTCAATTTGATTACTATGTGTCTTGTCATTTTTCTCCTTTGGTTTATCCTGCCTGGGACACTCTGTGCTTCTGGACTTGGGTGGCTATTTCTTTTCCCATGCTAGGGAAGTTTTTGACCATTATCTCTTTAAATATATTCTCGGGTCCTTTCTCTCTCTCTTCTCCTTCTGGGACCCCTATAATGCGAATGTTGTTGCGTTTAATGTTGTCCCAGAGGACTCTTGGGGTGTCTTCGTTTATTTTCATTCTTTTTCTTTATTCTGTTCCATGGCAGTGATTTCCACCTTTCTGTCTTCCAGGTCACTTATCCGTTCTTCTGCCACAGTTATTCTGCTACTGATTCCTTCTAGTGTATTTTTCATTTCAGTTATTCCATTGTTCACCTCTGTTTGTTTGTTCTTTAATTCTTCTAGGTGTTTGTTCCTTAATTCTTCTAGGTCTTTGTTAAACATTTCTTGCATCTTCTCGATCTTTGCCTCCTTTCTTTTTCCAAGGTCTTGGCTCAACTTCACTATCATTATTCTGAATTTTTTTTCTGGAAGGTTCCCTATCTCCACCTCATTTCGTTTTTTTTTCTGGGGTTTTATCTTGTTCCTTGATCTGGTATAAAGTCCTCTGCCTTTTCATTTTGTCTATCTTTCTGTGAATGTGGTTTTCCTTCCACAGGCTGCAGAATTGTAGTTCTTCTTGCTTCTGCTGTCTGCTCTCCGGTGGATGAGTCTATCTTAGAGGCTTGTGCAAGCTTCCTGATGGGAAGGACTGGTGGTGGGTAGAGCTGGGTGTTGCTTTGGTGGGCAGAGCTTTAATCCGCTTGTCTACGGATTAAATAAAACTTTAATAAAAAGTTTAATCCGCTTGTCTGCTGATGCATGGGGCTGGGTTCCCTCCCTGTTGGTTGTTTGGCCTGAGGCGACCCAGCCCTGGAGCCTACCTTGCTCTTGGTGGGGCTAATGGCGGACTCTGGGAGGGCTCACACCAAGGAGTATTTCCCAGAACTTCTGCTGCCAGTGTCATTGTCCTCACGGTGAGCCACAGCCACAGCCACCACCTGCCTCTGCAGGAGACCCTCTAAAAGTAGCAGGTAGTTCTGGTCATTCTCCTACAGGGTCACTGCTCCTTCCCCTGGGTCCTGATGTGCACACTACTTTGTGTGTGCCCTCCAAGAGTGGAGTATCTGAGTGGAGTTGAGACTCTGAGACTCTGTGTGGAGTTGCACAGACTCTGGGTCCTGTGAAGCTTCGATGTTTTGTGATTCTAGAAATCCTATAGGAGACGGTCCACAGCAGGTGACGCTAATGTTGTCAGTAGAGGTGTTGAAGCCAAAGATCTGCAGTTCCAACTAGAGGTGCCGATGTACATACAGGACAAAATCATCTCGTGTGAATGTAGTTCAGGCATGTTTAAGATGAATGCAGTCATGTTAATGCCTACCATATTCTATCTTGAGCCTCTCCTCAGGGACCCCCTCCTCAGTTCCTGAGGCTCCTGTAAGTCATGTACAGGGGACTGGAGAGTGGGCTCTGTCCAGTCTGAGCCCTGAGTTACCCTGTGTGTATCTTAGGATACTTTGTATTTCTGTGGTGTCCGTTGTAACATCATCTCTTTCATTTCAGATTTATTTGGGCCCTCTCTTTTTAAAAAAACATACTACTGTTGTCTTTTATTCTTTACAGAAGTTTAATAAGTGTTTGATCTACTATCCTTACCCTATGTATACTTTTTGCAGTGAGATTTTTACTTTTCTTTGTTTCCTTGTTACTATCAATAATTAGTGAGACTTCTTTTAAGCTACCTTCAACATTGCTTATAAAGCTGCTTTATTAGTGATGACAGAGCCTTAATGGAAGTCATGTTCTGGTTGTAAATTAGAATGCAATGTGCCAGCAAATAGCCCCTTAAGTTTATGTCTCATTACTTCTTGTTCTTTTTTTAATTTAATTTTTATTTTTTGTCAGAGCAAATTTAATTAAAATGTTTTGTTTCTTCTAGGTGTGAAAGATGTGGTTCTTTTAAACATATACATATATCTATTCTTCTTTGGATCATTTTCCCATGTAGGTTATGACACGATGTTGAGTAGTCTTGTCTTGGTATTACGTAGGTCTTTGGTGATTACATATTTCACATGTGTTTCTATATCTATCTTAACCCCAATATCCTAATGTATCCAATCCTCACACCTTTCCATTTGGTGAACCATAAGTTTGTTTAATGAATCTGTGATTGCATTTCTCTGTGGAAATATCTTCATTGGTATCAATTTTTAGCTAAGACCTATAAGTGATATTATAGGATATGTGTCTTTTGCTTTCTGACTTAGTACAATTTGCCTGATTACCTCAAGAATCATACATGGTGCTGCAAATGGCATTGTTTCATTTTTTTCCCTGGCTAATATTCCATCTGTACGTGTACCAGTTCTTCTTTGGCCACGCACCTCTTGATGGACTTTCTGGTTGCCTCCATGTCTTGGCTATTGTAATACTGCTGCAATGCACATTTGCTTGCCTGTGTCTTTCCAGTTATATCTTCTTATGTTATAGGCCAAGGAGTGGGCTTGCTGTATCATATGGTAGCTCAGTGTGTATGTTTTAAAGGCACCACCATTCAGTTCTCATTAGTGGCTCTTTCCAGGTTATGTCCCACTTAAAATTGAGGGTATGCATTTCTCCAAAACACCTTCAATATTTATTGTTTGTAGTTTTCTTGCTGATGGTCATTCTAACAGGTGCGAGCTGATACCTATCTGTGGTTGAATTTGCATGTGTCCCATAATCTGTTGAAATTGAGCTTTAAAGCATGCCCTTTTATTTATCAAACTGTGATTACAGCTTAGTTCTTCAAAGTGTTTTCTTAAAGTAAGTGTCACATTTTGAAAATTTTTGGCCATTACCTCCCTCAAGACATTTGGAGGGCACGTTTCATTTACAGCCCTGAAGTACTTGTTCATATGAAGTGACCATTAGCACAGGTTTTAAAGCTGCTTTTGCAGGTAACGGCCAGAGGGTGGCAGCCTTTCTACGTTCCCAATCTGGTAAATAGGGAAAGAGACCTTCAGCCCCAAGAGTGTCCAGCTTTATTTCTCATCCAGCTGTGGGTCTAGATATGGTCACACCAGGTTGCATCACAGCCCCGGAACGAATTATGTAAAAATTTCTCCCTCTATCACTGTCTTTGTTTTTTGGGATTTTAAAGTAATTTATTTTTATAATGGGGTTTACCTGATTTTCACTGCTGTGTTTATGCCCCTTTACACCCACTTGATTCACTTACAGAGAGAAATCAATACATAGGTTTTAAGATTTTTACTAGTCAGATATATTCTTGTTCGTTGAATAGGGGGTGTTGCATCCACTTCACTGAGCAAGGAGTAGGTCTTGTCTATTACATATTGGGTTTATGGATCGGTATTTGAGCTAATATGAAACCCTCGTTTTATGCATCACCCCACCTCACCTTTCCCGTTAAGCAGCCATAGTGTGTTTTCTAAATGTGTGACTCTGTTCTGTTTTGTAATTCAGTTCAAGTGTAACGGTTTTTACATTCCCTCTACAAGTGATATCTTATGATAAGTGTCTTTTTCTGTGTGACTTATTTCACTTAGAATCGTCGAACATAAATCCACTCATCATGCGGCTAATAGCCTTATGACATTGATTTCATGGCTGAGTGATATTCCATTGTACATAAGGACCACAACATCGTTATCCATTTTCCTATTTCCTGGGATATTTAAGGTGTAATGAAGAGGAGGTTCTTGTCAACAGAGCAGCCCTAAACTTTGGTGTGCCTGTGTCTAGCTGATTTTTAGTTTTCCCAATTCATAACCCCATAAGTGGAAATGCCCTATGCTCTCTAAGCTGTGTTTTTTAGATGTTTCAGGACTCACCGTACACTTCTCCAGAGTGGCTGTTGGCAATTTACATCCCGCCCATCAGTGTAGCAAGGCTCCCATTTCTCCATGGCCTGTCCTGCATTTCTGGTTTTGACACTTTTTTCAGCATGGCCCTTTTGACGGATGGGAAGCGAGACTTCTTTGTAGCGCTGATTTGCCTTTCCAGGTTGCTTGGTTGGCCAAAAAGGGCGTATGCGTTTTTTCCTGAATATATTCAGGAAAAAACGCATACGCCCTTTTTGGCCAAGGGCATCATTGTCAACGTTTTGCCGCTTTTCATGTGCTTTAAAGGCGATTCGAATATACCTCCTGAAATCTGTTTCCTGCAATTCTGCCTTGATTTCAAATCCTCTTCTTTGCCTTCCCTCAATATATTTGTGGACGACAGTTATCATTTATAACTCTGCAGGTTTGTGAATTGCAGTGCCCTGAAGCTCCATTTTACAACTCGCTTTTTTGGGAGCTGGCCACAAAAGCGCAGGATGGCTTCAGGCCCTGTTCTGGTTCCGGGGGTATGATGAGCCTGTGGTTAATTCTTCTTCCTGATGGGAAAATAGAGTGACCTGTGCCTGTCCCAACACCAAGAGCCAGTCTCTCATTGGTTCCCCATCTTCCCGTTCATCCTCAGGAAAAATTGCAACCTGTACGGAACAGGAGGTTAAAGGTGCTGATGCTCCAAGTAGGGAGATTGCTAGTAAAGTGGCTGGAATGGCGAACCCGGGCACAAGGAGATGAGAAATGAGGTGCGTTTTAGAAACCTTTCCCCATCACACGGTGTACCATCTTCTGGGTTTCTCATGCATGTTTTCGATGTAGGAAGATGCCCTTGAACCTGGAGATTTGGGACCCATGCGATGGGTACCACGCAGTATTACTTTAAATGGTCTGCGTTTGCTCACCCAACCTCACCAAACCTCTCAGCCCCAAGAGTGTCCACCCTTATGTCTCATCCAACTGTGCGTCTAGATATGGTCAATCCAGTTTGCATCACAGCCCCTGAACGAATTGTGTAAGAATTTCTCTCTCTTTCACTGTCTTTGTTTCATGGGTTTTTCAAAGTAATTTATTTTCATAATGGGGTTTAGCTGCTTTTCACTGCTGTGTTTATGCCGCTTTACACCCACTTGACACACTAACAGAGAGATATCAATACATAGGTTTTACGATTATTACTAGTCAAATATATTCTTGTGCGGTGAATAGGGCGTGTTGAGTCCAGTTCTCTGAGCAAGGAGTAGGTCTTGTCTATTACATATTGGGTTTATGGAACGGTATCTGAGCTAGTTTGAAACCCTTGTTTTATGTATCACCCCACCTCACCTTTCCCGTTAAGCAGCCATAGTGTGTTTTCTGCATGTGTGACTCTGTTCTGTTTTGTAATTCAGTTCAAGTGTAACGCTTTTTACATTCCCTCTATAAGTGATACCTTATGAGAAGTGTCTTTTTCTGTGTGACTTATTTCACTTAGAATCGTCGTACCTAAATCCACTCATCATGCTGCTACTAACCTTAGGACATTGATTTCATGGCTGAGTGATATTCCATTGTACATAAGGACCACAACTTCTTTATCCATTTTTCTCTTTCCTTGGATATTTAAGGTGGAATTAAGTGGAGGTTCTTGTCAACAGAGCAGCCCTAAAGTTTGGGGTGCCTGTGTCTTGCTGATTTTTAGTTTTCCCAATTTATACGCCCATGAGTCGATGTGCCCCTTTCTCTCTAGCTGTGTTTTTTAGATGTTTTAGGAAACACCATACCCTTCTCCAGAGTCATCATTGGCAATTTACACCCCACCCATCAGTGTAACAAAGCTCCCTTTACTCCCTGGCCTCTCCTGCTTTTCTTGTTTTTACACTTTTGTAGGAAAGCCATTTTGACCGATGGGATGTCAGACTTCTTTGTAGAGCTGAATTGCATATCCGGCTTGCTTGGTTGGCCAAAAAGGGCCTATGGGTTTTTTCCTGAATTCATTCAGAAAAAAACGCATATGCTCTTTTTGGCCAAGTGCATCATTGTCGACGTTTTGACGCTTTTCATGTGCTTTAGGGGTGATTCGAATCTAACTCCTGAAATCTGTTTCCTGCAATTCTGCCTTGATTTCAAATCCTCTTCGTTGCCTTCCCTCAATATATTTGTGGACGAGAGTTATCATTTATAACTCTGCAGATTTGTTAATTGCAGTGCCCATGAGCTCCATTTTTCAACTCGCTTTTTTGGGAGCTTTCCGCAGAACCGCTTGTTTGCTTCTGGCCCTACTCTGGTTCCCGGTGGCAGGCTAAGCCTTTGCTTAATTCTTCTTCCTGACTGGAAAATAGAGTGACATGTGCCTCTCCGAATATCTAGGGCTTGGCTCTCCTTGTTTCTCCTCCTTCCCCTTCTTCCTTTGGACAAATTCCGATTTCTGTGCAACTGGATGTTGAAGGTGCTGACATCCTCAAGTGGGGAGATTTTAAGGAAAAAGGCTGGAGGGGTGAACCCAACAACCAGGAAATTAGGCGTTTTGGTGCCTTTTCCAAAATCTTCCTGATCCAACCGTGTTCCATCTTCTGGGTGTCACAGGCATGTTTTAGCTGTAGGAAAGGTCCCGTGTATGTAAGGAGAACACAAGGGATTTTTCCAAATTAGTGTCTCCCCGAACTCCAATCTGGGGAATTTTTAAGCTACTGGTACATGTGTGTTCATTAAGGGACTTGGGCCGTAGGCAGAGTCCGAACTTTAGATGATTGAAGTCTTCAGGTTCAGAAACGCTCACCATCGGCCTCCTTTAGTTTCCATTTTATCTGTAGTTGATAGATGATGTCGATATAGATATCTATTGTTTTTCAGATTATTTCCCCTCAGGGGTCATTACAAAATATTGAGTATAGTTCCCTGTGCTATACAGTAGTTCCTTGTTGATGATATATTTTATACATAGCAGTGTGTATATGTTAATCTGAAACTGTTAATTTATCCCTCCTCCCACCTTTCCCCTTTGGTAATAAAAAATATAAGATTTTATACTTCTCAGAAATCTAGGAGCTGAAAGAGAGGTATCATTTTCAATGGAAAATCATTCCAAACAAGGTTGAAACTTCAACCAAGATTATTAGATGTACATCCTTGGAAAGAAATCACTGCATTTCTCTACTCTTGACCTGACAAATAAGACAAACCCCTCCACTGAACTTGCTTATAATAAAGTGATGGAAATATCAAATGGAAGTGTTAGAAACATCTTCTTTTACACGAGCCTTATACACTGCTCTATGTTAATTACAGTTTGGCTCACACATCTGTTCATTGAAGTTACAATGTTCTCAAATTCTGTTACTGATCCTGCAGAGTGGGCCCCAACAAGGGTCTCCCTGCCCAGTGTCATTGGAGCCAACAGATCGAGACTGACTTTGGTTCAGAAGCAAAGGAAAACTTTACATTTTGATCAGAGAATGGAGAGGTGAGAGTGTGTGCTCCCCTGCGGGTTGTGGGCCGGGCTGCTGTGTAGGGATCCTGTCAGCATCAGCGGGAGGGAGGGGGCGGAGCTCTCGAGGGCCAGGTTGGCTGGAGCTCAGGCTCTATGTCGCAGAGTCTGCACGGGGCCCCACGAGCTGAGGTGTCGGCCCAGCCATTTTGCACGAGGAAATCGGGTCTGAAGTGTCGGGTGTGGGACCTCTGCATGTGGAAACCTAGGAGCAAGTGAAATTAGACAAAGCACAAAGGAAAAAATGGTTAGACTTTATTTTATTGCCCAGATTCTATTTTTATCTCCCAGGAATTTTTAATGGGCTTTGCCAGTGACAAAGCCCTCCTCTGCCTTTTGTCCCATTCCTCATTCTTGGGGCGCTGAGGGTGCAGACACGTCTTCTGTAAATGCTTCATGCTGAGTTGGGTGTCCTCATACCCGGGGGGAGGGGCAGGACTTCTCCCCAGCAGCCTCCAGGTGAGGTTGATTGTCCGCAGGCCTCCTCCCTCACTGCTCGTCTGCCTGAGCACCAGCATTGGAAGTTTTATAGATTCTAATGACCTTTAAGGGTCCAGGAAAGAGATGTGCAGAGACGCTGGGGGGGTGGGCGGTTTTACCCTGCTCCACATTGGTTCGGCCCCCTTAGGCTGAACGGTTTCTGCCAGCCTAGATGCTCTGACCAGTAGTCTGTGCTTTCTTCAGTTAGGCCACTGAATTAACGTACAAACAGGACCAGGTGTCAGAGCCCTGCTTGCTCAACTCCCAGACAGTCCAGGGCCGGTGGTGATCCAGGACCATGACGGCCACTCAGTCAACGGCCTTTTGAAGTAGCCAGGAGTACAGCTGGTCTCACTGGCCACCGTCACCGCGGTGTCTGTAGGCTTTTCTATGGTGGCAGCGTTATTTACGGTTCCCCTGCCAAGTTTATTAGCTCCGCTCTGGGTGCAGTAAGTCCTGTAAGCAATAGTCTGCTCTTTTGGGGCACACTCTTGTTGTTTTCTGAGAGAAGCTCCAGGTCAAGTGATGGTCACACGAGTCGTCATGGGGGCCCATTGCCCCAGGTTGTCTCTCTGGAGGTTGGCGTTGGAGGGCCTCCTCACTCGAGGTCATTGTGCCAAGGAGCAATCCCTGCAACTTCAGGGCATGGTGGGTGGTTAGGATCACCAAGTGGCGTCCTTTTCCCTTAGGAGGGAGCTGGCATTGCGGGCTGTTGATTTCCAGATTTTTAGATACCCCCAGTATCCTGGTCGGATGGGGTGGCTGGCCAATGCCTGGAGGGCATTCTTGCATTGTTCCATTTCAAGTGGTCCCAGTTTTTGCACTAATACTCCAAGGGCGATTCGCCTTGGACCAGGATTGTAAAGGTCAAAGGGTTTAGCTAAATTAGGGAGGTCCAGGGCCAGGGTCTGAATTGACTGCTCTTTCCATTCTTGAAAGGCTGCTTCTGGATTCTATTCAAAAGGATCATCATCTTTTCCTTTCAGTGTTTCATATAGAGGCCCAGCTATTAGACTGTAGTTAGGGATCCAGATGCAGCAAACCCCGGTCTCCCCAGGAACCCCTAAGCTGTCTTCTAGTTTCAGGAAAGGTGAGGCTGCAAATGGCTTCTTCCCTTTCCTGGGGTGGGCTTCTCCGACCTTCTGTGCGAATGAAGCCCAGGAAGGCCACCTTAGTTTGTGATATTTGAGCCTTTTCCTTGGACACCTTCTATCTTTTATTGGCTAGGTAGTTCAGAGGCCTCCTTAGTCGGGCTGGTGATCAGAATGTCATCTGCATATTGAAGGAGGGTTCCCTTCTCCAGAGGTAGATCTTTTAGGTCTTTAGCTAACGTTTCCCCAAAGATGGTGTGGGAATTTTTGAACCCCTGGGGCAGGACGGCCCAGCAGTATTGTTTTTGTTGTAGGTTGAGTCCTGCCACTCACAGCCAAAATTTCTTGTGACTCTGGGACTAATGGAATACAGAAGAAGGCATCATTGAAGTCTAATACAGAATGCCATGTCCTGGTGGATGGTAGAATGACCAGCAGGGTGTAGGAATTAGGAACTACTAGATGTATATCCTCTGTGGCTTCACTGACTGTCCTGGCGTCCTCTACCAGGTCCCCAGCAGCCCACGGGGCTCTTGTGGTCAGGCCCCTCCCAGGATATGGAGCTCACCTGGGCAGGTACGCAGCAGCCCACGGGGCTCTCGTGGGCAGGCCCCTCCCTGGATATGGAGCTCCCGTGGACAGGTACCCCGGCAGGGCTGGGCACACAGGAACCGTGCACGTAGCCCTCATTGCAGAGCACCCCCAGCACCCCTGTCACTCAGAGCTGACACAGAGCACCTCAGAGCAGAGCTTGAACTAACAAACAGCAGCTTCAACAGGTCTGTGACCCTAGGCTTCACTCTGTGCGGCCTCCCTCTGCCTGGTCTTCCAGGGGCTTCCACTGCAGCCGGGGCACCAGGCCTCTGTCTCCACCCACCACCCCTCCTCTCCCTGACTCCTGGGTTCCTCTCATTAGCAGAGGGTCTTCTTGAAGTTGTCTCCCACTCATGGACCAGATAAAATGATTCGAAAACAAGCCAGGGCTGCCGCCCCTTATCTATCCTGACTCTCGGGACCCTACACCTGTTCCTTGGATCTGGCCGGTGCAGCAAGGCCCATTTTCTGCAACTCTGAGCCTCTGAGGGGCGAGGATTGGCTGACCTGGGCAGCCTGACCCGGCCGGCCAGCCCTTCCCAGGTGTGCCTGGGTTGAGGTCAATATAAACACCCCTCCAGGCAGCAAAAGCCTCTGCAGCTGTGCCTGACGCCATATTCTCTGCCCCGTCAGCAGTCTCGGGGTTGGGCTGGTGGGAGGGAGTAGGGCCCACGGCTCTATGAGTGGCCCAGTGTGACTGGGGCTCTGCTGGACTTTCTGCAGGAGTTGCCGGGCTGCCACCTGCTAAAGAAGAGGATGTGTCACCCATACTTGCTGCTGGAATTTCTCCCCGGGCAGAGGTGAGGAAGGAAAAAAGCAGTGGGGGCCGGGACAGGAGGGGTACCTCAGGCAGGGAAATGGAAAGCTTCCAGACGAGCGCCCGGGGCCAGGACCATCCTGGCTGGCCTGCAGGCACCAAGTCGGCCTGCGTGCTGTCGCTGGTGTGACTCCAAGCCCCTTCCTCTAGTTTTTAAAGTCTTTGCACACATTCAGGTGTTTTACCTGGGAAGGGTGGGAAAAGTTCAGCAGCAGCTGGCCTGGGGCTCAGCTCACGTTTACTCAGAGACGCCTCCTCACGGTCCCCCAGCTTTGCAATGAGGACGCTCCTCGTGTGGGGGCTGCTGGCTGCATGGGAGATGATTCCCCACCTGTGACCAACTTCAGAATTGTTTACCCCTGGAGCAAGTGCCCTGATAGGGTTTTCCTCTGTATGACCAGTGGGTTCTGTTTTTTTTTTTTTTTTTTTTCTTTTTTGGTTCAAGGTAAGTTTTATTCCTCTTTTTGTATTTATGGATATAAGCATGGAAATAATTCATTCATATAAATACGTCTATGGGAAGGACAGAACTTTTTTTTCTGTTTTATTTTTTTAAGTATTACTTATTTTTTAATTTTTGAATTTATTTTATTCATTTTTTTATACAGCAGGCTCTTATTGGTAACCTATTTTATACATATAAGTGTATATATGTCAATCCCAGGCTCGCAATTCATCCCACCACCACCACCCTGCCACTTTCCCCCCTTGGTGTCCATACATTTGTTCTCTACATCTGTGTCTCTATTTCTGCCTTGCAAACCGGTTCATCTTTACCATTTTTCTAGGTTCCACATGTATGCGTTAATATACGATATTTGTTTTTCTCTTTCTGACTTACTTCACTCTGTATGACAGTCTCTAGATCTATCCACGTCTCTACAAATGACCCAATTTCATTCCTTTTTATGGCTGAGTAATATTCCATTTTATATATGTAGCACATCTTTTCTGTTCGTCTGTCTATGGGCATTTAGGTTGCTTCCATGACCTGGCTATTGTAAATAGTACTGCAATGAATATTGTGGTGAATATGTCTTTTTGAATTATGGTTTTCTCTGGGTATATGGCCAGTAGTGGGATTGCTGGGTCATATGGTAATTCTATTTTTAGTTTTTTAAGGAACCTCCATACTGTTCTCCATCGTGACTGTATCAATTTACATTCCCACAAATAGTGTAAGAGGGTTCCCTTTTCTCCACACCCTCTCCAGCATTTGTTGCTTGTAGATTTTCTGATGATGCCCATTCTAACTCGTGTGAGGCGATACCTCATTGTAGTTTTGGTTTATATTTCTCTAATAATTAGTGATGTTGAGCAGCTTTTCATGTGCTTCTTGGTCATCTGTATGTCTTCTTGGGACAAATGTCTATTTACGTCATCTGCCCATTTTTGGATTGGGTTGTTTGTTTTTTTTACTGTTGAGCTGCATGAGCTGTTTATATACATTGGAGATTAATCCTTTGTCCATTGATTCGTTTGCAAATATTTTCTCCCATTGTGAGGGTTGTCTTTTCGTCTTGTTTGTAGTTTCCTTTGCTTTGCAAAAGCTTTTAGGTTTCATTTGCTCCCATATGTTTATTTTTTTATTCCATTACTCTAGGAGGTGGATCAAAAAAGATCTTGCTGTGATTTATGTCAAAGAGTATTCTTCCTATGTTTTCCTCTAAGAGTTTTATAGTGTCCGGTCTTACATTTCGGTCTCTAATCCATTTTGAGTTTATTTTTTGTGTATGGTGTTAGGGAGTGTTCTAATTTCATTCTTTTACATGTAGCTGTCCATTTTTCCCAGCACCACTTATTGAAGAGACTGTCTTTTCTCCTTTGTATACCCTTGCCTCCTTTGTCATAGATTAGTGGGCCATAGGTGTGTAGGTTTATCTCTGGGCTTTTTTTTTTTCTTTTACATCTTTATTGGAGTATAATTGCTTTACAATTGTGTGTTAGTTTCTGCTGTATAAAAAAGTGAATCAGCTGTGCGTATACATATAACACCATATCCCCTCCCTCTTGCACCTCCCTCTCACTCCCTTATCCCACCCTTTTAGGTGGTCACAAAGCACAGAGCTGATCTCCCTGTGCTATGTGGCTGCTTCCCAGTAGCTATCAATTTTACATTTGGTAGTGTATATATGTCCATACCACTCTCTCACTTTGTCCCAGCTTACCCTTCCCTCTCCCCATGTCCTCAAGTCCTTTCTCTACGTCTGTGTCCTTAATCCTTTCCTGCCCCTAGGTTCTTCATAAACTTTTTTTTTAAGATTCCATATATATGTGTTAGCATACGGTATTTGTTTTTCTCTTTCTGACTTACTTCACTCTGTAGGACAGACTCTAGATCCATCCACCTCACTAAAAGTAACTCAATTTCGTTTCTTTTTATGGCTGAATAATGTTCCATTGTATATTTGTGCCACATCTTCCTTATCCATTTATCTGTTGATGGACACTTAGGTTGCTTCCATGTCCTGGCTATTGTAAATAGAGCTACAGTGAACATTGTGGTACATGACTCTTTTTGAATTATGGTTTTCTCAGGGTAAATGTCCAGGAGTGGGTTTGCTGGGTTGTATGGTAGTTCTATTTTTAGTTTTTAAGGAACCCCCATACCGTTCTCCCTAGTGGCTATATCAATTTACATTCCCACCAACAGTGCAAGAGGGTTCCCTTTGCTCCAATAAATGCCTCTCCAGCATTTATTGTTGGTAGATTTTTTGATGATGGCCATTCTGACTGGTGTGAGGTGATACCTCACTGTAGTTTTGATTTGCATTTCTCTAATGATTAGTGATGTTCAGCATCCTTTCATGTGTTTGTTGGCAACCTGTATATCTTCTTTGGAGAAATGTCTATTTAGGTCTTCTGCCCATTTTTGGATTGGGTTGTTTGGTTTTGTGATATTGAGCTACATGAGCTGCTTTTTGGAGATTAATCCTTTGCCATTTGCTTCATTTGAAAATATTTTCTCCCATTCTGATGGTTGTCTTTTCATCTTGCTTATGTTTTCCTTTGCTGTGCAAAAGAATTTATGTTTCATTCGGTCCCATTTTTTTATTTTTGTTTTTATTTCCATTTCTCTAGGAGGTGGGTCAAAAAGGATCTTGCTGTGATTTATGTCATAGACTGTTCTGCTTATGTTTTCCTCTAAGAGTTTTATAGTGGCTGGTCTTATATTTAGGTCTCTAATCCATTTTGAGTTTATTTTTGCGTATGGTGTTAGGGTGTGTACTAATTTCATTCTTTTACATGTAACTGTCCAGTTTTCCCAGCACCACTTGCTGAAGACACTGTCTTTTCTCCATTGTATACCCTTGCCTCCTTTGTCATAGATTAGTGAACCATAGGTACGTGGGTTTATCTCTGTGCTTTCTATCCTGTTCTATTGACCTATATTTCTGTTCTTGTGTCAGTACCATATTATCTTGATTACTGTAGCTTTGCAATATAGTCTGAAGTCTGGAAGTCTGATTCCTCCAGCTCTTTTTTTTCCCCCCTCAAGACTGCTTTGGCTATCCAGGGTCTTTTGTGTCTCCCTACAAATTTTAAGATTTTTTTTTCTTGTTCTGTAGAAAATGCCAAAGGTATTTTGATCGGGATTGCATTGAATCTGTAGATTGCTTTGGGTAGTATAGTCATTTTCACAATATTGATTCTTCTAATCCGAGAACATGGTATATGTCTCCATCTGTTTATATCATCTTTGATTTCTTTCATCAGTGTCTTATAGTTTTCTGAGTACAGGTCTTTTACTTCCTTAGGTAGGTTTATTCCTAGGTATTTTATTCTTTTTGTTGCAGTGGTAATGGGATTGTTTCCTTAATTTCTCTTTCTGATCTTTCATTGTTAGTGTATAGGAATGCAAGCAATTTCTGTGCATTAATTTTGTATCCTGCAACTTTACCAAATTCATTGATTAGCTCCAGTGGTTTTCTGGTGGCATCTTTAGGATTCTCTATCTGTAATATCATGTCATCTGCAAACAGTGACAATTTTACTTCTTCTTTTCCTTTTTGTATTCCTTTTATTTCTTTTTCTTCTCTGATTGCCATGGCTAGGACTTCCAAAACTATGTTGAATAGCAGTGGTGAGAGTGGACATCCTCGTCTTGTTCCTGATCTTAGAGGAAACGCTTTCAGTTTTTCACCATTGAGAATGTTGTTTGCTGTGGGTTTGTCATATATGGCCTTTATTATGTTGAGGTAGTTTCCCTCTATGCCCACACTCTGCAGAGTTTTTATCGTAAATGAGTGTTGAATTTTCTCAAAATCTTTTCCTTCATCTATTGAGATGATCATATGGTTTTATTCTACAATTTGTTAATATGGTGTATCACATTGATTTGTGTATATTGAAGAATCCTTGCATCCCTGGGATAAACCCCACTTGATCATGGTGTATGATCCTTTTAATGTGTTGTTCGATTCTGTTTGCTAGTATTTTGTTGAGGATTTTTACATCTATATTCATCAGTGATATTGGTCTATAATTTTCTTTCCTTGTAGTATCTCTGTCTGATTTTGGTATCAGGGTGATGGTGGTCTCATAGAATGAGTTTGGGAGTGTTCCTTCCGCTGCAATTGTTTTGAAGAATTTGAGAAGGTTGGGTGTTAGCTCTGCTCTAAATGTTTGATAGAATTCACCTGTGATGCCATCTGGTTCTGGACTTTTGTTTGTTGGAAGATTTTTAATCACAGTTTCAATTTCATTGCTTGTGATAGGTTTGTTCATATTTTCTATTTCTTCCTGGTTCAGTCTTAGAAGGTTATCCCTTTCTAAGAATTTGTCCATTTCTTCCAGATTGTCCATTTTATTGGCCTAGAGTTGCTTGTAGTAGTCTCTTAGGATGCTTTGTATTCCTGTGGTGTCTGTTATAACTTCTGCTTTTTCACTTCTAATTTTGTTGATTTGCGTCCTCTCCCTCTTTTTCTGGAGTCCGGCTAAAGGTTGATCATTTTTGCTTATCTTCTCAAAGAACCAGCTTTTAGTTTTATTGATCTTTGCTTTCGTTTTCTTTGTTTCTATTTCATTTATTTCTGCTCTGATCTTTATGATTTCTTTCCTTCTACTAACTTTGGGTTTTGTTCTTCTTTCTCTAGTTCCTCTAGGTGTAAGGTTAGATTGTTTATTTGAGATTTTTCTTGTTTCTTGAGGTAGGCTTGTATTGCTATAAACTTCCCTCTTAGAACTCCTTTTGCTGCATCCCATAGGTTTTGGATCATCGTGTTTTTGTTGTCATTTGTCTCTAGGTAGTTTTTGATTTCCTCTTTGATTTCTTCAGTGATCGCTTGGTTATTTAGTAACGTGTTGTTTAGCCTCCATGTGTTTGTGTTTTTTACGGTTTTTTCCGTGTAATTGATTTCTAATCTCATAGCATTGTGGTCGGAACAGCTGCTTGATATGATTTCAGTTTTCTTAAATTTACTGAGGCTTTATCTGTGACCCAAGATGTGATCTATCCTGGAGAATGTTCCGTGTGCAGTTGAGAAGAACGTGTAATCTGCTGTTTTTGGATGGAATGTCCTATAAATATCAATTAACTCTATCTGGTCTATTGTGTCATTTAAAGCTTGTGTTTCCTTATTAATTTTCTGTCTGGCTGATCTCCACTGGTGTAAGTGAGCTGTTAAAGTCCCCCGCTATTATTGTGTTACTGTCGATTTACTCTTTTATAGCTGTTAGCAGTTGCCTTATACATTGAGCTGCTCCTATTTTGGGTACATATATATTTATAATTGTTATATCTTCTTCTTGGATTGATCCCCTGACCATTATGTAGTGCCTTTCCTTGTCTCTTGTAACATTCTTTATTTTAAAGTCTATTTTATCTGATATGAGTATTGCTACTCCAGCTTTCTTTTGATTTTCATTTGCATAGAATATATTTTTCCATCGCCTCACTTTGAGTCTGTATGTGTCCCTAGGTCTGAAATGGATCTCTTGTAGACAGCATATATATGGGTCTTGTTTTTGTATCCATTCAGCGAGCCTGTGTCTTTTGGTTGGAACATGTAGTGCATTCACGTTTAAGGTAATTATCGATATGTATGTTCCTACTACTATTTTCTTAATTGTTATGGGTTTGTCTTGGTGGGTCCTTTTCTTCTCTTGTGTTTCCCACTTAGAGAAGTTCCTTTAGCATTTGGTGTAGAGCTGGTTTCATGGTGCTGAATTCTCTTAACTTTTGCTTGTCTGTAAGGCTTTTGATTTCTCCATCAAATCTGAATGAGCTCTTTGCAGGGTGGAGTACTCTTGGTTGTAGGTTCTTCCCTTTCATCACTTTAAATTTATCATGCCACTTCCTTCTGGCTTGTAGATTTTCTGCTGAGAAATCAGTTGTTATCCTTATGGGAGTTCCCTTGTATGTTATTTGTCATTTTTCCCTTGCTGCTTTCAATCATTTTTCTTTGTCGTTAATTTTTGTCAATTTGATTACTATGTGTCTTGTCATTTTTCTCCTTTGGTTTATCCTGCCTGGGACACTCTGTGCTTCTGGACTTGGGTGGCTATTTCTTTTCCCATGCTAGGGAAGTTTTTGACCATTATCTCTTTAAATATATTCTCGGGTCCTTTCTCTCTCTCTTCTCCTTCTGGGACCCCTATAATGCGAATGTTGTTGCGTTTAATGTTGTCCCAGAGGACTCTTGGGGTGTCTTCGTTTATTTTCATTCTTTTTCTTTATTCTGTTCCATGGCAGTGATTTCCACCTTTCTGTCTTCCAGGTCACTTATCCGTTCTTCTGCCACAGTTATTCTGCTACTGATTCCTTCTAGTGTATTTTTCATTTCAGTTATTCCATTGTTCACCTCTGTTTGTTTGTTCTTTAATTCTTCTAGGTGTTTGTTCCTTAATTCTTCTAGGTCTTTGTTAAACATTTCTTGCATCTTCTCGATCTTTGCCTCCTTTCTTTTTCCAAGGTCTTGGCTCAACTTCACTATCATTATTCTGAATTTTTTTTCTGGAAGGTTCCCTATCTCCACCTCATTTCGTTTTTTTTTCTGGGGTTTTATCTTGTTCCTTGATCTGGTATAAAGTCCTCTGCCTTTTCATTTTGTCTATCTTTCTGTGAATGTGGTTTTCCTTCCACAGGCTGCAGAATTGTAGTTCTTCTTGCTTCTGCTGTCTGCTCTCCGGTGGATGAGTCTATCTTAGAGGCTTGTGCAAGCTTCCTGATGGGAAGGACTGGTGGTGGGTAGAGCTGGGTGTTGCTTTGGTGGGCAGAGCTTTAATCCGCTTGTCTACGGATTAAATAAAACTTTAATAAAAAGTTTAATCCGCTTGTCTGCTGATGCATGGGGCTGGGTTCCCTCCCTGTTGGTTGTTTGGCCTGAGGCGACCCAGCCCTGGAGCCTACCTTGCTCTTGGTGGGGCTAATGGCGGACTCTGGGAGGGCTCACACCAAGGAGTATTTCCCAGAACTTCTGCTGCCAGTGTCGTTGTCCTCACGGTGAGCCACAGCCACAGCCACCACCTGCCTCTGCAGGAGACCCTCTAAAAGTAGCAGGTAGTTCTGGTCATTCTCCTACAGGGTCACTGCTCCTTCCCCTGGGTCCTGATGTGCACACTACTTTGTGTGTGCCCTCCAAGAGTGGAGTATCTGAGTGGAGTTGAGACTCTGAGACTCTGTGTGGAGTTGCACAGACTCTGGGTCCTGTGAAGCTTCGATGTTTTGTGATTCTAGAAATCCTATAGGAGACGGTCCACAGCAGGTGACGCTAATGTTGTCAGTAGAGGTGTTGAAGCCAAAGATCTGCAGTTCCAACTAGAGGTGCCGATGTACATACAGGACAAAATCATCTCGTGTGAATGTAGTTCAGGCATGTTTAAGATGAATGCAGTCATGTTAATGCCTACCATATTCTATCTTGAGCCTCTCCTCAGGGACCCCCTCCTCAGTTCCTGAGGCTCCTGTAAGTCATGTACAGGGGACTGGAGAGTGGGCTCTGTCCAGTCTGAGCCCTGAGTTACCCTGTGTGTATCTTAGGATACTTTGTATTTCTGTGGTGTCCGTTGTAACATCATCTCTTTCATTTCAGATTTATTTGGGCCCTCTCTTTTTAAAAAAACATACTACTGTTGTCTTTTATTCTTTACAGAAGTTTAATAAGTGTTTGATCTACTATCCTTACCCTATGTATACTTTTTGCAGTGAGATTTTTTACTTTTCTTTGTTTCCTTGTTACTATCAATAATTAGTGAGACTTCTTTTAAGCTACCTTCAACATTGCTTATAAAGCTGCTTTATTAGTGATGACAGAGCCTTAATGGAAGTCATGTTCTGGTTGTAAATTAGAATGCAATGTGCCAGCAAATAGCCCCTTAAGTTTATGTCTCATTACTTCTTGTTCTTTTTTTAATTTAATTTTTATTTTTTGTCAGAGCAAATTTAATTAAAATGTTTTGTTTCTTCTAGGTGTGAAAGATGTGGTTCTTTTAAACATATACATATATCTATTCTTCTTTGGATCATTTTCCCATGTAGGTTATGACACGATGTTGAGTAGTCTTGTCTTGGTATTACGTAGGTCTTTGGTGATTACATATTTCACATGTGTTTCTATATCTATCTTAACCCCAATATCCTAATGTATCCAATCCTCACACCTTTCCATTTGGTGAACCATAAGTTTGTTTAATGAATCTGTGATTGCATTTCTCTGTGGAAATATCTTCATTGGTATCAATTTTTAGCTAAGACCTATAAGTGATATTATAGGATATGTGTCTTTTGCTTTCTGACTTAGTACAATTTGCCTGATTACCTCAAGAATCATACATGGTGCTGCAAATGGCATTGTTTCATTTTTTTCCCTGGCTAATATTCCATCTGTACGTGTACCAGTTCTTCTTTGGCCACGCACCTCTTGATGGACTTTCTGGTTGCCTCCATGTCTTGGCTATTGTAATACTGCTGCAATGCACATTTGCTTGCCTGTGTCTTTCCAGTTATATCTTCTTATGTTATAGGCCAAGGAGTGGGCTTGCTGTATCATATGGTAGCTCAGTGTGTATGTTTTAAAGGCACCACCATTCAGTTCTCATTAGTGGCTCTTTCCAGGTTATGTCCCACTTAAAATTGAGGGTATGCATTTCTCCAAAACACCTTCAATATTTATTGTTTGTAGTTTTCTTGCTGATGGTCATTCTAACAGGTGCGAGCTGATACCTATCTGTGGTTGAATTTGCATGTGTCCCATAATCTGTTGAAATTGAGCTTTAAAGCATGCCCTTTTATTTATCAAACTGTGATTACAGCTTAGTTCTTCAAAGTGTTTTCTTAAAGTAAGTGTCACATTTTGAAAATTTTTGGCCATTACCTCCCTCAAGACATTTGGAGGGCACGTTTCATTTACAGCCCTGAAGTACTTGTTCATATGAAGTGACCATTAGCACAGGTTTTAAAGCTGCTTTTGCAGGTAACGGCCAGAGGGTGGCAGCCTTTCTACGTTCCCAATCTGGTAAATAGGGAAAGAGACCTTCAGCCCCAAGAGTGTCCAGCTTTATTTCTCATCCAGCTGTGGGTCTAGATATGGTCACACCAGGTTGCATCACAGCCCCGGAACGAATTATGTAAAAATTTCTCCCTCTATCACTGTCTTTGTTTTTTGGGATTTTAAAGTAATTTATTTTTATAATGGGGTTTACCTGATTTTCACTGCTGTGTTTATGCCCCTTTACACCCACTTGATTCACTTACAGAGAGAAATCAATACATAGGTTTTAAGATTTTTACTAGTCAGATATATTCTTGTTCGTTGAATAGGGGGTGTTGCATCCACTTCACTGAGCAAGGAGTAGGTCTTGTCTATTACATATTGGGTTTATGGATCGGTATTTGAGCTAATATGAAACCCTCGTTTTATGCATCACCCCACCTCACCTTTCCCGTTAAGCAGCCATAGTGTGTTTTCTAAATGTGTGACTCTGTTCTGTTTTGTAATTCAGTTCAAGTGTAACGGTTTTTACATTCCCTCTACAAGTGATATCTTATGATAAGTGTCTTTTTCTGTGTGACTTATTTCACTTAGAATCGTCGAACATAAATCCACTCATCATGCGGCTAATAGCCTTATGACATTGATTTCATGGCTGAGTGATATTCCATTGTACATAAGGACCACAACATCGTTATCCATTTTCCTATTTCCTGGGATATTTAAGGTGTAATGAAGAGGAGGTTCTTGTCAACAGAGCAGCCCTAAACTTTGGTGTGTCTGTGTCTAGCTGATTTTTAGTTTTCCCAATTCATAACCCCATAAGTGGAAATGCCCTATGCTCTCTAAGCTGTGTTTTTTAGATGTTTCAGGACTCACCGTACACTTCTCCAGAGTGGCTGTTGGCAATTTACATCCCGCCCATCAGTGTAGCAAGGCTCCCATTTCTCCATGGCCTGTCCTGCATTTCTGGTTTTGACACTTTTTTCAGCATGGCCCTTTTGACGGATGGGAAGCGAAACTTCTTTGTAGCGCTGATTTGCCTTTCCAGGTTGCTTGGTTGGCCAAAAAGGGCGTATGCGTTTTTTCCTGAATATATTCAGGAAAAAACGCATACGCCCTTTTTGGCCAAGGGCATCATTGTCAACGTTTTGCCGCTTTTCATGTGCTTTAAAGGAGATTCGAATCTACCTCCTGAAATCTGTTTCCTGCAATTCTGCCTTGATTTCAAATCCTCTTCTTTGCCTTCCCTCAATATATTTGTGGACGAGAGTTATCATTTATAACTCTGCAGGTTTGTGAATTGCAGTGCCCTGAAGCTCCATTTTACAACTCGCTTTTTTGGGAGCTGGCCGCAAAAGCACTGGATGGCTTCAGGCCCTGTTCTGGTTCCGGGGGTATGATGAGCCTGTGGTTAATTCTTCTTCCTGATGGGAAAATAGAGTGACCTGTGCCTGTCCCAACACCAAGAGCCAGTCTCTCATTGGTTCCCCGTCTTCCCGTTCATCCTCAGGAAAAATTGCAACCTGTACGGAACAGGAGGTTAAAGGTGCTGATGCTCCAAGTAGGGAGATTGCTAGTAAAGTGGCTGGAATGGCGAACCCGGGCACAAGGAGATGAGAAATGAGGTGCGTTTTAGAAACCTTTCCCCATCACACGGTGTACCATCTTCTGGGTTTCTCATGCATGTTTTCGATGTAGGAAGATGCCCTTGAACCTGGAGATTTGGGACCCATGCGATGGGTACCACGCAGTATTACTTTAAATGGTCTGCGTTTGCTCACCCAACCTCACCAAACCTCTCAGCCCCAAGAGTGTCCACCCTTAGGTCTCATCCAGCTGTGGGTCTAGATATGGTCAATCCAGGTTGCATCACAGCCCCTGAACGCATTGTGTAAGCATTTCTCTCTTTCACTGTCTTTCTTTCATGGGTTTTTCAAAGTAATTTATTTTCATAATGCGGTTTAGCTGCTTTTCACTGCTGTGTTTATGCCGCTTTACACCCACTTGACACACTAACAGAGAGATATCAATACATAGCTTTTAAGATTATTACTAGTCAGATATATTCTTGTGCGGTGAATAGGGCGTGTTGAGTCCAGTTCTCTGAGCAAGGAGTAGGTCTTGTCTATTACATATTGGGTTTATGGAACGGTATCTGAGCTAATTTGAAACCCTTGTTTTATGTATCACCCCACCTCACCTTTCCCGTTAAACAGCCATAGTGTGTTTTCTGCATGTGTGACTCTGTTCTGTTTTGTAATTCAGTTCAAGTGTAACGGTTTTTACATTCCCTCTATCAGTGATACCTTATGAGAAGTGTCCTTTTCTGTGTGACTTATTTCACTTAGAATCGTCGTACCTAAATCCACTCATCATGCTGCTACTAGCCTTATGACATTGATTTCATGGCTGAGTGATATTCCATTGTACATAAGGACCAGAACTTCTTTACCCATTTTTCTCTTTCCTGGGATATTGAAGGTGGAATGAAGTGGAGGTCCTTGTCAACAGAGCAGCCCTAAACTTTGGGGTGCTTGTGTCTTGCTGATTTTTCATTTTCCCAATTTATACCCCCATGAGTGGAAGTGCCCTATGCTCTCTAAGCTGTGTTTTTTAGATGTTTCACGACTCACCGTACACTTCTCCAGAGTGGCTGTTGGCAATTTACATCCCGCCCATCAGTGTAGCAAGGCTCCCATTTCTCCATGGCCTGTCCTGCATTTCTGGTTTTGACACTTTTTTCAGCATGGCCCTTTTGACCGATGGGAAGCGAGACTTCTTTGTAGCGCTGATTTGCCTTTCCAGGTTGCTTGGTTGGCCAAAAAGGGCGTATGCGTTTTTTCCTGAATATATTCAGGAAAAAACGCATACGCCCTTTTTGGCCAAGGGCATCATTGTCAACGTTTTGCCGCTTTTCATGTGCTTTAAAGGCGATTCGAATCTACCTCCTGAAATCTGTTTCCTGCAATTCTGCCTTGATTTCAAATCCTCTTCTTTGCCTTCCCTCAATATATTTGTGGACGAGAGTTATCATTTATAACTCTGCAGGTTTGTGAATTGCAGTGCCCTGAAGCTCGATTTTACAACTCGCGTTTTTGGGAGCTGGCCGCAAGAGCGCAGGATGGCTTCAGGCCCTGTTCTGGTTCCGGGGTCAGGCTGAGCCTGTGGTTAATTCTTCTTCCTGATGGGAAAATAGAGTGACCTGTGCCTGTCCCAACACCAAGAGCCAGTCTCTCATTGGTTCCCCGTCTTCCCGTTCATCCTCAGGAAAAATTGCAACCTGTAGGGAACAGGAGGTTAAAGGTGCTGATGCTCCAAGTAGGGAGATTGCTAGTAAAGCGGCTGGGATGGCGAACCCGGGCACAAGGAGATGAGAAATGAGGTGCGTTTTAGAAACCTTTCCCCATCACACGGTGTACCATCTTCTGGGTTTCTCATGCATGTTTTTGATGTAGGAAGATGCCCTTGAACATGGAGATTTGGGACCCATGCGATGGGTACCACGCAGTATTACTTTAAAGGGTCTGCGTTTGCTCACCCAACCTCACCAAACCTCTCAGCCCCAAGAGTGTCCACCCTTAGGTCTCATCCAGCTGTGGGTCTAGATATGGTCAATCCAGGTTGCATCACAGCCCCTGAACGCATTGTGTAAGAATTTCTCTCTTTCACTGTCTTTGTTTCATGGGTTTTTAAAAGTAATTTATTTTCATAATGCGGTTTAGCTGCTTTTCACTGCTGTGTTTATGCCGCTTTACACCCACTTGACACACTAACAGAGAGATATCAATACATAGGTTTTAAGATTATTACTAGTCAGATATATTCTTGTGCGTTGAATAGGGCGTTTTGAGTCCAATTCTCTGAGCAAGGAGTAGGTCTTGTCTATTACATATTGGGTTTATGGAACGGTATCTGAGCTAATTTGAAACCCTTGTTTTATGTATCACCCCACCTCACCTTTCCCGTTAAACAGCCATAGTGTGTTTTCTGCATGTGTGACTCTGTTCTGTTTTGTAATTCAGTTCAAGTGTAACGGTTTTTACATTCCCTCTATCAGTGATACCTTATGAGAAGTGTCCTTTTCTGTGTGACTTATTTCACTTAGAATCGTCGTACCTAAATCCACTCATCATGCTGCTACTAGCCTTATGACATTGATTTCATGGCTGAGTGATATTCCATTGTACATAAGGACCAGAACTTCTTTACCCATTTTTCTCTTTCCTGGGATATTGAAGGTGGAATGAAGTGGAGGTCCTTGTCAACAGAGCAGCCCTAAACTTTGGGGTGCTTGTGTCTTGCTGATTTTTCATTTTCCCAATTTATACCCCCATGAGTGGAAGTGCCCTATGCTCTCTAAGCTGTGTTTTTTAGATGTTTCACGACTCACCATACACTTCTCCAGAGTGGCTGTTGGCAATTTACATCCCGCCCATCAGTGTAGCAAGGCTCCCATTTCTCCATGGCCTGTCCTGCATTTCTGGTTTTGACACTTTTTTCAGCATGGCCCTTTTGACCGATGGGAAGCGAGACTTCTTTGTAGCGCTGATTTGCCTTTCCAGGTTGCTTGGTTGGCCAAAAAGGGCGTATGCGTTTTTTCCTGAATATATTCAGGAAAAAACGCATACGCCCTTTTTGGCCAAGGGCATCATTGTCAACGTTTTGCCGCTTTTCATGTGCTTTAAAGGCGATTCGAATCTACCTCCTGAAATCTGTTTCCTGCAATTCTGCCTTGATTTCAAATCCTCTTCTTTGCCTTCCCTCAATATATTTGTGGACGAGAGTTATCATTTATAACTCTGCAGGTTTGTGAATTGCAGTGCCCTGAAGCTCGATTTTACAACTCGCGTTTTTGGGAGCTGGCCGCAAGAGCGCAGGATGGCTTCAGGCCCTGTTCTGGTTCCGGGGTCAGGCTGAGCCTGTGGTTAATTCTTCTTCCTGATGGGAAAATAGAGTGACCTGTGCCTGTCCCAACACCAAGAGCCAGTCTCTCATTGGTTCCCCGTCTTCCCGTTCATCCTCAGGAAAAATTGCAACCTGTAGGGAACAGGAGGTTAAAGGTGCTGATGCTCCAAGTAGGGAGATTGCTAGTAAAGCGGCTGGGATGGCGAACCCGGGCACAAGGAGATGAGAAATGAGGTGCGTTTTAGAAACCTTTCCCCATCACACGGTGTACCATCTTCTGGGTTTCTCATGCATGTTTTTGATGTAGGAAGATGCCCTTGAACATGGAGATTTGGGACCCATGCGATGGGTACCACGCAGTATTACTTTAAAGGGTCTGCGTTTGCTCACCCAACCTCACCAAACCTCTCAGCCCCAAGAGTGTCCACCCTTAGGTCTCATCCAGCTGTGGGTCTAGATATGGTCAATCCAGGTTGCATCACAGCCCCTGAACGCATTGTGTAAGAATTTCTCTCTTTCACTGTCTTTGTTTCATGGGTTTTTCAAAGTAATTTATTTTCATAATGCGGTTTAGCTGCTTTTCACTGCTGTGTTTATGCCGCTTTACACCCACTTGACACACTAACAGAGAGATATCAATACATAGGTTTTAAGATTATTACTAGTCAGATATATTCTTGTGCGTTGAATAGGGCGTTTTGAGTCCAATTCTCTGAGCAAGGAGTAGGTCTTGTCTATTACATATTGGGTTTATGGAACGGTATCTGAGCTAATTTGAAACCCTTGTTTTATGTATCACCCCACCTCACCTTTCCCGTTAAACAGCCATAGTGTGTTTTCTGCATGTGTGACTCTGTTCTGTTTTGTAATTCAGTTCAAGTGTAACGGTTTTTACATTCCCTCTATCAGTGATACCTTATGAGAAGTGTCCTTTTCTGTGTCACTTATTTCACTTAGAATCGTCGTACCTAAATCCACTCATCATGCTGCTACTAGCCTTATGACATTGATTTCATGGCTGAGTGATATTCCATTGTACAAAAGGACCACAACTTCTTTACCCATTTTTCTCTTTCCTGGGATATTTAAGGTGGAATGAAGTGGAGGTCCTTGTCAACAGAGCAGCCCTAAACTTTGGGGTGCTTGTGTCTTGCTGATTTTTAATTTTCCCAATTTATACCCCCATGAGTGGAAGTGCCCTATGCTCTCTAAGCTGTGTTTTTTAGATGTTTCACGACTCACCGTACACTTCTCCAGAGTGGCTGTTGGCAATTTACATCCCGCCCATCAGTGTAGCAAGGCTCCCATTTCTCCATGGCCTGTCCTGCATTTCTGGTTTTGACACTTTTTTCAGCATGGCCCTTTTGACCGATGGGAAGCGAGACTTCTTTGTAGCGCTGATTTGCCTTTCCAGGTTGCTTGGTTGGCCAAAAAGGGCGTATGCGTTTTTTCCTGAATATATTCAGGAAAAAACGCATACGCCCTTTTTGGCCAAGGGCATCATTGTCAACGTTTTGCCGCTTTTCATGTGCTTTAAAGGAGATTCGAATCTACCTCCTGAAATCTGTTTCCTGCAATTCTGCCTTGATTTCAAATCCTCTTCTTTGCCTTCCCTCAATATATTTGTGGACGAGAGTTATCATTTATAACTCTGCAGGTTTGTGAATTGCAGTGCCATGAAGCTCGATTTTACACCTCGCGTTTTTGGGAGCTGGCCGCAAAAGCGCAGGATGGCTTCAGGCCCTGTTCTGGTTCCGGGGGGCAGGCTGAGCCTGTGGTTAATTCTTCTTCCTGATGGGAAAATAGAGTGACCTGTGCCTGTCCCAACACCAAGAGCCAGTCTCTCATTGGTTCCCCGTCTTCCCGTTCATCCTCAGGAAAAATTGCAACCTGTACGGAACAGGAGGTTAAAGGTGCTGATGCTCCAAGTAGGGAGATTGCTAGTAAAGCGGCTGGGATGGCGAACCCGGGCACAAGGAGATGAGAAATGAGGTGCGTTTTAGAAACCTATCCCCATCACACGGTGTACCATCTTCTGGGTTTCTCATGCATGTTTTTGATGTAGGAAGATGCCCTTGAACCTGGAGATTTGGGACCCATGCGATGGGTACCACGCAGTATTACTTTAAAGGGTCTGCGTTTGCTCACCCAACCTCACCAAACCTCTCAGCCCCAAGAGTGTCCACCCTTAGGTCTCATCCAGCTGTGGGTCTAGATGTGGTCAATCCAGGTTGCATCACAGCCCTTGAACGCATTGTGTAAGCATTTCTCTCTTTCACTGTCTTTGTTTCATGGGTTTTTCAAAGTAATTTATTTTCATAATGGGGTTTAGCTGCTTTTCACTGCTGTGTTTATGCCGCTTTACACCCACTTGACACACTAACAGAGAGATATCAATACATAGGTTTTAAGATTATTAGTAGTCAGATATATTCTTGTGCGGTGAATAGGGCGTGTTGAGTCCAGTTCTCTGAGCAAGGAGTAGGTCTTGTCTATTACATATTGGGTTTATGGAACGGTATCTGAGCTAATTTGAAACCCTTGTTTTATGTATCACCCCACCTCACCTTTCCCGTTAAACAGCCATAGTGTGTTTTCTGCAGGTGTGACTCTGTT
Source organism: Balaenoptera borealis (assembly GCF_965194805.1). Classification (NCBI taxonomy): domain Eukaryota; kingdom Metazoa; phylum Chordata; class Mammalia; order Artiodactyla; family Balaenopteridae; genus Balaenoptera; species Balaenoptera borealis. Next base: position 1,076,044 of record NW_028123937.1, on the reverse strand, counting down.
CTGTTTTGTAATTCAGTTCAAGTGTAACGGTTTTTACATTCCCTCTATCAGTGATACCTTATGAGAAGTGTCCTTTTCTGTGTGACTTATTTCACTTAGAATCGTCGTACCTAAATCCACTCATCATGCTGCTACTAACCTTACGACATTGATTTCATGGCTGAGTGATATTCCATTGTACATAAGGACCACAACTTCTTTATCCATTTTTCTCTTTCCTGGGATATTTAAGGTGGAATGAAGTGGAGGTCCTGGTCAACAGAGCAGCCCTAAACTTTGGGGTGCTTGTGTCTTGCTGATTTTTAATTTTCCCAATTTATACCCCCATGAGTGGAAGTGCCCTATGCTCTCTAAGCTGTGTTTTTCAGATGTTTCAGGACTCACCGGACACTTCTCCAGAGTGGCTCTTGGCAATTTACATCCCGCCCATCAGTGTAGCAAGGCTCCCATTTCTCCATGGCCTGTCCTGCATTTCTGGTGTTTACACTTTTTTCAGCATGGCCCTTTTGACCGATGGGAAGCGAGACTTCTTTGTAGCGCTGATTTGCCTTTCCAGGTTGCTTGGTTGGCCAAAAAGGGCGTATGCGTTTTTTCCTGAATATATTCAGGAAAAAACGCATACGCCCTTTTTGGCCAAGGGCATCATTGTCAACGTTTTGCCGCTTTTCATGTGCTTTAAAGGCGATTCGTATCTACCTCCTGAAATCTGTTTCCTGCAATTCTGCCATGATTTCAAATCCTTTTCTTTGCCTTCCCTCAATATATTTGTGGACGAGAGTTATCATTTATAACTCTGCAGGTTTGTGAATTGCAGTGCCCTGAACCTCCATTTTACAACTCGCTTTTTTGGTAGCTGGCCGCAAAAGGGCAGGACGGCTTCAGGCCCTGTTCTGGTTCCGGGGGGCAGGATGAGCCTGTGGTTAATTCTTCTTTCTGATGGGAATATAGAGTGACCTGTGCCTGTCCCAACACCAAGAGCTAGTCTCTCGTTGGTTCCACGTCTTCCCGTTTATCCTCAGGACAGATTGCAACCTGTATGGAACAGGAGGTTAAAGGTGCTGATGCTCCAAGTAGGGAGCTTGCTAGTAAAGTGGCTGGAATTGCGAACCCAGGCACAAGGAGATGAGAAATGAGGTGCGTTTTAGAAACCTTTCCCCATCACACGGTGTACCATCTTCTGGGTTTCTCATGCATGTTTTTGATGTAGGAAGATGCCATTGAACCTGGAGATTTGGGACCCATGCGATGGGTACCACGCAGTATTACTTTAAAGGGTCTGTGTTTGCTCACCCAACCTCACCAAACGTCTCAGCCCCAAGAGTGTCCACCCTTATGTCTCATCCAGCTGTGCGTCTAGATATGGTCAATCCAGGTTGCATCACAGCCCCTGAACGCATTGTCTAAGAATTTCTCTCTCTTTCACTGTCTTTGTTTCATGGGTGTTTCAAAGTAATTTATTTTTATAATGGGGTTTAGCTGCTTTTCACTGCTGTGTTTATGCCGCTTTACACCCACTTGACACACTAACAGAGAGATATCAATACATAGGTTTTACGATTATTATTAGTCAGATATATTCTTGTGCGGTGAATAGGGCGTGTTGTGTCCACTTCTCTGAGCAAGGAGTAGGTCTTGTCTATTACATATTGGGTTTATGGAACGGTATCTGAGCTAATTTGATACCCTTGTTTTATGTATCACCCCACCTCACATTTCCCGTTAAGCAGCCATAGTGTGTTTTCTGCATGTGTGACTCTGTTCTGTTTTGTAATTCAGTTCAAGTGTAACGGTTTTTACATTCCCTCTATCAGTGATACCTTATGAGAAGTGTCCTTTTCTGTGTGACTTATTTCACTTAGAATCGTCGTACCTAAATCCACTCATCATGCTGCTACTAACCTTACGACATTGATTTCATGGCTGAGTGATATTCCACTGTACATAAGGACCACCACTTCTTTATCCATTTTTCTCTTTCCTGGGATATTGAAGGTGGAATGAAGTGGAGGTCCTGGTCAACAGAGCAGCCCTAAACTTTGGGGTGCTTGTGTCTTGCTGATTTTTAATTTTCCCAATTTATACCCCCATGAGTGGAAGTGCCCTATGCTCTCTAAGCTGTGTTTTTCAGATGTTTCAGGACTCACCGGACACTTCTCCAGAGTGGCTCTTGGCAATTTACATCCCGCCCATCAGTGTAGCAAGGCTCCCATTTCTCCATGGCCTGTCCTGCATTTCTGGTTTTGACACTTTTTTCAGCATGGCCCTTTTGACCGATGGGAAGCGAGACTTCTTTGTAGCGCTGATTTGCCTTTCCAGGTTGCTTGGTTGGCCAAAATGGGCGTATGCGTTTTTTCCTGAATATATTCAGGAAAAAACGCATACGCCCTTTTTGGCCAAGGGCATCATTGTCAACGTTTTGCCGCTTTTCATGTGCTTTAAAGGCGATTCGAATATACCTCCTGAAATCTGTTTCCTGCAATTCTGCCTTGATTTCAAATCCTCTTCTTTGCCTTCCCTCAATATATTTGTGGACGAGAGTTATCATTTATAACTCTGCAGGTTTGTGAATTGCAGTGCCATGAAGCTCGATTTTACACCTCGCGTTTTTGGGAGCTGGCCGCAAAAGCGCAGGATGGCTTCAGGCCCTGTTCTGGTTCCGGGGGGCAGGCTGAGCCTGTGGTTAATTCTTCTTCCTGATGGGAAAATAGAGTGACCTGTGCCTGTCCCAACACCAAGAGCCAGTCTCTCATTGGTTCCCCGTCTTCCCGTTCATCCTCAGGAAAAATTGCAACCTGTACGGAACAGGAGGTTAAAGGTGCTGATGCTCCAAGTAGGGAGATTGCTAGTAAAGCGGCTGGGATGGCGAACCCGGGCACAAGGAGATGAGAAATGAGGTGCGTTTTAGAAACCTATCCCCATCACACGGTGTACCATCTTCTGGGTTTCTCATGCATGTTTTTGATGTAGGAAGATGCCCTTGAACCTGGAGATTTGGGACCCATGCGATGGGTACCACGCAGTATTACTTTAAAGGGTCTGCGTTTGCTCACCCAACCTCACCAAACCTCTCAGCCCCAAGAGTGTCCACCCTTAGGTCTCATCCAGCTGTGGGTCTAGATATGGTCAATCCAGGTTGCATCACAGCCCTTGAACGCATTGTGTAAGCATTTCTCTCTTTCACTGTCTTTGTTTCATGGGTTTTTCAAAGTAATTTATTTTCATAATGGGGTTTAGCTGCTTTTCACTGCTGTGTTTATGCCGCTTTACACCCACTTGACACACTAACAGAGAGATATCAATACATAGGTTTTAAGATTATTAGTAGTCAGATATATTCTTGTGCGGTGAATAGGGCGTGTTGAGTCCAGTTCTCTGAGCAAGGAGTAGGTCTTGTCTATTACATATTGGGTTTATGGAACGGTATCTGAGCTAATTTGAAACCCTTGTTTTATGTATCACCCCACCTCACCTTTCCCGTTAAACAGCCATAGTGTGTTTTCTGCAGGTGTGACTCTGTTCTGTTTTGTAATTCAGTTCAAGTGTAACGGTTTTTACATTCCCTCTATCAGTGATACCTTATGAGAAGTGTCCTTTTCTGTGTGACTTATTTCACTTAGAATCGTCGTACCTAAATCCACTCATCATGCTGCTACTAACCTTACGACATTGATTTCATGGCTGAGTGATATTCCATTGTACATAAGGACCACAACTTCTTTATCCATTTTTCTCTTTCCTGGGATATTTAAGGTGGAATGAAGTGGAGGTCCTGGTCAACAGAGCAGCCCTAAACTTTGGGGTGCTTGTGTCTTGCTGATTTTTAATTTTCCCAATTTATACCCCCATGAGTGGAAGTGCCCTATGCTCTCTAAGCTGTGTTTTTCAGATGTTTCAGGACTCACCGGACACTTCTCCAGAGTGGCTCTTGGCAATTTACATCCCGCCCATCAGTGTAGCAAGGCTCCCATTTCTCCATGGCCTGTCCTGCATTTCTGGTGTTTACACTTTTTTCAGCATGGCCCTTTTGACCGATGGGAAGCGAGACTTCTTTGTAGCGCTGATTTGCCTTTCCAGGTTGCTTGGTTGGCCAAAAAGGGCGTATGCGTTTTTTCCTGAATATATTCAGGAAAAAACGCATACGCCCTTTTTGGCCAAGGGCATCATTGTCAACGTTTTGCCGCTTTTCATGTGCTTTAAAGGCGATTCGTATCTACCTCCTGAAATCTGTTTCCTGCAATTCTGCCTTGATTTCAAATCCTCTTCTTTGCCTTCCCTCAATATATTTGTGGACGAGAGTTATCATTTATAACTCTGCAGGTTTGTGAATTGCAGTGCCATGAAGCTCGATTTTACACCTCGCGTTTTTGGGAGCTGGCCGCAAAAGCGCAGGATGGCTTCAGGCCCTGTTCTGGTTCCGGGGGGCAGGCTGAGCCTGTGGTTAATTCTTCTTCCTGATGGGAAAATAGAGTGACCTGTGCCTGTCCCAACACCAAGAGCCAGTCTCTCATTGGTTCCCCGTCTTCCCGTTCATCCTCAGGAAAAATTGCAACCTGTACGGAACAGGAGGTTAAAGGTGCTGATGCTCCAAGTAGGGAGATTGCTAGTAAAGCGGCTGGGATGGCGAACCCGGGCACAAGGAGATGAGAAATGAGGTGCGTTTTAGAAACCTATCCCCATCACACGGTGTACCATCTTCTGGGTTTCTCATGCATGTTTTTGATGTAGGAAGATGCCCTTGAACCTGGAGATTTGGGACCCATGCGATGGGTACCACGCAGTATTACTTTAAAGGGTCTGCGTTTGCTCACCCAACCTCACCAAACCTCTCAGCCCCAAGAGTGTCCACCCTTAGGTCTCATCCAGCTGTGGGTCTAGATATGGTCAATCCAGGTTGCATCACAGCCCTTGAACGCATTGTGTAAGCATTTCTCTCTTTCACTGTCTTTGTTTCATGGGTTTTTCAAAGTAATTTATTTTCATAATGGGGTTTAGCTGCTTTTCACTGCTGTGTTTATGCCGCTTTACACCCACTTGACACACTAACAGAGAGATATCAATACATAGGTTTTAAGATTATTAGTAGTCAGATATATTCTTGTGCGGTGAATAGGGCGTGTTGAGTCCAGTTCTCTGAGCAAGGAGTAGGTCTTGTCTATTACATATTGGGTTTATGGAACGGTATCTGAGCTAATTTGAAACCCTTGTTTTATGTATCACCCCACCTCACCTTTCCCGTTAAACAGCCATAGTGTGTTTTCTGCAGGTGTGACTCTGTTCTGTTTTGTAATTCAGTTCAAGTGTAACGGTTTTTACATTCCCTCTATCAGTGATACCTTATGAGAAGTGTCCTTTTCTGTGTGACTTATTTCACTTAGAATCGTCGTACCTAAATCCACTCATCATGCTGCTACTAACCTTACGACATTGATTTCATGGCTGAGTGATATTCCATTGTACATAAGGACCACAACTTCTTTATCCATTTTTCTCTTTCCTGGGATATTTAAGGTGGAATGAAGTGGAGGTCCTGGTCAACAGAGCAGCCCTAAACTTTGGGGTGCTTGTGTCTTGCTGATTTTTAATTTTCCCAATTTATACCCCCATGAGTGGAAGTGCCCTATGCTCTCTAAGCTGTGTTTTTCAGATGTTTCAGGACTCACCGGACACTTCTCCAGAGTGGCTCTTGGCAATTTACATCCCGCCCATCAGTGTAGCAAGGCTCCCATTTCTCCATGGCCTGTCCTGCATTTCTGGTGTTTACACTTTTTTCAGCATGGCCCTTTTGACCGATGGGAAGCGAGACTTCTTTGTAGCGCTGATTTGCCTTTCCAGGTTGCTTGGTTGGCCAAAAAGGGCGTATGCGTTTTTTCCTGAATATATTCAGGAAAAAACGCATACGCCCTTTTTGGCCAAGGGCATCATTGTCAACGTTTTGCCGCTTTTCATGTGCTTTAAAGGCGATTCGTATCTACCTCCTGAAATCTGTTTCCTGCAATTCTGCCATGATTTCAAATCCTTTTCTTTGCCTTCCCTCAATATATTTGTGGACGAGAGTTATCATTTATAACTCTGCAGGTTTGTGAATTGCAGTGCCCTGAACCTCCATTTTACAACTCGCTTTTTTGGTAGCTGGCCGCAAAAGGGCAGGACGGCTTCAGGCCCTGTTCTGGTTCCGGGGGGCAGGATGAGCCTGTGGTTAATTCTTCTTTCTGATGGGAATATAGAGTGACCTGTGCCTGTCCCAACACCAAGAGCTAGTCTCTCGTTGGTTCCACGTCTTCCCGTTTATCCTCAGGACAGATTGCAACCTGTATGGAACAGGAGGTTAAAGGTGCTGATGCTCCAAGTAGGGAGCTTGCTAGTAAAGTGGCTGGAATTGCGAACCCAGGCACAAGGAGATGAGAAATGAGGTGCGTTTTAGAAACCTTTCCCCATCACACGGTGTACCATCTTCTGGGTTTCTCATGCATGTTTTTGATGTAGGAAGATGCCATTGAACCTGGAGATTTGGGACCCATGCGATGGGTACCACGCAGTATTACTTTAAAGGGTCTGTGTTTGCTCACCCAACCTCACCAAACGTCTCAGCCCCAAGAGTGTCCACCCTTATGTCTCATCCAGCTGTGCGTCTAGATATGGTCAATCCAGGTTGCATCACAGCCCCTGAACGCATTGTCTAAGAATTTCTCTCTCTTTCACTGTCTTTGTTTCATGGGTGTTTCAAAGTAATTTATTTTTATAATGGGGTTTAGCTGCTTTTCACTGCTGTGTTTATGCCGCTTTACACCCACTTGACACACTAACAGAGAGATATCAATACATAGGTTTTACGATTATTATTAGTCAGATATATTCTTGTGCGGTGAATAGGGCGTGTTGTGTCCACTTCTCTGAGCAAGGAGTAGGTCTTGTCTATTACATATTGGGTTTATGGAACGGTATCTGAGCTAATTTGATACCCTTGTTTTATGTATCACCCCACCTCACATTTCCCGTTAAGCAGCCATAGTGTGTTTTCTGCATGTGTGACTCTGTTCTGTTTTGTAATTCAGTTCAAGTGTAACGGTTTTTACATTCCCTCTATCAGTGATACCTTATGAGAAGTGTCCTTTTCTGTGTGACTTATTTCACTTAGAATCGTCGTACCTAAATCCACTCATCATGCTGCTACTAACCTTACGACATTGATTTCATGGCTGAGTGATATTCCACTGTACATAAGGACCACCACTTCTTTATCCATTTTTCTCTTTCCTGGGATATTGAAGGTGGAATGAAGTGGAGGTCCTGGTCAACAGAGCAGCCCTAAACTTTGGGGTGCTTGTGTCTTGCTGATTTTTAATTTTCCCAATTTATACCCCCATGAGTGGAAGTGCCCTATGCTCTCTAAGCTGTGTTTTTCAGATGTTTCAGGACTCACCGGACACTTCTCCAGAGTGGCTCTTGGCAATTTACATCCCGCCCATCAGTGTAGCAAGGCTCCCATTTCTCCATGGCCTGTCCTGCATTTCTGGTTTTGACACTTTTTTCAGCATGGCCCTTTTGACCGATGGGAAGCGAGACTTCTTTGTAGCGCTGATTTGCCTTTCCAGGTTGCTTGGTTGGCCAAAATGGGCGTATGCGTTTTTTCCTGAATATATTCAGGAAAAAACGCATACGCCCTTTTTGGCCAAGGGCATCATTGTCAACGTTTTGCCGCTTTTCATGTGCTTTAAAGGCGATTCGAATATACCTCCTGAAATCTGTTTCCTGCAATTCTGCCTTGATTTCAAATCCTCTTCTTTGCCTTCCCTCAATATATTTGTGGACGAGAGTTATCATTTATAACTCTGCAGGTTTGTGAATTGCAGTGCCATGAAGCTCGATTTTACACCTCGCGTTTTTGGGAGCTGGCCGCAAAAGCGCAGGATGGCTTCAGGCCCTGTTCTGGTTCCGGGGGGCAGGCTGAGCCTGTGGTTAATTCTTCTTCCTGATGGGAAAATAGAGTGACCTGTGCCTGTCCCAACACCAAGAGCCAGTCTCTCATTGGTTCCCCGTCTTCCCGTTCATCCTCAGGAAAAATTGCAACCTGTACGGAACAGGAGGTTAAAGGTGCTGATGCTCCAAGTAGGGAGATTGCTAGTAAAGCGGCTGGGATGGCGAACCCGGGCACAAGGAGATGAGAAATGAGGTGCGTTTTAGAAACCTATCCCCATCACACGGTGTACCATCTTCTGGGTTTCTCATGCATGTTTTTGATGTAGGAAGATGCCCTTGAACCTGGAGATTTGGGACCCATGCGATGGGTACCACGCAGTATTACTTTAAAGGGTCTGCGTTTGCTCACCCAACCTCACCAAACCTCTCAGCCCCAAGAGTGTCCACCCTTAGGTCTCATCCAGCTGTGGGTCTAGATATGGTCAATCCAGGTTGCATCACAGCCCTTGAACGCATTGTGTAAGCATTTCTCTCTTTCACTGTCTTTGTTTCATGGGTTTTTCAAAGTAATTTATTTTCATAATGGGGTTTAGCTGTTTTTCACTGCTGTGTTTATGCCGCTTTACACCCACTTGACACACTAACAGAGAGATATCAATACATAGGTTTTAAGATTATTAGTAGTCAGATATATTCTTGTGCGGTGAATAGGGCGTGTTGAGTCCAGTTCTCTGAGCAAGGAGTAGGTCTTGTCTATTACATATTGGGTTTATGGAACGGTATCTGAGCTAATTTGAAACCCTTGTTTTATGTATCACCCCACCTCACCTTTCCCGTTAAACAGCCATAGTGTGTTTTCTGCAGGTGTGACTCTGTTCTGTTTTGTAATTCAGTTCAAGTGTAACGGTTTTTACATTCCCTCTATCAGTGATACCTTATGAGAAGTGTCCTTTTCTGTGTGACTTATTTCACTTAGAATCGTCGTACCTAAATCCACTCATCATGCTGCTACTAACCTTACGACATTGATTTCATGGCTGAGTGATATTCCATTGTACATAAGGACCACAACTTCTTTATCCATTTTTCTCTTTCCTGGGATATTTAAGGTGGAATGAAGTGGAGGTCCTGGTCAACAGAGCAGCCCTAAACTTTGGGGTGCTTGTGTCTTGCTGATTTTTAATTTTCCCAATTTATACCCCCATGAGTGGAAGTGCCCTATGCTCTCTAAGCTGTGTTTTTCAGATGTTTCAGGACTCACCGGACACTTCTCCAGAGTGGCTCTTGGCAATTTACATCCCGCCCATCAGTGTAGCAAGGCTCCCATTTCTCCATGGCCTGTCCTGCATTTCTGGTGTTTACACTTTTTTCAGCATGGCCCTTTTGACCGATGGGAAGCGAGACTTCTTTGTAGCGCTGATTTGCCTTTCCAGGTTGCTTGGTTGGCCAAAAAGGGCGTATGCGTTTTTTCCTGAATATATTCAGGAAAAAACGCATACGCCCTTTTTGGCCAAGGGCATCATTGTCAACGTTTTGCCGCTTTTCATGTGCTTTAAAGGCGATTCGTATCTACCTCCTGAAATCTGTTTCCTGCAATTCTGCCATGATTTCAAATCCTTTTCTTTGCCTTCCCTCAATATATTTGTGGACGAGAGTTATCATTTATAACTCTGCAGGTTTGTGAATTGCAGTGCCCTGAACCTCCATTTTACAACTCGCTTTTTTGGTAGCTGGCCGCAAAAGGGCAGGACGGCTTCAGGCCCTGTTCTGGTTCCGGGGGGCAGGATGAGCCTGTGGTTAATTCTTCTTTCTGATGGGAATATAGAGTGACCTGTGCCTGTCCCAACACCAAGAGCTAGTCTCTCGTTGGTTCCACGTCTTCCCGTTTATCCTCAGGACAGATTGCAACCTGTATGGAACAGGAGGTTAAAGGTGCTGATGCTCCAAGTAGGGAGCTTGCTAGTAAAGTGGCTGGAATTGCGAACCCAGGCACAAGGAGATGAGAAATGAGGTGCGTTTTAGAAACCTTTCCCCATCACACGGTGTACCATCTTCTGGGTTTCTCATGCATGTTTTTGATGTAGGAAGATGCCATTGAACCTGGAGATTTGGGACCCATGAGATGGGTACCACGCAGTATTACTTTAAAGGGTCTGTGTTTGCTCACCCAACCTCACCAAACGTCTCAGCCCCAAGAGTGTCCACCCTTATGTCTCATCCAGCTGTGCGTCTAGATATGGTCAATCCAGGTTGCATCACAGCCCCTGAACGCATTGTCTAAGAATTTCTCTCTCTTTCACTGTCTTTGTTTCATGGGTGTTTCAAAGTAATTTATTTTTATAATGGGGTTTAGCTGCTTTTCACTGCTGTGTTTATGCCGCTTTACACCCACTTGACACACTAACAGAGAGATATCAATACATAGGTTTTACGATTATTATTAGTCAGATATATTCTTGTGCGGTGAATAGGGCGTGTTGTGTCCACTTCTCTGAGCAAGGAGTAGGTCTTGTCTATTACATATTGGGTTTATGGAACGGTATCTGAGCTAATTTGATACCCTTGTTTTATGTATCACCCCACCTCACATTTCCCGTTAAGCAGCCATAGTGTGTTTTCTGCATGTGTGACTCTGTTCTGTTTTGTAATTCAGTTCAAGTGTAACGGTTTTTACATTCCCTCTATCAGTGATACCTTATGAGAAGTGTCCTTTTCTGTGTGACTTATTTCACTTAGAATCGTCGTACCTAAATCCACTCATCATGCTGCTACTAACCTTACGACATTGATTTCATGGCTGAGTGATATTCCACTGTACATAAGGACCACCACTTCTTTATCCATTTTTCTCTTTCCTGGGATATTGAAGGTGGAATGAAGTGGAGGTCCTGGTCAACAGAGCAGCCCTAAACTTTGGGGTGCTTGTGTCTTGCTGATTTTTAATTTTCCCAATTTATACCCCCATGAGTGGAAGTGCCCTATGCTCTCTAAGCTGTGTTTTTCAGATGTTTCAGGACTCACCGGACACTTCTCCAGAGTGGCTCTTGGCAATTTACATCCCGCCCATCAGTGTAGCAAGGCTCCCATTTCTCCATGGCCTGTCCTGCATTTCTGGTTTTGACACTTTTTTCAGCATGGCCCTTTTGACCGATGGGAAGCGAGACTTCTTTGTAGCGCTGATTTGCCTTTCCAGGTTGCTTGGTTGGCCAAAATGGGCGTATGCGTTTTTTCCTGAATATATTCAGGAAAAAACGCATACGCCCTTTTTGGCCAAGGGCATCATTGTCAACGTTTTGCCGCTTTTCATGTGCTTTAAAGGCGATTCGAATCTACCTCCTGAAATCTGTTTCCTGCAATTCTGCCTTGATTTCAAATCCTCTTCTTTGCCTTCCCTCAATATATTTGTGGACGAGAGTTATCATTTATAACTCTGCAGGTTTGTGAATTGCAGTGCCATGAAGCTCGATTTTACACCTCGCGTTTTTGGGAGCTGGCCGCAAAAGCACAGGATGGCTTCAGGCCCTGTTCTGGTTCCGGGGGGCAGGCTGAGCCTGTGGTTAATTCTTCTTCCTGATGGGAAAATAGAGTGACCTGTGCCTGTCCCAACACCAAGAGCCAGTCTCTCATTGGTTCCCCGTCTTCCCGTTCATCCTCAGGAAAAATTGCAACCTGTACGGAACAGGAGGTTAAAGGTGCTGATGCTCCAAGTAGGGAGATTGCTAGTAAAGCGGCTGGGATGGCGAACCCGGGCACAAGGAGATGAGAAATGAGGTGCGTTTTAGAAACCTATCCCCATCACACGGTGTACCATCTTCTGGGTTTCTCATGCATGTTTTTGATGTAGGAAGATGCCCTTGAACCTGGAGATTTGGGACCCATGCGATGGGTACCACGCAGTATTACTTTAAAGGGTCTGCGTTTGCTCACCCAACCTCACCAAACCTCTCAGCCCCAAGAGTGTCCACCCTTAGGTCTCATCCAGCTGTGGGTCTAGATATGGTCAATCCAGGTTGCATCACAGCCCTTGAACGCATTGTGTAAGCATTTCTCTCTTTCACTGTCTTTGTTTCATGGGTTTTTCAAAGTAATTTATTTTCATAATGGGGTTTAGCTGCTTTTCACTGCTGTGTTTATGCCGCTTTACACCCACTTGACACACTAACAGAGAGATATCAATACATAGGTTTTAAGATTATTAGTAGTCAGATATATTCTTGTGCGGTGAATAGGGCGTGTTGAGTCCAGTTCTCTGAGCAAGGAGTAGGTCTTGTCTATTACATATTGGGTTTATGGAACGGTATCTGAGCTAATTTGAAACCCTTGTTTTATGTATCACCCCACCTCACCTTTCCCGTTAAACAGCCATAGTGTGTTTTCTGCAGGTGTGACTCTGTTCTGTTTTGTAATTCAGTTCAAGTGTAACGGTTTTTACATTCCCTCTATCAGTGATACCTTATGAGAAGTGTCCTTTTCTGTGTGACTTATTTCACTTAGAATCGTCGTACCTAAATCCACTCATCATGCTGCTACTAACCTTACGACATTGATTTCATGGCTGAGTGATATTCCATTGTACATAAGGACCACAACTTCTTTATCCATTTTTCTCTTTCCTGGGATATTTAAGGTGGAATGAAGTGGAGGTCCTGGTCAACAGAGCAGCCCTAAACTTTGGGGTGCTTGTGTCTTGCTGATTTTTAATTTTCCCAATTTATACCCCCATGAGTGGAAGTGCCCTATGCTCTCTAAGCTGTGTTTTTCAGATGTTTCAGGACTCACCGGACACTTCTCCAGAGTGGCTCTTGGCAATTTACATCCCGCCCATCAGTGTAGCAAGGCTCCCATTTCTCCATGGCCTGTCCTGCATTTCTGGTGTTTACACTTTTTTCAGCATGGCCCTTTTGACCGATGGGAAGCGAGACTTCTTTGTAGCGCTGATTTGCCTTTCCAGGTTGCTTGGTTGGCCAAAAAGGGCGTATGCGTTTTTTCCTGAATATATTCAGGAAAAAACGCATACGCCCTTTTTGGCCAAGGGCATCATTGTCAACGTTTTGCCGCTTTTCATGTGCTTTAAAGGCGATTCGTATCTACCTCCTGAAATCTGTTTCCTGCAATTCTGCCATGATTTCAAATCCTTTTCTTTGCCTTCCCTCAATATATTTGTGGACGAGAGTTATCATTTATAACTCTGCAGGTTTGTGAATTGCAGTGCCCTGAACCTCCATTTTACAACTCGCTTTTTTGGTAGCTGGCCGCAAAAGGGCAGGACGGCTTCAGGCCCTGTTCTGGTTCCGGGGGGCAGGATGAGCCTGTGGTTAATTCTTCTTTCTGATGGGAATATAGAGTGACCTGTGCCTGTCCCAACACCAAGAGCTAGTCTCTCGTTGGTTCCACGTCTTCCCGTTTATCCTCAGGACAGATTGCAACCTGTATGGAACAGGAGGTTAAAGGTGCTGATGCTCCAAGTAGGGAGCTTGCTAGTAAAGTGGCTGGAATTGCGAACCCAGGCACAAGGAGATGAGAAATGAGGTGCGTTTTAGAAACCTTTCCCCATCACACGGTGTACCATCTTCTGGGTTTCTCATGCATGTTTTTGATGTAGGAAGATGCCATTGAACCTGGAGATTTGGGACCCATGCGATGGGTACCACGCAGTATTACTTTAAAGGGTCTGTGTTTGCTCACCCAACCTCACCAAACGTCTCAGCCCCAAGAGTGTCCACCCTTATGTCTCATCCAGCTGTGCGTCTAGATATGGTCAATCCAGGTTGCATCACAGCCCCTGAACGCATTGTCTAAGAATTTCTCTCTCTTTCACTGTCTTTGTTTCATGGGTGTTTCAAAGTAATTTATTTTTATAATGGGGTTTAGCTGCTTTTCACTGCTGTGTTTATGCCGCTTTACACCCACTTGACACACTAACAGAGAGATATCAATACATAGGTTTTACGATTATTATTAGTCAGATATATTCTTGTGCGGTGAATAGGGCGTGTTGTGTCCACTTCTCTGAGCAAGGAGTAGGTCTTGTCTATTACATATTGGGTTTATGGAACGGTATCTGAGCTAATTTGATACCCTTGTTTTATGTATCACCCCACCTCACATTTCCCGTTAAGCAGCCATAGTGTGTTTTCTGCATGTGTGACTCTGTTCTGTTTTGTAATTCAGTTCAAGTGTAACGGTTTTTACATTCCCTCTATCAGTGATACCTTATGAGAAGTGTCCTTTTCTGTGTGACTTATTTCACTTAGAATCGTCGTACCTAAATCCACTCATCATGCTGCTACTAACCTTATGACATTGATTTCATGGCTGAGTGATATTCCACTGTACATAAGGACCACCACTTCTTTATCCATTTTTCTCTTTCCTGGGATATTGAAGGTGGAATGAAGTGGAGGTCCTGGTCAACAGAGCAGCCCTAAACTTTGGGGTGCTTGTGTCTTGCTGATTTTTAATTTTCCCAATTTATACCCCCATGAGTGGAAGTGCCCTATGCTCTCTAAGCTGTGTTTTTCAGATGTTTCAGGACTCACCGGACACTTCTCCAGAGTGGCTCTTGGCAATTTACATCCCGCCCATCAGTGTAGCAAGGCTCCCATTTCTCCATGGCCTGTCCTGCATTTCTGGTTTTGACACTTTTTTCAGCATGGCCCTTTTGACCGATGGGAAGCGAGACTTCTTTGTAGCGCTGATTTGCCTTTCCAGGTTGCTTGGTTGGCCAAAATGGGCGTATGCGTTTTTTCCTGAATATATTCAGGAAAAAACGCATACGCCCTTTTTGGCCAAGGGCATCATTGTCAACGTTTTGCCGCTTTTCATGTGCTTTAAAGGCGATTCGAATATACCTCCTGAAATCTGTTTCCTGCAATTCTGCCTTGATTTCAAATCCTCTTCTTTGCCTTCCCTCAATATATTTGTGGACGAGAGTTATCATTTATAACTCTGCAGGTTTGTGAATTGCAGTGCCATGAAGCTCGATTTTACACCTCGCGTTTTTGGGAGCTGGCCGCAAAAGGGCAGGACGGCTTCAGGCCCTGTTCTGGTTCCGGGGGGCAGGATGAGCCTGTGGTTAATTCTTCTTTCTGATGGGAATATAGAGTGACCTGTGCCTGTCCCAACACCAAGAGCTAGTCTCTCGTTGGTTCCACGTCTTCCCGTTTATCCTCAGGACAGATTGCAACCTGTATGGAACAGGAGGTTAAAGGTGCTGATGCTCCAAGTAGGGAGCTTGCTAGTAAAGTGGCTGGAATTGCGAACCCAGGCACAAGGAGATGAGAAATGAGGTGCGTTTTAGAAACCTTTCCCCATCACACGGTGTACCATCTTCTGGGTTTCTCATGCATGTTTTTGATGTAGGAAGATGCCATTGAACCTGGAGATTTGGGACCCATGCGATGGGTACCACGCAGTATTACTTTAAAGGGTCTGTGTTTGCTCACCCAACCTCACCAAACGTCTCAGCCCCAAGAGTGTCCACCCTTATGTCTCATCCAGCTGTGCGTCTAGATATGGTCAATCCAGGTTGCATCACAGCCCCTGAACGCATTGTCTAAGAATTTCTCTCTCTTTCACTGTCTTTGTTTCATGGGTGTTTCAAAGTAATTTATTTTTATAATGGGGTTTAGCTGCTTTTCACTGCTGTGTTTATGCCGCTTTACACCCACTTGACACACTAACAGAGAGATATCAATACATAGGTTTTACGATTATTATTAGTCAGATATATTCTTGTGCGGTGAATAGGGCGTGTTGTGTCCACTTCTCTGAGCAAGGAGTAGGTCTTGTCTATTACATATTGGGTTTATGGAACGGTATCTGAGCTAATTTGATACCCTTGTTTTATGTATCACCCCACCTCACATTTCCCGTTAAGCAGCCATAGTGTGTTTTCTGCATGTGTGACTCTGTTCTGTTTTGTAATTCAGTTCAAGTGTAACGGTTTTTACATTCCCTCTATCAGTGATACCTTATGAGAAGTGTCCTTTTCTGTGTGACTTATTTCACTTAGAATCGTCGTACCTAAATCCACTCATCATGCTGCTACTAACCTTATGACATTGATTTCATGGCTGAGTGATATTCCACTGTACATAAGGACCACCACTTCTTTATCCATTTTTCTCTTTCCTGGGATATTGAAGGTGGAATGAAGTGGAGGTCCTGGTCAACAGAGCAGCCCTAAACTTTGGGGTGCTTGTGTCTTGCTGATTTTTAATTTTCCCAATTTATACCCCCATGAGTGGAAGTGCCCTATGCTCTCTAAGCTGTGTTTTTCAGATGTTTCAGGACTCACCGGACACTTCTCCAGAGTGGCTCTTGGCAATTTACATCCCGCCCATCAGTGTAGCAAGGCTCCCATTTCTCCATGGCCTGTCCTGCATTTCTGGTTTTGACACTTTTTTCAGCATGGCCCTTTTGACCGATGGGAAGCGAGACTTCTTTGTAGCGCTGATTTGCCTTTCCAGGTTGCTTGGTTGGCCAAAATGGGCGTATGCGTTTTTTCCTGAATATATTCAGGAAAAAACGCATACGCCCTTTTTGGCCAAGGGCATCATTGTCAACGTTTTGCCGCTTTTCATGTGCTTTAAAGGCGATTCGAATATACCTCCTGAAATCTGTTTCCTGCAATTCTGCCTTGATTTCAAATCCTCTTCTTTGCCTTCCCTCAATATATTTGTGGACGAGAGTTATCATTTATAACTCTGCAGGTTTGTGAATTGCAGTGCCATGAAGCTCGATTTTACACCTCGCGTTTTTGGGAGCTGGCCGCAAAAGCGCAGGATGGCTTCAGGCCCTGTTCTGGTTCCGGGGGGCAGGCTGAGCCTGTGGTTAATTCTTCTTCCTGATGGGAAAATAGAGTGACCTGTGCCTGTCCCAACACCAAGAGCCAGTCTCTCATTGGTTCCCCGTCTTCCCGTTCATCCTCAGGAAAAATTGCAACCTGTACGGAACAGGAGGTTAAAGGTGCTGATGCTCCAAGTAGGGAGATTGCTAGTAAAGCGGCTGGGATGGCGAACCTGGGCACAAGGAGATGAGAAATGAGGTGCGTTTTAGAAACCTATCCCCATCACACGGTGTACCATCTTCTGGGTTTCTCATGCATGTTTTTGATGTAGGAAGATGCCCTTGAACCTGGAGATTTGGGACCCATGCGATGGGTACCACGCAGTATTACTTTAAAGGGTCTGCGTTTGCTCACCCAACCTCACCAAACCTCTCAGCCCCAAGAGTGTCCACCCTTAGGTCTCATCCAGCTGTGGGTCTAGATATGGTCAATCCAGGTTGCATCACAGCCCTTGAACGCATTGTGTAAGCATTTCTCTCTTTCACTGTCTTTGTTTCATGGGTTTTTCAAAGTAATTTATTTTCATAATGGGGTTTAGCTGCTTTTCACTGCTGTGTTTATGCCGCTTTACACCCACTTGACACACTAACAGAGAGATATCAATACATAGGTTTTAAGATTATTAGTAGTCAGATATATTCTTGTGCGGTGAATAGGGCGTGTTGAGTCCAGTTCTCTGAGCAAGGAGTAGGTCTTGTCTATTACATATTGGGTTTATGGAACGGTATCTGAGCTAATTTGAAACCCTTGTTTTATGTATCACCCCACCTCACCTTTCCCGTTAAACAGCCATAGTGTGTTTTCTGCAGGTGTGACTCTGTTCTGTTTTGTAATTCAGTTCAAGTGTAACGGTTTTTACATTCCCTCTATCAGTGATACCTTATGAGAAGTGTCCTTTTCTGTGTGACTTATTTCACTTAGAATCGTCGTACCTAAATCCACTCATCATGCTGCTACTAACCTTACGACATTGATTTCATGGCTGAGTGATATTCCATTGTACATAAGGACCACAACTTCTTTATCCACTTTTCTCTTTCCTGGGATATTTAAGGTGGAATGAAGTGGAGGTCCTGGTCAACAGAGCAGCCCTAAACTTTGGGGTGCTTGTGTCTTGCTGATTTTTAATTTTCCCAATTTATACCCCCATGAGTGGAAGTGCCCTATGCTCTCTAAGCTGTGTTTTTCAGATGTTTCAGGACTCACCGGACACTTCTCCAGAGTGGCTCTTGGCAATTTACATCCCGCCCATCAGTGTAGCAAGGCTCCCATTTCTCCATGGCCTGTCCTGCATTTCTGGTGTTTACACTTTTTTCAGCATGGCCCTTTTGACCGATGGGAAGCGAGACTTCTTTATAGCGCTGATTTGCCTTTCCAGGTTGCTTGGTTGGCCAAAAAGGGCGTATGCGTTTTTTCCTGAATATATTCAGGAAAAAACGCATACGCCCTTTTTGGCCAAGGGCATCATTGTCAACGTTTTGCCGCTTTTCATGTGCTTTAAAGGCGATTCGTATCTACCTCCTGAAATCTGTTTCCTGCAATTCTGCCATGATTTCAAATCCTTTTCTTTGCCTTCCCTCAATATATTTGTGGACGAGAGTTATCATTTATAACTCTGCAGGTTTGTGAATTGCAGTGCCCTGAACCTCCATTTTACAACTCGCTTTTTTGGTAGCTGGCCGCAAAAGGGCAGGACGGCTTCAGGCCCTGTTCTGGTTCCGGGGGGCAGGATGAGCCTGTGGTTAATTCTTCTTTCTGATGGGAATATAGAGTGACCTGTGCCTGTCCCAACACCAAGAGCTAGTCTCTCGTTGGTTCCACGTCTTCCCGTTTATCCTCAGGACAGATTGCAACCTGTATGGAACAGGAGGTTAAAGGTGCTGATGCTCCAAGTAGGGAGCTTGCTAGTAAAGTGGCTGGAATTGCGAACCCAGGCACAAGGAGATGAGAAATGAGGTGCGTTTTAGAAACCTTTCCCCATCACACGGTGTACCATCTTCTGGGTTTCTCATGCATGTTTTTGATGTAGGAAGATGCCATTGAACCTGGAGATTTGGGACCCATGCGATGGGTACCACGCAGTATTACTTTAAAGGGTCTGTGTTTGCTCACCCAACCTCACCAAACGTCTCAGCCCCAAGAGTGTCCACCCTTATGTCTCATCCAGCTGTGCGTCTAGATATGGTCAATCCAGGTTGCATCACAGCCCCTGAACGCATTGTCTAAGAATTTCTCTCTCTTTCACTGTCTTTGTTTCATGGGTGTTTCAAAGTAATTTATTTTTATAATGGGGTTTAGCTGCTTTTCACTGCTGTGTTTATGCCGCTTTACACCCACTTGACACACTAACAGAGAGATATCAATACATAGGTTTTACGATTATTATTAGTCAGATATATTCTTGTGCGGTGAATAGGGCGTGTTGTGTCCACTTCTCTGAGCAAGGAGTAGGTCTTGTCTATTACATATTGGGTTTATGGAACGGTATCTGAGCTAATTTGATACCCTTGTTTTATGTATCACCCCACCTCACATTTCCCGTTAAGCAGCCATAGTGTGTTTTCTGCATGTGTGACTCTGTTCTGTTTTGTAATTCAGTTCAAGTGTAACGGTTTTTACATTCCCTCTATCAGTGATACCTTATGAGAAGTGTCCTTTTCTGTGTGACTTATTTCACTTAGAATCGTCGTACCTAAATCCACTCATCATGCTGCTACTAACCTTACGACATTGATTTCATGGCTGAGTGATATTCCACTGTACATAAGGACCACCACTTCTTTATCCATTTTTCTCTTTCCTGGGATATTGAAGGTGGAATGAAGTGGAGGTCCTGGTCAACAGAGCAGCCCTAAACTTTGGGGTGCTTGTGTCTTGCTGATTTTTAATTTTCCCAATTTATACCCCCATGAGTGGAAGTGCCCTATGCTCTCTAAGCTGTGTTTTTCAGATGTTTCAGGACTCACCGGACACTTCTCCAGAGTGGCTCTTGGCAATTTACATCCCGCCCATCAGTGTAGCAAGGCTCCCATTTCTCCATGGCCTGTCCTGCATTTCTGGTTTTGACACTTTTTTCAGCATGGCCCTTTTGACCGATGGGAAGCGAGACTTCTTTGTAGCGCTGATTTGCCTTTCCAGGTTGCTTGGTTGGCCAAAATGGGCGTATGCGTTTTTTCCTGAATATATTCAGGAAAAAACGCATACGCCCTTTTTGGCCAAGGGCATCATTGTCAACGTTTTGCCGCTTTTCATGTGCTTTAAAGGCGATTCGAATCTACCTCCTGAAATCTGTTTCCTGCAATTCTGCCTTGATTTCAAATCCTCTTCTTTGCCTTCCCTCAATATATTTGTGGACGAGAGTTATCATTTATAACTCTGCAGGTTTGTGAATTGCAGTGCCATGAAGCTCGATTTTACACCTCGCGTTTTTGGGAGCTGGCCGCAAAAGCGCAGGATGGCTTCAGGCCCTGTTCTGGTTCCGGGGGGCAGGCTGAGCCTGTGGTTAATTCTTCTTCCTGATGGGAAAATAGAGTGACCTGTGCCTGTCCCAACACCAAGAGCCAGTCTCTCATTGGTTCCCCGTCTTCCCGTTCATCCTCAGGAAAAATTGCAACCTGTACGGAACAGGAGGTTAAAGGTGCTGATGCTCCAAGTAGGGAGATTGCTAGTAAAGCGGCTGGGATGGCGAACCCGGGCACAAGGAGATGAGAAATGAGGTGCGTTTTAGAAACCTATCCCCATCACACGGTGTACCATCTTCTGGGTTTCTCATGCATGTTTTTGATGTAGGAAGATGCCCTTGAACCTGGAGATTTGGGACCCATGCGATGGGTACCACGCAGTATTACTTTAAAGGGTCTGCGTTTGCTCACCCAACCTCACCAAACCTCTCAGCCCCAAGAGTGTCCACCCTTAGGTCTCATCCAGCTGTGGGTCTAGATATGGTCAATCCAGGTTGCATCACAGCCCTTGAACGCATTGTGTAAGCATTTCTCTCTTTCACTGTCTTTGTTTCATGGGTTTTTCAAAGTAATTTATTTTCATAATGGGGTTTAGCTGTTTTTCACTGCTGTGTTTATGCCGCTTTACACCCACTTGACACACTAACAGAGAGATATCAATACATAGGTTTTAAGATTATTAGTAGTCAGATATATTCTTGTGCGGTGAATAGGGCGTGTTGAGTCCAGTTCTCTGAGCAAGGAGTAGGTCTTGTCTATTACATATTGGGTTTATGGAACGGTATCTGAGCTAATTTGAAACCCTTGTTTTATGTATCACCCCACCTCACCTTTCCCGTTAAACAGCCATAGTGTGTTTTCTGCAGGTGTGACTCTGTTCTGTTTTGTAATTCAGTTCAAGTGTAACGGTTTTTACATTCCCTCTATCAGTGATACCTTATGAGAAGTGTCCTTTTCTGTGTGACTTATTTCACTTAGAATCGTCGTACCTAAATCCACTCATCATGCTGCTACTAACCTTACGACATTGATTTCATGGCTGAGTGATATTCCATTGTACATAAGGACCACAACTTCTTTATCCATTTTTCTCTTTCCTGGGATATTTAAGGTGGAATGAAGTGGAGGTCCTGGTCAACAGAGCAGCCCTAAACTTTGGGGTGCTTGTGTCTTGCTGATTTTTAATTTTCCCAATTTATACCCCCATGAGTGGAAGTGCCCTATGCTCTCTAAGCTGTGTTTTTCAGATGTTTCAGGACTCACCGGACACTTCTCCAGAGTGGCTCTTGGCAATTTACATCCCGCCCATCAGTGTAGCAAGGCTCCCATTTCTCCATGGCCTGTCCTGCATTTCTGGTGTTTACACTTTTTTCAGCATGGCCCTTTTGACCGATGGGAAGCGAGACTTCTTTGTAGCGCTGATTTGCCTTTCCAGGTTGCTTGGTTGGCCAAAAAGGGCGTATGCGTTTTTTCCTGAATATATTCAGGAAAAAACGCATACGCCCTTTTTGGCCAAGGGCATCATTGTCAACGTTTTGCCGCTTTTCATGTGCTTTAAAGGCGATTCGTATCTACCTCCTGAAATCTGTTTCCTGCAATTCTGCCATGATTTCAAATCCTTTTCTTTGCCTTCCCTCAATATATTTGTGGACGAGAGTTATCATTTATAACTCTGCAGGTTTGTGAATTGCAGTGCCCTGAACCTCCATTTTACAACTCGCTTTTTTGGTAGCTGGCCGCAAAAGGGCAGGACGGCTTCAGGCCCTGTTCTGGTTCCGGGGGGCAGGATGAGCCTGTGGTTAATTCTTCTTTCTGATGGGAATATAGAGTGACCTGTGCCTGTCCCAACACCAAGAGCCAGTCTCTCATTGGTTCCCCGTCTTCCCGTTCATCCTCAGGACAGATTGCAACCTGTATGGAACAGGAGGTTAAAGGTGCTGATGCTCCAAGTAGGGAGCTTGCTAGTAAAGTGGCTGGAATTGCGAACCCAGGCACAAGGAGATGAGAAATGAGGTGCGTTTTAGAAACCTTTCCCCATCACACGGTGTACCATCTTCTGGGTTTCTCATGCATGTTTTTGATGTAGGAAGATGCCATTGAACCTGGAGATTTGGGACCCATGCGATGGGTACCACGCAGTATTACTTTAAAGGGTCTGTGTTTGCTCACCCAACCTCACCAAACGTCTCAGCCCCAAGAGTGTCCACCCTTATGTCTCATCCAGCTGTGCGTCTAGATATGGTCAATCCAGGTTGCATCACAGCCCCTGAACGCATTGTCTAAGAATTTCTCTCTCTTTCACTGTCTTTGTTTCATGGGTGTTTCAAAGTAATTTATTTTTATAATGGGGTTTAGCTGCTTTTCACTGCTGTGTTTATGCCGCTTTACACCCACTTGACACACTAACAGAGAGATATCAATACATAGGTTTTACGATTATTATTAGTCAGATATATTCTTGTGCGGTGAATAGGGCGTGTTGTGTCCACTTCTCTGAGCAAGGAGTAGGTCTTGTCTATTACATATTGGGTTTATGGAACGGTATCTGAGCTAATTTGATACCCTTGTTTTATGTATCACCCCACCTCACATTTCCCGTTAAGCAGCCATAGTGTGTTTTCTGCATGTGTGACTCTGTTCTGTTTTGTAATTCAGTTCAAGTGTAACGGTTTTTACATTCCCTCTATCAGTGATACCTTATGAGAAGTGTCCTTTTCTGTGTGACTTATTTCACTTAGAATCGTCGTACCTAAATCCACTCATCATGCTGCTACTAACCTTACGACATTGATTTCATGGCTGAGTGATATTCCACTGTACATAAGGACCACCACTTCTTTATCCATTTTTCTCTTTCCTGGGATATTGAAGGTGGAATGAAGTGGAGGTCCTGGTCAACAGAGCAGCCCTAAACTTTGGGGTGCTTGTGTCTTGCTGATTTTTAATTTTCCCAATTTATACCCCCATGAGTGGAAGTGCCCTATGCTCTCTAAGCTGTGTTTTTCAGATGTTTCAGGACTCACCGGACACTTCTCCAGAGTGGCTCTTGGCAATTTACATCCCGCCCATCAGTGTAGCAAGGCTCCCATTTCTCCATGGCCTGTCCTGCATTTCTGGTTTTGACACTTTTTTCAGCATGGCCCTTTTGACCGATGGGAAGCGAGACTTCTTTGTAGCGCTGATTTGCCTTTCCAGGTTGCTTGGTTGGCCAAAATGGGCGTATGCGTTTTTTCCTGAATATATTCAGGAAAAAACGCATACGCCCTTTTTGGCCAAGGGCATCATTGTCAACGTTTTGCCGCTTTTCATGTGCTTTAAAGGCGATTCGAATATACCTCCTGAAATCTGTTTCCTGCAATTCTGCCTTGATTTCAAATCCTCTTCTTTGCCTTCCCTCAATATATTTGTGGACGAGAGTTATCATTTATAACTCTGCAGGTTTGTGAATTGCAGTGCCATGAAGCTCGATTTTACACCTCGCGTTTTTGGGAGCTGGCCGCAAAAGCGCAGGATGGCTTCAGGCCCTGTTCTGGTTCCGGGGGGCAGGCTGAGCCTGTGGTTAATTCTTCTTCCTGATGGGAAAATAGAGTGACCTGTGCCTGTCCCAACACCAAGAGCCAGTCTCTCATTGGTTCCCCGTCTTCCCGTTCATCCTCAGGAAAAATTGCAACCTGTACGGAACAGGAGGTTAAAGGTGCTGATGCTCCAAGTAGGGAGATTGCTAGTAAAGCGGCTGGGATGGCGAACCCGGGCACAAGGAGATGAGAAATGAGGTGCGTTTTAGAAACCTATCCCCATCACACGGTGTACCATCTTCTGGGTTTCTCATGCATGTTTTTGATGTAGGAAGATGCCCTTGAACCTGGAGATTTGGGACCCATGCGATGGGTACCACGCAGTATTACTTTAAAGGGTCTGCGTTTGCTCACCCAACCTCACCAAACCTCTCAGCCCCAAGAGTGTCCACCCTTAGGTCTCATCCAGCTGTGGGTCTAGATATGGTCAATCCAGGTTGCATCACAGCCCTTGAACGCATTGTGTAAGCATTTCTCTCTTTCACTGTCTTTGTTTCATGGGTTTTTCAAAGTAATTTATTTTCATAATGGGGTTTAGCTGCTTTTCACTGCTGTGTTTATGCCGCTTTACACCCACTTGACACACTAACAGAGAGATATCAATACATAGGTTTTAAGATTATTAGTAGTCAGATATATTCTTGTGCGGTGAATAGGGCGTGTTGAGTCCAGTTCTCTGAGCAAGGAGTAGGTCTTGTCTATTACATATTGGGTTTATGGAACGGTATCTGAGCTAATTTGAAACCCTTGTTTTATGTATCACCCCACCTCACCTTTCCCGTTAAACAGCCATAGTGTGTTTTCTGCAGGTGTGACTCTGTTCTGTTTTGTAATTCAGTTCAAGTGTAACGGTTTTTACATTCCCTCTATCAGTGATACCTTATGAGAAGTGTCCTTTTCTGTGTGACTTATTTCACTTAGAATCGTCGTACCTAAATCCACTCATCATGCTGCTACTAACCTTACGACATTGATTTCATGGCTGAGTGATATTCCATTGTACATAAGGACCACAACTTCTTTATCCATTTTTCTCTTTCCTGGGATATTTAAGGTGGAATGAAGTGGAGGTCCTGGTCAACAGAGCAGCCCTAAACTTTGGGGTGCTTGTGTCTTGCTGATTTTTAATTTTCCCAATTTATACCCCCATGAGTGGAAGTGCCCTATGCTCTCTAAGCTGTGTTTTTCAGATGTTTCAGGACTCACCGGACACTTCTCCAGAGTGGCTCTTGGCAATTTACATCCCGCCCATCAGTGTAGCAAGGCTCCCATTTCTCCATGGCCTGTCCTGCATTTCTGGTGTTTACACTTTTTTCAGCATGGCCCTTTTGACCGATGGGAAGCGAGACTTCTTTGTAGCGCTGATTTGCCTTTCCAGGTTGCTTGGTTGGCCAAAAAGGGCGTATGCGTTTTTTCCTGAATATATTCAGGAAAAAACGCATACGCCCTTTTTGGCCAAGGGCATCATTGTCAACGTTTTGCCGCTTTTCATGTGCTTTAAAGGCGATTCGTATCTACCTCCTGAAATCTGTTTCCTGCAATTCTGCCATGATTTCAAATCCTTTTCTTTGCCTTCCCTCAATATATTTGTGGACGAGAGTTATCATTTATAACTCTGCAGGTTTGTGAATTGCAGTGCCCTGAACCTCCATTTTACAACTCGCTTTTTTGGTAGCTGGCCGCAAAAGGGCAGGACGGCTTCAGGCCCTGTTCTGGTTCCGGGGGGCAGGATGAGCCTGTGGTTAATTCTTCTTTCTGATGGGAATATAGAGTGACCTGTGCCTGTCCCAACACCAAGAGCTAGTCTCTCGTTGGTTCCACGTCTTCCCGTTTATCCTCAGGACAGATTGCAACCTGTATGGAACAGGAGGTTAAAGGTGCTGATGCTCCAAGTAGGGAGCTTGCTAGTAAAGTGGCTGGAATTGCGAACCCAGGCACAAGGAGATGAGAAATGAGGTGCGTTTTAGAAACCTTTCCCCATCACACGGTGTACCATCTTCTGGGTTTCTCATGCATGTTTTTGATGTAGGAAGATGCCATTGAACCTGGAGATTTGGGACCCATGCGATGGGTACCACGCAGTATTACTTTAAAGGGTCTGTGTTTGCTCACCCAACCTCACCAAACGTCTCAGCCCCAAGAGTGTCCACCCTTATGTCTCATCCAGCTGTGCGTCTAGATATGGTCAATCCAGGTTGCATCACAGCCCCTGAACGCATTGTCTAAGAATTTCTCTCTCTTTCACTGTCTTTGTTTCATGGGTGTTTCAAAGTAATTTATTTTTATAATGGGGTTTAGCTGCTTTTCACTGCTGTGTTTATGCCGCTTTACACCCACTTGACACACTAACAGAGAGATATCAATACATAGGTTTTACGATTATTATTAGTCAGATATATTCTTGTGCGGTGAATAGGGCGTGTTGTGTCCACTTCTCTGAGCAAGGAGTAGGTCTTGTCTATTACATATTGGGTTTATGGAACGGTATCTGAGCTAATTTGATACCCTTGTTTTATGTATCACCCCACCTCACATTTCCCGTTAAGCAGCCATAGTGTGTTTTCTGCATGTGTGACTCTGTTCTGTTTTGTAATTCAGTTCAAGTGTAACGGTTTTTACATTCCCTCTATCAGTGATACCTTATGAGAAGTGTCCTTTTCTGTGTGACTTATTTCACTTAGAATCGTCGTACCTAAATCCACTCATCATGCTGCTACTAACCTTACGACATTGATTTCATGGCTGAGTGATATTCCACTGTACATAAGGACCACCACTTCTTTATCCATTTTTCTCTTTCCTGGGATATTGAAGGTGGAATGAAGTGGAGGTCCTGGTCAACAGAGCAGCCCTAAACTTTGGGGTGCTTGTGTCTTGCTGATTTTTAATTTTCCCAATTTATACCCCCATGAGTGGAAGTGCCCTATGCTCTCTAAGCTGTGTTTTTCAGATGTTTCAGGACTCACCGGACACTTCTCCAGAGTGGCTCTTGGCAATTTACATCCTGCCCATCAGTGTAGCAAGGCTCCCATTTCTCCATGGCCTGTCCTGCATTTCTGGTTTTGACACTTTTTTCAGCATGGCCCTTTTGACCGATGGGAAGCGAGACTTCTTTGTAGCGCTGATTTGCCTTTCCAGGTTGCTTGGTTGGCCAAAATGGGCGTATGCGTTTTTTCCTGAATATATTCAGGAAAAAACGCATACGCCCTTTTTGGCCAAGGGCATCATTGTCAACGTTTTGCCGCTTTTCATGTGCTTTAAAGGCGATTCGAATATACCTCCTGAAATCTGTTTCCTGCAATTCTGCCTTGATTTCAAATCCTCTTCTTTGCCTTCCCTCAATATATTTGTGGACGAGAGTTATCATTTATAACTCTGCAGGTTTGTGAATTGCAGTGCCATGAAGCTCGATTTTACACCTCGCGTTTTTGGGAGCTGGCCGCAAAAGCGCAGGATGGCTTCAGGCCCTGTTCTGGTTCCGGGGGGCAGGCTGAGCCTGTGGTTAATTCTTCTTCCTGATGGGAAAATAGAGTGACCTGTGCCTGTCCCAACACCAAGAGCCAGTCTCTCATTGGTTCCCCGTCTTCCCGTTCATCCTCAGGAAAAATTGCAACCTGTACGGAACAGGAGGTTAAAGGTGCTGATGCTCCAAGTAGGGAGATTGCTAGTAAAGCGGCTGGGATGGCGAACCCGGGCACAAGGAGATGAGAAATGAGGTGCGTTTTAGAAACCTATCCCCATCACACGGTGTACCATCTTCTGGGTTTCTCATGCATGTTTTTGATGTAGGAAGATGCCCTTGAACCTGGAGATTTGGGACCCATGCGATGGGTACCACGCAGTATTACTTTAAAGGGTCTGCGTTTGCTCACCCAACCTCACCAAACCTCTCAGCCCCAAGAGTGTCCACCCTTAGGTCTCATCCAGCTGTGGGTCTAGATATGGTCAATCCAGGTTGCATCACAGCCCTTGAACGCATTGTGTAAGCATTTCTCTCTTTCACTGTCTTTGTTTCATGGGTTTTTCAAAGTAATTTATTTTCATAATGGGGTTTAGCTGCTTTTCACTGCTGTGTTTATGCCGCTTTACACCCACTTGACACACTAACAGAGAGATATCAATACATAGGTTTTAAGATTATTAGTAGTCAGATATATTCTTGTGCGGTGAATAGGGCGTGTTGAGTCCAGTTCTCTGAGCAAGGAGTAGGTCTTGTCTATTACATATTGGGTTTATGGAACGGTATCTGAGCTAATTTGAAACCCTTGTTTTATGTATCACCCCACCTCACCTTTCCCGTTAAACAGCCATAGTGTGTTTTCTGCAGGTGTGACTCTGTTCTGTTTTGTAATTCAGTTCAAGTGTAACGGTTTTTACATTCCCTCTATCAGTGATACCTTATGAGAAGTGTCCTTTTCTGTGTGACTTATTTCACTTAGAATCGTCGTACCTAAATCCACTCATCATGCTGCTACTAACCTTACGACATTGATTTCATGGCTGAGTGATATTCCATTGTACATAAGGACCACAACTTCTTTATCCATTTTTCTCTTTCCTGGGATATTTAAGGTGGAATGAAGTGGAGGTCCTGGTCAACAGAGCAGCCCTAAACTTTGGGGTGCTTGTGTCTTGCTGATTTTTAATTTTCCCAATTTATACCCCCATGAGTGGAAGTGCCCTATGCTCTCTAAGCTGTGTTTTTCAGATGTTTCAGGACTCACCGGACACTTCTCCAGAGTGGCTCTTGGCAATTTACATCCCGCCCATCAGTGTAGCAAGGCTCCCATTTCTCCATGGCCTGTCCTGCATTTCTGGTGTTTACACTTTTTTCAGCATGGCCCTTTTGACCGATGGGAAGCGAGACTTCTTTGTAGCGCTGATTTGCCTTTCCAGGTTGCTTGGTTGGCCAAAAAGGGCGTATGCGTTTTTTCCTGAATATATTCAGGAAAAAACGCATACGCCCTTTTTGGCCAAGGGCATCATTGTCAACGTTTTGCCGCTTTTCATGTGCTTTAAAGGCGATTCGTATCTACCTCCTGAAATCTGTTTCCTGCAATTCTGCCATGATTTCAAATCCTTTTCTTTGCCTTCCCTCAATATATTTGTGGACGAGAGTTATCATTTATAACTCTGCAGGTTTGTGAATTGCAGTGCCCTGAACCTCCATTTTACAACTCGCTTTTTTGGTAGCTGGCCGCAAAAGGGCAGGACGGCTTCAGGCCCTGTTCTGGTTCCGGGGGGCAGGATGAGCCTGTGGTTAATTCTTCTTTCTGATGGGAATATAGAGTGACCTGTGCCTGTCCCAACACCAAGAGCTAGTCTCTCGTTGGTTCCACGTCTTCCCGTTTATCCTCAGGACAGATTGCAACCTGTATGGAACAGGAGGTTAAAGGTGCTGATGCTCCAAGTAGGGAGCTTGCTAGTAAAGTGGCTGGAATGGCGAACCCAGGCACAAGGAGATGAGAAATGAGGTGCGTTTTAGAAACCTTTCCCCATCACACGGTGTACCATCTTCTGGGTTTCTCATGCATGTTTTCGATGTAGGAAGATGCCCTTGAACCTGGAGATTTGGGACCCATGCGATGGGTACCACGCAGTATTACTTTAAAGGGTCTGTGTTTGCTCACCCAACCTCACCAAACCTCTCAGCCCCAAGAGTGTCCACCCTTATGTCTCATCCAGCTGTGGGTCTAGATATGGTCAATCCAGGTTGCATCACAGCCCCTGAACGCATTGTCTAAGAATTTCTCTCTCTTTCACTGTCTTTGTTTCATGGGTGTTTCAAAGTAATTTATTTTTATAATGGGGTTTAGCTGCTTTTCACTGCTGTGTTTATGCCGCTTTACACCCACTTGACACACTAACAGAGAGATATCAATACATAGGTTTTACGATTATTATTAGTCAGATATATTCTTGTGCGGTGAATAGGGCGTGTTGTGTCCACTTCTCTGAGCAAGGAGTAGGTCTTGTCTATTACATATTGGGTTTATGGAACGGTATCTGAGCTAATTTGATACCCTTGTTTTATGTATCACCCCACCTCACCTTTTCCGTTAAGCAGCCATAGTGTGTTTTGTGCATGTGTGACTCTGTTCTGTTTTGTAATTCAGTTCAAGTGTAACGGTTTTTACATTCCCTCTATCAGTGATACCTTATGAGAAGTGTCCTTTTCTGTGTGACTTATTTCACTTAGAATCGTCGTAACTAAATCCACTCATCATGCTGCTACTAACCTTACAACATTGATTTCACGGCTGAGTGATATTCCATTGTACATAAGGACCACAACTTCTTTATCCATTTTTCTCTTTCCTGGGATATTTAAAGTGGAATGAAGTGGAGGTCATTGTCAACAGAGCAGCCCTAAACTTTGGGGTGCTTGTGTCTTGCTGATTTTTCATTTTCCCAATTTATACCCCCATGAGTGGAAGTGCCCTATGCTCTCTAAGCTGTGTTTTTCAGATGTTTCAGGACTCACCGGACACTTCTCCAGAGTGGCTCTTGGCAATTTACATCCTGCCCATCAGTGTAGCAAGGCTCCCATTTCTCCATGGCCTGTCCTGCATTTCTGGTTTTGACACTTTTTTCAGCATGGCCCTTTTGACCGATGGGAAGCGAGACTTCTTTGTAGCGCTGATTTGCCTTTCCTGGTTGCTTGGTTGGCCAAAAAGGGCGTATGCGTTTTTTCCTGAATATATTCAGGAAAAAACGCATACGCCCTTTTTGGCCAAGGGCATCATTGTCAACGTTTTGCCGCTTTTCATGTGCTTTAAAGGCGATTCGTATCTACCTCCTGAAATCTGTTTCCTGCAATTCTGCCTTGATTTCAAGTCCTCTTCTTTGCCTTCCCTCAATATATTTGTGGACGAGAGATATCATTTATAACTCTGCAGGTTTGTGAATTGCAGTGCCCTGAACCTCCATTTTACAACTCGCTTTTTTGGGAGCTGGCCGCAAAAGCGCAGGATGGCTTCAGGCCCTGTTCTGGTTCCGGGGGGCAGGCTGAGCCTGTGGTAAATTCTTATTCCTGATGGGAAAATAGAGTGACCTTTGCCTGTCCCAACACCAAGAGCTAGTCTCTCGTTGGTTCCACGTCTTCCCGTTCATCCTCAGGACAAATTGCAACCTGTACGGAACAGGAGGTTAAAGGTGCTGATGCTCCAAGTAGGGAGATTGCTAGTAAAGCGGCTGGATTGGCGAACCCGGGCACAAGGAGATGAGAAATGAGGTGCGTTTTAGAAACCTTTCCCCATCACACGGTGTACCATCTTCTGGGTTTCTCATGCATGTTTTCGATGTAGGAAGATGCCCTTGAACCTGGAGATTTGGGACCCATGCGATGGGTACCACGCAGTATAACTTTAAAGGGTCTGCGTTTGCTCACCCAACCTCACCAAACCTCTCAGCCGCAACAGTGTCCACCCTTAGGTCTCATCCAGCTGTGGGTCTAGATATGGTCAATCCAGGTTGCATCACAGCCCCTGAACGCATTGTGTAAGAATTTCGCTCTCTTTCACTGTCTTTGTTTCATGGGTTTTTCAAAGTAATTTATTTTTATAATGGGGTTTAACTGCTTTTCACTGCTGTGTTTATGCCGCTTTACACCCACTTGACACACTAACAGAGAGATATCAATACATAGCTTTTAAGATTATTACTAGTCAGATATATTCTTGTGCGGTGAATAGGGCGTGTTGAGTCCAGTTCTCTGAGCAAGGAATAGGTCTTGTCTATTACATATTGGGTTTATGGAACGGTATCTGAGCTAATTTGAAACCCTTGTTTTATGTATCACCTCACCTCACCTTTCCCGTTAAGCAGCCATAGTGTGTTTTCTGCATGTGTGACTCTGTTCTGTTTTGTAATTCAGTTCAAGTGTAACGGTTTTTACATTCCCTCTATAAGTGATACCTTATGAGAAGTGTCCTTTTCTGTGTGACTCATTTCACTTAGAGTCGTCGTACCTAAATCCACTCATCATGCTGCTACTAGCCTTATGACATTGATTTCACGGCTGAGTGATATTCCATTATACATAAGGACCACAACTTCTTTATCCATTTTTCTCTTTCCTGGGATATTGAAGGTGGAATGAAGTGGAGGTCCTTGTCAACAGAGCAGCCCTAAACTTTGGGGTGCTTGTGTCTTGCTGATTTTTAATTTTCCCAATTTATACCCCCATGAGTGGAAGTGCCCTATGCTCTCTAAGCTTTGCTTTTTAGACGTTTCAGGACTCACCGTACACTTCTCCAGAGTGGCTGTTGACAATTTACATCCCGCCCATCAGTGTAGCAAGGCTCCCATTTCTCCATGGCCTGTCCTGCATTTTTGGTTTTGAGACTTTTTTCAGCATGGCCCTTTTGACCGATGGGAAGCGAGACATCTTTGTAGCGCTGATTTGCCTTTCCAGGTTGCTTGGTTGGCCAAAAAGGGCGTATGCGTTTTTTCCTGAATATATTCAGGAAAAAACGCATACGCCCTTTTTGGCCAAGGGCATCATTGTCAACGTTTTGCCGCTTTTCATGTGCTTTAAAGGCGATTCGAATCTACCTCCTGAAATCTGTTTCCTGCAATTCTGCCTTGATTTCATATCCTCTTCTTTGCCTTCCCTCAATATATTTGTGGACGAGAGTTATCATTTATAACTCTGCAGGTTTGTGAATTGCAGTGCCCTGAACCTCCATTTTACAACTCGTTTTTAAGGGAGCTGGCCGCAAAATCGCAGAATGGCTTCAGGCCCTGTTCTGGTTCCGGGGGGCAGGCTGAGCCTGTGGTTAATTCTTCTTTCTGATGGGAATATAGAGTGACCTGTGCCTGTCCCAACACCAAGAGCTAGTCTCTCGTTGGTTCCACGTCTTCCCGTTTATCCTCAGGACAGATTGCAACCTGTATGGAACAGGAGGTTAAAGGTGCTGATGCTCCAAGTAGGGAGCTTTCTAGTAAAGCGGCTGGAATGGCGAACCCGGGCACAAGGAGATGAGAAATGAGGTGACTTTTAGAAACCTTTCCCCATCACACGGTGTACCATCTTCTGGGTTTCTCATGCATGTTTTCGATGTAGGAAGATGCCCTTGAACCTGGAGATTTGGGACCCATGCGATGGGTACCACGCAGTATTACTTTAAAGGGTCTGTGTTTGCTCACCCAACCTCACCAAACCTCTCAGCCCCAAGAGTGTCCACCCTTATGTCTCATCCAGCTGTGGGTCTAGATATGGTCAATCCAGGTTGCATCACAGCCCCTGAACGCATTGTCTAAGAATTTCTCTCTCTTTCACTGTCTTTGTTTCATGGGTGTTTCAAAGTAATTTATTTTTATAATGGGGTTTAGCTGCTTTTCACTGCTGTGTTTATGCCGCTTTACACCCACTTGACACACTAACAGAGAGATATCAATACATAGGTTTTACGATTATTATTAGTCAGATATATTCTTGTGCGGTGAATAGGGCGTGTTGTGTCCACTTCTCTGAGCAAGGAGTAGGTCTTGTCTATTACATATTGGGTTTATGGAACGGTATCTGAGCTAATTTGATACCCTTGTTTTATGTATCACCCCACCTCACCTTTTCCGTTAAGCAGCCATAGTGTGTTTTCTGCATGTGTGACTCTGTTCTGTTTTGTAATTCAGTTCAAGTGTAACGGTTTTTACATTCCCTCTATCAGTGATACCTTATGAGAAGTGTCCTTTTCTGTGTGACTTATTTCACTTAGAATCGTCGTAACTAAATCCACTCATCATGCTGCTACTAACCTTACAACATTGATTTCATAGCTGAGTGATATTCCATTGTACATAAGGACCACAACTTCTTTATCCATTTTTCTCTTTCCTGGGATATTTAAAGTGGAATGAAGTGGAGGTCATTGTCAACAGAGCAGCCCTAAACTTTGGGGTGCTTGTGTCTTGCTGAATTTTCATTTTCCCAATTTATACCCCCATGAGTGGAAGTGCCCTATGCTCTCTAAGCTGTGTTTTTCAGATGTTTCAGGACTCACCGGACACTTCTCCAGAGTGGCTCTTGGCAATTTACATCCTGCCCATCAGTGTAGCAAGGCTCCCATTTCTCCATGGCCTGTCCTGCATTTCTGGTTTTGACACTTTTTTCAGCATGGCCCTTTTGACCGATGGGAAGCGAGACTTCTTTGTAGCGCTGATTTGCCTTTCCTGGTTGCTTGGTTGGCCAAAAAGGGCGTATGCGTTTTTTCCTGAATATATTCAGGAAAAAACGCATACGCCCTTTTTGGCCAAGGGCATCATTGTCAACGTTTTGCCGCTTTTCATGTGCTTTAAAGGCGATTCGTATCTACCTCCTGAAATCTGTTTCCTGCAATTCTGCCTTGATTTCAAGTCCTCTTCTTTGCCTTCCCTCAATATATTTGTGGACGAGAGATATCATTTATAACTCTGCAGGTTTGTGAATTGCAGTGCCCTGAACCTCCATTTTACAACTCGCTTTTTTGGGAGCTGGCCGCAAAAGCGCAGGATGGCTTCAGGCCCTGTTCTGGTTCCGGGGGGCAGGCTGAGCCTGTGGTAAATTCTTATTCCTGATGGGAAAATAGAGTGACCTTTGCCTGTCCCAACACCAAGAGCTAGTCTCTCGTTGGTTCCACGTCTTCCCGTTCATCCTCAGGACAAATTGCAACCTGTACGGAACAGGAGGTTAAAGGTGCTGATGCTCCAAGTAGGGAGATTGCTAGTAAAGCGGCTGGATTGGCGAACCCGGGCACAAGGAGATGAGAAATGAGGTGCGTTTTAGAAACCTTTCCCCATCACACGGTGTACCATCTTCTGGGTTTCTCATGCATGTTTTCGATGTAGGAAGATGCCCTTGAACCTGGAGATTTGGGACCCATGCGATGGGTACCACGCAGTATAACTTTAAAGGGTCTGCGTTTGCTCACCCAACCTCACCAAACCTCTCAGCCGCAACAGTGTCCACCCTTAGGTCTCATCCAGCTGTGGGTCTAGATATGGTCAATCCAGGTTGCATCACAGCCCCTGAACGCATTGTGTAAGAATTTCGCTCTCTTTCACTGTCTTTGTTTCATGGGTTTTTCAAAGTAATTTATTTTTATAATGGGGTTTAACTGCTTTTCACTGCTGTGTTTATGCCGCTTTACACCCACTTGACACACTAACAGAGAGATATCAATACATAGCTTTTAAGATTATTACTAGTCAGATATATTCTTGTGCGGTGAATAGGGCGTGTTGAGTCCAGTTCTCTGAGCAAGGAGTAGGTCTTGTCTATTACATATTGGGTTTATGGAACGGTATCTGAGCTAATTTGAAACCCTTGTTTTATGTATCACCCCACCTCACCTTTCCCGTTAAGCAGCCATAGTGTGTTTTCTGCATGTGTGACTCTGTTCTGTTTTGTAATTCAGTTCAAGTGTAACGGTTTTTACATTCCCTCTATAAGTGATACCTTATGAGAAGTGTCCTTTTCTGTGTGACTCATTTCACTTAGAGTCGTCGTACCTAAATCCACTCATCATGCTGCTACTAGCCTTATGACATTGATTTCACGGCTGAGTGATATTCCATTATACATAAGGACCACAACTTCTTTATCCATTTTTCTCTTTCCTGGGATATTGAAGGTGGAATGAAGTGGAGGTCCTTGTCAACAGAGCAGCCCTAAACTTTGGGGTGCTTGTGTCTTGCTGATTTTTAATTTTCCCAATTTATACCCCCATGAGTGGAAGTGCCCTATGCTCTCTAAGCTTTGCTTTTTAGACGTTTCAGGACTCACCGTACACTTCTCCAGAGTGGCTGTTGACAATTTACATCCCGCCCATCAGTGTAGCAAGGCTCCCATTTCTCCATGGCCTGTCCTGCATTTTTGGTTTTGAGACTTTTTTCAGCATGGCCCTTTTGACCGATGGGAAGCGAGACATCTTTGTAGCGCTGATTTGCCTTTCCAGGTTGCTTGGTTGGCCAAAAAGGGCGTATGCGTTTTTTCCTGAATATATTCAGGAAAAAACGCATACGCCCTTTTTGGCCAAGGGCATCATTGTCAACGTTTTGCCGCTTTTCATGTGCTTTAAAGGCGATTCGAATCTACCTCCTGAAATCTGTTTCCTGCAATTCTGCCTTGATTTCAAATCCTCTTCTTTGCCTTCCCTCAATATATTTGTGGACGAGAGTTATCATTTATAACTCTGCAGGTTTGTGAATTGCAGTGCCCTGAACCTCCATTTTACAACTCGCTTTTTAGGGAGCTGGCCGCAAAAGCGCAGGATGGCTTCAGGCCCTGTTCTGGTTCCGGGGGCAGGCTGAGCCTGTGGTTAATTCTTCTTCCTGATGGGAAAATAGAGTGACCTGTGCCTGTCCCAACACCAAGAGCTAGTCTCTCATTGGTTCCACGTCTTCCAGTTCATCCTCAGGACAAATTGCAACCTGTACGGAACAGGAGGTTAAAGGTGATGATGCTCCAAGGAGGGAGATTGCTAGTAAAGTGGCTGGAATGGCGAGCCCGAGCACAAGAAGATGAGAAATGAGGTGCGTTTTAGAAACCTTTCCCCATCACACGGTGTACCATCTTCTGGGTTTCTCATGCATGTTTTCGATGTAGGAAGATGCCCTTGAACCTGGAGATTTGGGACCCATGCGATGGGTACCACGCAGTATTACTTTAAAGGGGCTGCGTTTGCTCACCCAACCTCACCAAACCTCTCAGCCGCAACAGTGTCCACCCTTAGGTCTCATCCAGCTGTGGGTCTAGATATGGTCAATCCAGGTTGCATCACAGCCCCTGAACGCATTGTGTAAGAATTTCGCTCTCTTTCACTGTCTTTGTTTCATGGGTTTTTCAAAGTAATTTATTTTTATAATGGGGTTTAACTGCTTTTCACTGCTGTGTTTATGCCGCTTTACACCCACTTGACACACTAACAGAGAGATATCAATACATAGCTTTTAAGATTATTACTAGTCAGATATATTCTTGTGCGGTGAATAGGGCGTGTTGAGTCCAGTTCTCTGAGCAAGGAGTAGGTCTTGTCTATTACATATTGGTTTTATGGAACGGTATCTGAGCTAATTTGAAACCCTTGTTTTATGTATCACCCCACCTCACCTTTCCCGTGAAGCAGCCATAGTGTGTTTTCTGCATGTGTGACTCTGTTCTGTTTTGTAATTCAGTTCAAGTGTAACGGTTTTCACATTCCCTCTATCAGTGATACCTTATGAGAAGTGTCCTTTTCTGTGTGACTTATTTCACTTAGAATCATCGTACCTAAATCCACTCATCATGCTGCTACTAGCCTTATGACATTGATTTCATGGCTGAGTGATATTCCATTGTACATAAGGACCACAACTTCTTTATCCATTTTTCTCTTTCCTGGGATATTGAAGGTGGAATGAAGTGGAGGTCCTTGTCAACAGAGCAGCCCTAAACTTTGGGGTGCTTGTGTCTTGCTGATTTTTAATTTTCCCAATTTATGTCCCCATGAGTGGAAGTGCCCTATGCTCTCTAAGCTTTGCTTTTTAGACGTTTCAGGACTCACCGTACGCTTCTCCAGAGTGGCTGTTGACAATTTACATCCCGACCATCAGTGTAGCAGGGCTCCCATTTCTCCATGGCCTGTCCTGCATTTCTGGTTTTGACACTTTTTTCAGCATGGCCCTTTTGACCGATGGGAAGCGAGACATCTTTGTAGCGCTGATTTGCCTTTCCAGGTTGCTTGGTTGGCCAAAAAGGGCGTATGCGTTTTTTCCTGAATATATTCAGGAAAAAACGCATACGCCCTTTTTGGCCAAGGGCATCATTGTCAACGTTTTGCCGCTTTTCATGTGCTTTAAAGGCGATTCGAATCTACCTCCTGAAATCTGTTTCCTGCAATTCTGCCTTGATTTCAAATCCTCTTCTTTGCCTTCCCTCAATATATTTGTGGACGAGAGTTATCATTTATAACTCTGCAGGTTTGTGAATTGCAGTGCCCTGAACCTCCATTTTACAACTCGCGTTTTTGGGAGATGGCCGCAAAAGCGCAGGATGGCTTCAGGCCCTGTTCTTGTTCCGGGGGGCAGGCTGAGCCTGTGGTTAATTCTTCTTCCTGATGGGAAAATAGAGTGACCTGTGCCTGTCCCAACACCAAGAGATAGTCTCTCATTGGTTTCACGTCTTCCCGTTCATCCTCAGGACAAATTGCAACCTGTACGGAACAGGAGGTTAAAGGTGATGATGCTCCAAGGAGGGAGATTGCTAGTAAAGTGGCTGGAATGGCGAGCCCGAGCACAAGAAGATGAGAAATGAGGTGCGTTTTAGAAACCTTTCCCCATCACACGGTGTACCATCTTCTGGGTTTCTCATGCATGTTTTCGATGTAGGAAGATGCCCTTGAACCTGGAGATTTGGGACCCATGCGATGGGTACCACGCAGTATTACTTTAAAGGGGCTGCGTTTGCTCACCCAACCTCACCAAACCTCTCAGCCGCAACAGTGTCCACCCTTATGTCTCATCCAGCTGTGGGTCTAGATATGGTCAATCCAGGTTGCATCACAGCCCCTGAACGCATTGTGTAAGAATTTCACTCTCTTTCACTGTCTTTGTTTCATGGGTTTTTCAAAGTAATTTATTTTTATAATGGGGTTTAGCTGCTTTTCA
This sequence comes from Balaenoptera borealis, assembly GCF_965194805.1. Taxonomy (NCBI): domain Eukaryota; kingdom Metazoa; phylum Chordata; class Mammalia; order Artiodactyla; family Balaenopteridae; genus Balaenoptera; species Balaenoptera borealis. The sequence continues at coordinate 1,037,615 of NW_028123937.1, read as the reverse complement.
CTGCTGTGTTTATGCCGCTTTACACCCACTTGACACACTAACAGAGAGATATCAATACATAGCTTTTAAGATTATTACTAGTCAGATATATTCTTGTGCAGTGAATAGGGCGTGTTGAGTCCAGTTCTCTGAGCAAGGAGTAGGTCTTGTCTATTACATATTGGGTTTATGGAACGGTATCTGAGCTAATTTGAAACCCTTGTTTTATGTATCACCCCACCTCACCTTTCCCGTTAAGCAGCCATAGTGTGTTTTCTGCATGTGTGACTCTGTTCTGTTTTGTAATTCAGTTCAAGTGTAACGGTTTTTACATTCCCTCTATAACTGATACCTTATGAGAAGTGTCCTTTTCTGTGTGACTCATTTCACTTAGAGTCGTCGTACCTAAATCCACTCATCATGCTGCTACTAGCCTTATGACATTGATTTCACGGCTGAGTGATATTCCATTATACATAAGGACCACCACTTCTTTATCCATTTTTCTCTTTCCTGGGATATTGAAGGTGGAATGAAGTGGAGGTCCTTGTCAACAGAGCAGCCCTAAACTTTGGGGTGCTTGTGTCTTGCTGATTTTTAATTTTCCCAATTTATGTCCCCATGAGTGGAAGTGCCCTATGCTCTCTAAGCTTTGCTTTTTAGACGTTTCAGGACTCACCGTACGCTTCTCCAGAGTGGCTCTTGGCAATTTACATCCCGACCATCAGTGTAGCAGGGCTCCCATTTCTCCATGGCCTGTCCTGCATTTCTGGTTTTGACACTTTTTTCAGCATGGCCCTTTTGACCGATGGGAAGCGAGACATCTTTGTAGCGCTGATTTGCCTTTCCAGGTTGCTTGGTTGGCCAAAAAGGGCGTATGCGTTTTTTCCTGAATATATTCAGGAAAAAACGCATACGCCCTTTTTGGCCAAGGGCATCATTGTCAACGTTTTGCCGCTTTTCATGTGCTTTAAAGGCGATTCGAATCTACCTCCTGAAATCTGTTTCCTGCAATTCTGCCTTGATTTCAAATCCTCTTCTTTGCCTTCCCTCAATATATTTGTGGACGAGAGTTATCATTTATAACTCTGCAGGTTTGTGAATTGCAGTGCCCTGAACCTCCATTTTACAACTCGCGTTTTTGGGAGATGGCCGCAAAAGCGCAGGATGGCTTCAGGCCCTGTTCTTGTTCCGGGGGGCAGGCTGAGCCTGTGGTTAATTCTTCTTCCTGATGGGAAAATAGAGTGACCTGTGCCTGTCCCAACACCAAGAGATAGTCTCTCATTGGTTTCACGTCTTCCCGTTCATCCTCAGGACAAATTGCAACCTGTACGGAACAGGAGGTTAAAGGTGATGATGCTCCAAGGAGGGAGATTGCTAGTAAAGTGGCTGGAATGGCGAGCCCGAGCACAAGAAGATGAGAAATGAGGTGCGTTTTAGAAACCTTTCCCCATCACACGGTGTACCATCTTCTGGGTTTCTCATGCATGTTTTCGATGTAGGAAGATGCCCTTGAACCTGGAGATTTGGGACCCATGCGATGGGTACCACGCAGTATTACTTTAAAGGGGCTGCGTTTGCTCACCCAACCTCACCAAACCTCTCAGCCGCAACAGTGTCCACCCTTATGTCTCATCCAGCTGTGGGTCTAGATATGGTCAATCCAGGTTGCATCACAGCCCCTGAACGCATTGTGTAAGAATTTCACTCTCTTTCACTGTCTTTGTTTCATGGGTTTTTCAAAGTAATTTATTTTTATAATGGGGTTTAGCTGCTTTTCACTGCTGTGTTTATGCCGCTTTACACCCACTTGACACACTAACAGAGAGATATCAATACATAGCTTTTAAGATTATTACTAGTCAGATATATTCTTGTGCAGTGAATAGGGCGTGTTGAGTCCAGTTCTCTGAGCAAGGAGTAGGTCTTGTCTATTACATATTGGGTTTATGGAACGGTATCTGAGCTAATTTGAAACCCTTGTTTTATGTATCACCCCACCTCACCTTTCCCGTTAAGCAGCCATAGTGTGTTTTCTGCATGTGTGACTCTGTTCTGTTTTGTAATTCAGTTCAAGTGTAACGGTTTTTACATTCCCTCTATAAGTGATACCTTATGAGAAGTGTCCTTTTCTGTGTGACTCATTTCACTTAGAGTCGTCGTACCTAAATCCACTCATCATGCTGCTACTAGCCTTATGACATTGATTTCACGGCTGAGTGATATTCCATTATACATAAGGACCACAACTTCTTTATCCATTTTTCTCTTTCCTGGGATATTGAAGGTGGAATGAAGTGGAGGTCCTTGTCAACAGAGCAGCCCTAAACTTTGGGGTGCTTGTGTCTTGCTGATTTTTAATTTTCCCAATTTATGTCCCCATGAGTGGAAGTGCCCTATGCTCTCTAAGCTTTGCTTTTTAGACGTTTCAGGACTCACCGTACGCTTCTCCAGAGTGGCTCTTGGCAATTTACATCCCGACCATCAGTGTAGCAGGGCTCCCATTTCTCCATGGCCTGTCCTGCATTTCTGGTTTTGACACTTTTTTCAGCATGGCCCTTTTGACCGATGGGAAGCGAGACATCTTTGTAGCGCTGATTTGCCTTTCCAGGTTGCTTGGTTGGCCAAAAAGGGCGTATGCGTTTTTTCCTGAATATATTCAGGAAAAAACGCATACGCCCTTTTTGGCCAAGGGCATCATTGTCAACGTTTTGCCGCTTTTCATGTGCTTTAAAGGCGATTCGAATCTACCTCCTGAAATCTGTTTCCTGCAATTCTGCCTTGATTTCAAATCCTCTTCTTTGCCTTCCCTCAATATATTTGTGGACGAGAGTTATCATTTATAACTCTGCAGGTTTGTGAATTGCAGTGCCCTGAACCTCCATTTTACAACTCGCGTTTTTGGGAGATGGCCGCAAAAGCGCAGGATGGCTTCAGGCCCTGTTCTTGTTCCGGGGGGCAGGCTGAGCCTGTGGTTAATTCTTCTTCCTGATGGGAAAATAGAGTGACCTGTGCCTGTCCCAACACCAAGAGATAGTCTCTCATTGGTTTCACGTCTTCCCGTTCATCCTCAGGACAAATTGCAACCTGTACGGAACAGGAGGTTAAAGGTGATGATGCTCCAAGGAGGGAGATTGCTAGTAAAGTGGCTGGAATGGCGAGCCCGAGCACAAGAAGATGAGAAATGAGGTGCGTTTTAGAAACCTTTCCCCATCACACGGTGTACCATCTTCTGGGTTTCTCATGCATGTTTTCGATGTAGGAAGATGCCCTTGAACCTGGAGATTTGGGACCCATGCGATGGGTACCACGCAGTATTACTTTAAAGGGGCTGCGTTTGCTCACCCAACCTCACCAAACCTCTCAGCCGCAACAGTGTCCACCCTTATGTCTCATCCAGCTGTGGGTCTAGATATGGTCAATCCAGGTTGCATCACAGCCCCTGAACGCATTGTGTAAGAATTTCACTCTCTTTCACTGTCTTTGTTTCATGGGTTTTTCAAAGTAATTTATTTTTATAATGGGGTTTAGCTGCTTTTCACTGCTGTGTTTATGCCGCTTTACACCCACTTGACACACTAACAGAGAGATATCAATACATAGCTTTTAAGATTATTACTAGTCAGATATATTCTTGTGCAGTGAATAGGGCGTGTTGAGTCCAGTTCTCTGAGCAAGGAGTAGGTCTTGTCTATTACATATTGGGTTTATGGAACGGTATCTGAGCTAATTTGAAACCCTTGTTTTATGTATCACCCCACCTCACCTTTCCCGTTAAGCAGCCATAGTGTGTTTTCTGCATGTGTGACTCTGTTCTGTTTTGTAATTCAGTTCAAGTGTAACGGTTTTTACATTCCCTCTATAAGTGATACCTTATGAGAAGTGTCCTTTTCTGTGTGACTCATTTCACTTAGAGTCGTCGTACCTAAATCCACTCATCATGCTGCTACTAGCCTTATGACATTGATTTCACGGCTGAGTGATATTCCATTATACATAAGGACCACAACTTCTTTATCCATTTTTCTCTTTCCTGGGATATTGAAGGTGGAATGAAGTGGAGGTCCTTGTCAACAGAGCAGCCCTAAACTTTGGGGTGCTTGTGTCTTGCTGATTTTTAATTTTCCCAATTTATACCCCCATGAGTGGAAGTGCCCTATGCTCTCTAAGCTTTGCTTTTTAGACGTTTCAGGACTCACCGTACACTTCTCCAGAGTGGCTGTTGACAATTTACATCCCGCCCATCAGTGTAGCAAGGCTCCCATTTCTCCATGGCCTGTCCTGCATTTTTGGTTTTGAGACTTTTTTCAGCATGGCCCTTTTGACCGATGGGAAGCGAGACATCTTTGTAGCGCTGATTTGCCTTTCCAGGTTGCTTGGTTGGCCAAAAAGGGCGTATGCGTTTTTTCCTGAATATATTCAGGAAAAAACGCATACGCCCTTTTTGGCCAAGGGCATCATTGTCAACGTTTTGCCGCTTTTCATGTGCTTTAAAGGCGATTCGAATCTACCTCCTGAAATCTGTTTCCTGCAATTCTGCCTTGATTTCAAATCCTCTTCTTTGCCTTCCCTCAATATATTTGTGGACGAGAGTTATCATTTATAACTCTGCAGGTTTGTGAATTGCAGTGCCCTGAACCTCCATTTTACAACTCGCTTTTTAGGGAGCTGGCCGCAAAAGCGCAGGATGCCTTCAGGCCCTGTTCTGGTTCCGGGGGCAGGCTGAGCCTGTGGTTAATTCTTCTTCCTGATGGGAAAATAGAGTGACCTGTGCCTGTCCCAACACCAAGAGCTAGTCTCTCATTGGTTCCACGTCTTCCAGTTCATCCTCAGGACAAATTGCAACCTGTACGGAACAGGAGGTTAAAGGTGATGATGCTCCAAGGAGGGAGATTGCTAGTAAAGTGGCTGGAATGGCGAGCCCGAGCACAAGAAGATGAGAAATGAGGTGCGTTTTAGAAACCTTTCCCCATCACACGGTGTACCATCTTCTGGGTTTCTCATGCATGTTTTCGATGTAGGAAGATGCCCTTGAACCTGGAGATTTGGGACCCATGCGATGGGTACCACGCAGTATTACTTTAAAGGGGCTGCGTTTGCTCACCCAACCTCACCAAACCTCTCAGCCGCAACAGTGTCCACCCTTAGGTCTCATCCAGCTGTGGGTCTAGATATGGTCAATCCAGGTTGCATCACAGCCCCTGAACGCATTGTGTAAGAATTTCGCTCTCTTTCACTGTCTTTGTTTCATGGGTTTTTCAAAGTAATTTATTTTTATAATGGGGTTTAACTGCTTTTCACTGCTGTGTTTATGCCGCTTTACACCCACTTGACACACTAACAGAGAGATATCAATACATAGCTTTTAAGATTATTACTAGTCAGATATATTCTTGTGCGGTGAATAGGGCGTGTTGAGTCCAGTTCTCTGAGCAAGGAGTAGGTCTTGTCTATTACATATTGGTTTTATGGAACGGTATCTGAGCTAATTTGAAACCCTTGTTTTATGTATCACCCCACCTCACCTTTCCCGTGAAGCAGCCATAGTGTGTTTTCTGCATGTGTGACTCTGTTCTGTTTTGTAATTCAGTTCAAGTGTAACGGTTTTCACATTCCCTCTATCAGTGATACCTTATGAGAAGTGTCCTTTTCTGTGTGACTTATTTCACTTAGAATCATCGTACCTAAATCCACTCATCATGCTGCTACTAGCCTTATGACATTGATTTCATGGCTGAGTGATATTCCATTGTACATAAGGACCACAACTTCTTTATCCATTTTTCTCTTTCCTGGGATATTGAAGGTGGAATGAAGTGGAGGTCCTTGTCAACAGAGCAGCCCTAAACTTTGGGGTGCTTGTGTCTTGCTGATTTTTAATTTTCCCAATTTATGTCCCCATGAGTGGAAGTGCCCTATGCTCTCTAAGCTTTGCTTTTTAGACGTTTCAGGACTCACCGTACGCTTCTCCAGAGTGGCTGTTGACAATTTACATCCCGACCATCAGTGTAGCAGGGCTCCCATTTCTCCATGGCCTGTCCTGCATTTCTGGTTTTGACACTTTTTTCAGCATGGCCCTTTTGACCGATGGGAAGCGAGACATCTTTGTAGCGCTGATTTGCCTTTCCAGGTTGCTTGGTTGGCCAAAAAGGGCGTATGCGTTTTTTCCTGAATATATTCAGGAAAAAACGCATACGCCCTTTTTGGCCAAGGGCATCATTGTCAACGTTTTGCCGCTTTTCATGTGCTTTAAAGGCGATTCGAATCTACCTCCTGAAATCTGTTTCCTGCAATTCTGCCTTGATTTCAAATCCTCTTCTTTGCCTTCCCTCAATATATTTGTGGACGAGAGTTATCATTTATAACTCTGCAGGTTTGTGAATTGCAGTGCCCTGAACCTCCATTTTACAACTCGCGTTTTTGGGAGATGGCCGCAAAAGCGCAGGATGGCTTCAGGCCCTGTTCTTGTTCCGGGGGGCAGGCTGAGCCTGTGGTTAATTCTTCTTCCTGATGGGAAAATAGAGTGACCTGTGCCTGTCCCAACACCAAGAGATAGTCTCTCATTGGTTTCACGTCTTCCCGTTCATCCTCAGGACAAATTGCAACCTGTACGGAACAGGAGGTTAAAGGTGATGATGCTCCAAGGAGGGAGATTGCTAGTAAAGTGGCTGGAATGGCGAGCCCGAGCACAAGAAGATGAGAAATGAGGTGCGTTTTAGAAACCTTTCCCCATCACACGGTGTACCATCTTCTGGGTTTCTCATGCATGTTTTTGATGTAGGAAGATGCCCTTGAACCTGGAGATTTGGGACCCATGCGATGGGTACCACGCAGTATTACTTTAAAGGGGCTGCGTTTGCTCACCCAACCTCACCAAACCTCTCAGCCGCAACAGTGTCCACCCTTATGTCTCATCCAGCTGTGGGTCTAGATATGGTCAATCCAGGTTGCATCACAGCCCCTGAACGCATTGTGTAAGAATTTCACTCTCTTTCACTGTCTTTGTTTCATGGGTTTTTCAAAGTAATTTATTTTTATAATGGGGTTTAGCTGCTTTTCACTGCTGTGTTTATGCCACTTTACACCCACTTGACACACTAACAGAGAGATATCAATACATAGCTTTTAAGATTATTACTAGTCAGATATATTCTTGTGCAGTGAATAGGGCGTGTTGAGTCCAGTTCTCTGAGCAAGGAGTAGGTCTTGTCTATTACATATTGGGTTTATGGAACGGTATCTGAGCTAATTTGAAACCCTTGTTTTATGTATCACCCCACCTCACCTTTCCCGTTAAGCAGCCATAGTGTGTTTTCTGCATGTGTGACTCTGTTCTGTTTTGTAATTCAGTTCAAGTGTAACGGTTTTTACATTCCCTCTATAAGTGATACCTTATGAGAAGTGTCCTTTTCTGTGTGACTCATTTCACTTAGAGTCGTCGTACCTAAATCCACTCATCATGCTGCTACTAGCCTTATGACATTGATTTCACGGCTGAGTGATATTCCATTATACATAAGGACCACAACTTCTTTATCCATTTTTCTCTTTCCTGGGATATTGAAGGTGGAATGAAGTGGAGGTCCTTGTCAACAGAGCAGCCCTAAACTTTGGGGTGCTTGTGTCTTGCTGATTTTTAATTTTCCCAATTTATACCCCCATGAGTGGAAGTGCCCTATGCTCTCTAAGCTTTGCTTTTTAGACGTTTCAGGACTCACCGTACACTTCTCCAGAGTGGCTGTTGACAATTTACATCCCGCCCATCAGTGTAGCAAGGCTCCCATTTCTCCATGGCCTGTCCTGCATTTTTGGTTTTGAGACTTTTTTCAGCATGGCCCTTTTGACCGATGGGAAGCGAGACATCTTTGTAGCGCTGATTTGCCTTTCCAGGTTGCTTGGTTGGCCAAAAAGGGCGTATGCGTTTTTTCCTGAATATATTCAGGAAAAAACGCATACGCCCTTTTTGGCCAAGGGCATCATTGTCAACGTTTTGCCGCTTTTCATGTGCTTTAAAGGCGATTCGAATCTACCTCCTGAAATCTGTTTCCTGCAATTCTGCCTTGATTTCAAATCCTCTTCTTTGCCTTCCCTCAATATATTTGTGGACGAGAGTTATCATTTATAACTCTGCAGGTTTGTGAATTGCAGTGCCCTGAACCTCCATTTTACAACTCGCTTTTTAGGGAGCTGGCCGCAAAAGCGCAGGATGCCTTCAGGCCCTGTTCTGGTTCCGGGGGCAGGCTGAGCCTGTGGTTAATTCTTCTTCCTGATGGGAAAATAGAGTGACCTGTGCCTGTCCCAACACCAAGAGCTAGTCTCTCATTGGTTCCACGTCTTCCAGTTCATCCTCAGGACAAATTGCAACCTGTACGGAACAGGAGGTTAAAGGTGATGATGCTCCAAGGAGGGAGATTGCTAGTAAAGTGGCTGGAATGGCGAGCCCGAGCACAAGAAGATGAGAAATGAGGTGCGTTTTAGAAACCTTTCCCCATCACACGGTGTACCATCTTCTGGGTTTCTCATGCATGTTTTCGATGTAGGAAGATGCCCTTGAACCTGGAGATTTGGGACCCATGCGATGGGTACCACGCAGTATTACTTTAAAGGGGCTGCGTTTGCTCACCCAACCTCACCAAACCTCTCAGCCGCAACAGTGTCCACCCTTAGGTCTCATCCAGCTGTGGGTCTAGATATGGTCAATCCAGGTTGCATCACAGCCCCTGAACGCATTGTGTAAGAATTTCGCTCTCTTTCACTGTCTTTGTTTCATGGGTTTTTCAAAGTAATTTATTTTTATAATGGGGTTTAACTGCTTTTCACTGCTGTGTTTATGCCGCTTTACACCCACTTGACACACTAACAGAGAGATATCAATACATAGCTTTTAAGATTATTACTAGTCAGATATATTCTTGTGCGGTGAATAGGGCGTGTTGAGTCCAGTTCTCTGAGCAAGGAGTAGGTCTTGTCTATTACATATTGGTTTTATGGAACGGTATCTGAGCTAATTTGAAACCCTTGTTTTATGTATCACCCCACCTCACCTTTCCCGTGAAGCAGCCATAGTGTGTTTTCTGCATGTGTGACTCTGTTCTGTTTTGTAATTCAGTTCAAGTGTAACGGTTTTCACATTCCCTCTATCAGTGATACCTTATGAGAAGTGTCCTTTTCTGTGTGACTTATTTCACTTAGAATCATCGTACCTAAATCCACTCATCATGCTGCTACTAGCCTTATGACATTGATTTCATGGCTGAGTGATATTCCATTGTACATAAGGACCACAACTTCTTTATCCATTTTTCTCTTTCCTGGGATATTGAAGGTGGAATGAAGTGGAGGTCCTTGTCAACAGAGCAGCCCTAAACTTTGGGGTGCTTGTGTCTTGCTGATTTTTAATTTTCCCAATTTATGTCCCCATGAGTGGAAGTGCCCTATGCTCTCTAAGCTTTGCTTTTTAGACGTTTCAGGACTCACCGTACGCTTCTCCAGAGTGGCTGTTGACAATTTACATCCCGCCCATCAGTGTAGCAGGGCTCCCATTTCTCCATGGCCTGTCCTGCATTTCTGGTTTTGACACTTTTTTCAGCATGGCCCTTTTGACCGATGGGAAGCGAGACATCTTTGTAGCGCTGATTTGCCTTTCCAGGTTGCTTGGTTGGCCAAAAAGGGCGTATGCGTTTTTTCCTGAATATATTCAGGAAAAAACGCATACGCCCTTTTTGGCCAAGGGCATCATTGTCAACGTTTTGCCGCTTTTCATGTGCTTTAAAGGCGATTCGAATCTACCTCCTGAAATCTGTTTCCTGCAATTCTGCCTTGATTTCAAATCCTCTTCTTTGCCTTCCCTCAATATATTTGTGGACGAGAGTTATCATTTATAACTCTGCAGGTTTGTGAATTGCAGTGCCCTGAACCTCCATTTTACAACTCGCGTTTTTGGGAGATGGCCGCAAAAGCGCAGGATGGCTTCAGGCCCTGTTCTTGTTCCGGGGGGCAGGCTGAGCCTGTGGTTAATTCTTCTTCCTGATGGGAAAATAGAGTGACCTGTGCCTGTCCCAACACCAAGAGATAGTCTCTCATTGGTTTCACGTCTTCCCGTTCATCCTCAGGACAAATTGCAACCTGTACGGAACAGGAGGTTAAAGGTGATGATGCTCCAAGGAGGGAGATTGCTAGTAAAGTGGCTGGAATGGCGAGCCCGAGCACAAGAAGATGAGAAATGAGGTGCGTTTTAGAAACCTTTCCCCATCACACGGTGTACCATCTTCTGGGTTTCTCATGCATGTTTTCGATGTAGGAAGATGCCCTTGAACCTGGAGATTTGGGACCCATGCGATGGGTACCACGCAGTATTACTTTAAAGGGGCTGCGTTTGCTCACCCAACCTCACCAAACCTCTCAGCCGCAACAGTGTCCACCCTTATGTCTCATCCAGCTGTGGGTCTAGATATGGTCAATCCAGGTTGCATCACAGCCCCTGAACGCATTGTGTAAGAATTTCTCTCTCTTTCACTGTCGTTGTTTCATGGGTTTTTCAAAGTAATTTATTTTTATAATGGGGTTTAGCTGCTTTTCACTGCTGTGTTTATGCCGCTTTACACCCACTTGACACACTAACAGAGAGATATCAATACATAGCTTTTAAGATTATTACTAGTCAGATATATTCTTGTGCAGTGAATAGGGCGTGTTGAGTCCAGTTCTCTGAGCAAGGAGTAGGTCTTGTCTATTACATATTGGGTTTATGGAACGGTATCTGAGCTAATTTGAAACCCTTGTTTTATGTATCACCCCACCTCACCTTTCCCGTTAAGCAGCCATAGTGTGTTTTCTGCATGTGTGACTCTGTTCTGTTTTGTAATTCAGTTCAAGTGTAACGGTTTTTACATTCCCTCTATAAGTGATACCTTATGAGAAGTGTCCTTTTCTGTGTGACTTATTTCACTTAGAATCGTCGTACCTAAATCCACTCATCATGCTGCTACTAGCCTTATAACATTGATTTCACGGCTGAGTGATATTCCATTGTACATAAGGACCACAAATTCTTTATCCATTTTTCTCTTTCCTGGGATATTGAAGGTGGAATGAAGTGGAGGTCCTTGTCAACAGAGCAGCCCTAAACTTTGGGGTGCTTGTGTCTTGCTGATTTTTAATTTTCCCAATTTATACCCCCATGAGTGGAAGTGCCCTATGCTCTCTAAGCTTTGCTTTTTAGACGTTTCAGGACTCACCGTACACTTCTCCAGAGTGGCTGTTGACAATTTACATCCCGCCCATCAGTGTAGCAAGGCTCCCATTTCTCCACGGCCTGTCCTGCATTTCTGGTTTTGACACTTTTTTCAGCATGGCCCTTTTGACCGATGGGAAGCGAGACATCTTTGTAGCGCTGATTTGCCTTTCCAGGTTGCTTGGTTGGCCAAAAAGGGCGTATGCGTTTTTTCCTGAATATATTCAGGAAAAAACGCATACGCCCTTTTTGGCCAAGGGCATCATTGTCAACGTTTTGCCGCTTTTCATATGCTTTAAAGGCGATTCGAATCTACCTCCTGAAATCTGTTTCCTGCAATTCTGCCTTGATTTCAAATCCTCTTCTTTGCCTTCCCTCAATATATTTGTGGACGAGAGTTATCATTTATAACTCTGCAGGTTTGTGAATTGCAGTGCCCTGAACCTCCATTTTACAACTCGCTTTTTAGGGAGCTGGCCGCAAAAGCGCAGGATGCCTTCAGGCCCTGTTCTGGTTCCGGGGGCAGGCTGAGCCTGTGGTTAATTCTTCTTCCTGATGGGAAAATAGAGTGACCTGTGCCTGTCCCAACACCAAGAGCTAGTCTCTCATTGGTTCCACGTCTTCCAGTTCACCCTCAGGACAAATTGCAACCTGTACGGAGCAGGAGGTTAAAGGTGCTGATGCTCCAAGTAGGGAGATTGCTAGTAAAGCGGCTGGAATAGTGAACCCGGGCACAAGGAGATGAGAAATGAGGTGCGTTTTAGAAACCTTTCCACATCACACGGTGTACCATCTTCTGGGTTTCTCATGCATGTTTTCGATGTAGGAAGATGCCCTTGAACCTGTAGATTTGGGACCCATGCGATGGGTACCACGCAGTATTAGTTGAAAGGGTCTGCGTTTGCTCACCCAACCTCACCAAACCTCTCAGCCCCAAGAGTGTCCACCCTTATGTCTCATCCAGCTGTGGGTCTAGATATGGTCAATCCAGGTTGCATCACAGCCCGTGAACGCATTGTGTAAGAATTTCGCTCTCTTTCACTGTCTTTGTTTCATGGGTTTTTCAAAGTAATTTATTTTTATAATGGGGTTTAGCTGCTTTTCACTGCTGTGTTTATGCCGCTTTACACCCACTTGACACACTAACAGAGAGATATCAATACATAGGTTTTAAGATTATTACTAGTCAGATATATTCTTGTGCGGTGAATAGGGCGTGTTGAGTCCAGTTCTCTGAGCAAGGAGTAGGTCTTGTCTATTACATATTGGGTTTATGGAACGGTATCTGAGCTAATTTGAAACCCTTGTTTTATGTATCACCCCACCTCACCTTTCCCGTTAAGCAGCCATAGTGTGTTTTCTGCATGTGTGACTCTGTTCTGTTTTGTAATTCAGTTCAAGTGTAACGGTTTTTACATTCCCTCTATAAGTGATACCTTATGAGAAGTGTCCTTTTCTGTGTGACTTATTTCACTTAGAATCGTCGTACCTAAATCCACTCATCATGCTGCTACTAGCCTTATGACATTGATTTCATGGCTGAGTGATAGTCCATTGTACATAAGGACCACAACTTCTTTATCCATTTTTCTCTTTCCTGGGATATTGAAGGTGGAATGAAGTGGAGGTCCTTGTCAACAGAGCAGCCCTAAACTTTGGGGTGCTTGTGTCTTGCTGATTTTTCATTTTCCCAATTTATACCCCCATGAGTGGAAGTGCCCTATGCTCTCTAAGCTGTGTTTTTTAGATGTTTCAGGACACACCGTACGCTTCTCCAGAGTGGCTGTTGGCAATTTACATCCCGCCCATCAGTGTAGCAAGGCTCCCATTTCTCCATGGCATGTCCTGCATTTCTGGTTTTGACAGTTTTTTCAGCATGGCCCTTTTGACCGATGGGAAGCGAGACTTCTTTGTAGCACTGATTTGCCTTTCCAGGTTGCTTGCTTGGCCAAGAAGGGCGTATGCGTTTTTTCCTGAATATATTCAGGAAAAAACGCATACGCCCTTCTTGGCCAAGGGCATCATTGTCAACGTTTTGCCGCTTTTCATGTGCATTAAAGGCGATTCGAATCTACCTCCTGAAATCTGTTTCCTGCAATTCTGCCTTGATTTCAAATCCTCTTCTTTGCCTTCCCTCAATATATTTGTGGACGAGAGTTATCATTTATAACTCTGCAGGTTTGTGAATTGCAGTGCCCTGAACCTCCATTTTACAACTCGCTTTTTAGGGAGCTGGTCGCAAAAGCGCAGGATGCCTTCAGGCCCTGTTCTGGTTCCGGGGGCAGGCTGAACCTGTGGTTAATTCTTCTTCCTGATGGGAAAATAGAGTGACCTGTGCCTGTCCCAACACCAAGAGCTAGTCTCTCATTGGTTCCACGTCTTCCAGTTCATCCTCAGGACAAATTGCAACCTGTACGGAACAGGAGGTTAAAGGTGATGATGCTCCAAGGAGGGAGATTGCTAGTAAAGTGGCTGGAATGGCGAGCCCGAGCACAAGAAGATGAGAAATGAGGTGCGTTTTAGAAACCTTTCCCCATCACACGGTGTACCATCTTCTGGGTTTCTCATGCATGTTTTCGATGTAGGAAGATGCCCTTGAACCTGGAGATTTGGGACCCATGCGATGGGTACCACGCAGTATTACTTTAAAGGGGCTGCGTTTGCTCACCCAACCTCACCAAACCTCTCAGCCGCAACAGTGTCCACCCTTAGGTCTCATCCAGCTGTGGGTCTAGATATGGTCAATCCAGGTTGCATCACAGCCCCTGAACGCATTGTGTAAGAATTTCGCTCTCTTTCACTGTCTTTGTTTCATGGGTTTTTCAAAGTAATTTATTTTTATAATGGGGTTTAACTGCTTTTCACTGCTGTGTTTATGCCGCTTTACACCCACTTGACACACTAACAGAGAGATATCAATACATAGCTTTTAAGATTATTACTAGTCAGATATATTCTTGTGCGGTGAATAGGGCGTGTTGAGTCCAGTTCTCTGAGCAAGGAGTAGGTCTTGTCTATTACATATTGGGTTTATGGAACGGTATCTGAGCTAATTTGAAACCCTTGTTTTATGTATCACCCCACCTCACCTTTCCCGTTAAGCAGCCATAGTGTGTTTTCTGCATGTGTGACTCTGTTCTGTTTTGTAATTCAGTTCAAGTGTAACGGTTTTTACATTCCCTCTATAAGTGATACCTTATGAGAAGTGTCCTTTTCTGTGTGACTTATTTCACTTAGAGTCGTCGTACCTAAATCCACTCATCATGCTGCTACTAGCCTTATGACATTGATTTCACGGCTGAGTGATATTCCATTATACATAAGGACCACAACTTCTTTATCCATTTTTCTCTTTCCTGGGATATTGAAGGTGGAATGAAGTGGAGGTCCTTGTCAACAGAGCAGCCCTAAACTTTGGGGTGCTTGTGTCTTGCTGATTTTTCATTTTCCCAATTTATACCCCCATGAGTGGAAGTGCCCTATGCTCTCTAAGCTTTGCTTTTTAGACGTTTCAGGACTCACCGTACACTTCTCCAGAGTGGCTGTTGACAATTTACATCCTGCCCATCAGTGTAGCAAGGCTCCCATTTCTCCATGGCCTGTCCTGCATTTTTGGTTTTGAGACTTTTTTCAGCATGGCCCTTTTGACCGATGGGAAGCGAGACATCTTTGTAGCGCTGATTTGCCTTTCCAGGTTGCTTGGTTGGCCAAAAAGGGCGTATGCGTTTTTTCCTGAATATATTCAGGAAAAAACGCATACGCCCTTTTTGGCCAAGGGCATCATTGTCAACGTTTTGCCGCTTTTCATGTGCTTTAAAGGCGATTCGAATCTACCTCCTGAAATCTGTTTCCTGCAATTCTGCCTTGATTTCAAATCCTCTTCTTTGCCTTCCCTCAATATATTTGTGGACGAGAGTTATCATTTATAACTCTGCAGGTTTGTGAATTGCAGTGACCTGAACCTCCATTTTACAACTCGCTTTTTAGGGAGCTGGCCGCAAAAGCGCAGGATGCCTTCAGGCCCTGTTCTGGTTCCGGGGGCAGGCTGAGCCTGTGGTTAATTCTTCTTCCTGATGGGAAAATAGAGTGACCTGTGCCTGTCCCAACACCAAGAGCTAGTCTCTCATTGGTTCCACGTCTTCCCGTTCATCCTCAGGACAAATTGCAACCTGTACGGAACAGGAGGTTAAAGGTGCTGATGCTCCAAGTAGGGAGATTGCTAGTAAAGCGGCTGGAATAGCTAACCCGGCCACAAGGAGATGAGAAATGAGGTGCGTTTTAGAAACCTTTCCACATCACACGGTGTACCATCTTCTGGGTTTCTCATGCATGTTTTCGATGTAGGAAGATGCCCTTGAACCTGGAGATTTGTGACCCATGCGATGGGTACCACGCAGTATTACTTGAAAGGGTCTGCGTTTGCTCACCCAACCTCACCAAACCTCTCAGCCCCAAGAGTGTCCACCCTTATGTCTCATCCAGCTGTGGGTCTAGATATGGTCAATCCAGGTTGCATCACAGCCCCTGAACGAATTGTGTAAGAATTTCGCTCTCTTTCACTGTCTTTGTTTCATGGGTTATTCAAAGTAATTTATTTTTATAATGGGGTTTATCTGCTTTTCACTGCAGTGTTTATGCCGCTTTACACCCACTTGACACACTAACAGAGAGATATCTATACATAGGTTTTAAGATTATTACTAGTCAGATATATTCTTGTGCGGTGAATAGGGCGTGTTGAGTCCAGTTCTCTGAGCAAGGAGTAGGTCTTGTCTATTACATATTGGTTTTATGGAACGGTATCTGAGCTAATTTGAAACCCTTGTTTTATGTATCACCCCACCTCACCTTTCCCGTGAAGCAGCCATAGTGTGTTTTCTGCATGTGTGACTCTGTTCTGTTTTGTAATTCAGTTCAAGTGTAACGGTTTTCACATTCCCTCTATCAGTGATACCTTATGAGAAGTGTCCTTTTCTGTGTGACTTATTTCACTTAGAATCATCGTACCTAAATCCACTCATCATGCTGCTACTAGCCTTATGACATTGATTTCATGGCTGAGTGATATTCCATTGTACATAAGGACCACAACTTCTTTATCCATTTTTCTCTTTCCTGGGATATTGAAGGTGGAATGAAGTGGAGGTCCTTGTCAACAGAGCAGCCCTAAACTTTGGGGTGCTTGTGTCTTGCTGATTTTTAATTTTCCCAATTTATGTCCCCATGAGTGGAAGTGCCCTATGCTCTCTAAGCTTTGCTTTTTAGACGTTTCAGGACTCACCGTACGCTTCTCCAGAGTGGCTGTTGACAATTTACATCCCGACCATCAGTGTAGCAGGGCTCCCATTTCTCCATGGCCTGTCCTGCATTTCTGGTTTTGACACTTTTTTCAGCATGGCCCTTTTGACCGATGGGAAGCGAGACATCTTTGTAGCGCTGATTTGCCTTTCCAGGTTGCTTGGTTGGCCAAAAAGGGCGTATGCGTTTTTTCCTGAATATATTCAGGAAAAAACGCATACGCCCTTTTTGGCCAAGGGCATCATTGTCAACGTTTTGCCGCTTTTCATGTGCTTTAAAGGCGATTCGAATCTACCTCCTGAAATCTGTTTCCTGCAATTCTGCCTTGATTTCAAATCCTCTTCTTTGCCTTCCCTCAATATATTTGTGGACGAGAGTTATCATTTATAACTCTGCAGGTCTGTGAATTGCAGTGCCCTGAACCTCCATTTTACAACTCGCGTTTTTGGGAGATGGCCGCAAAAGCGCAGGATGGCTTCAGGCCCTGTTCTTGTTCCGGGGGGCAGGCTGAGCCTGTGGTTAATTCTTCTTCCTGATGGGAAAATAGAGTGACCTGTGCCTGTCCCAACACCAAGAGATAGTCTCTCATTGGTTTCACGTCTTCCCGTTCATCCTCAGGACAAATTGCAACCTGTACGGAACAGGAGGTTAAAGGTGATGATGCTCCAAGGAGGGAGATTGCTAGTAAAGTGGCTGGAATGGCGAGCCCGAGCACAAGAAGATGAGAAATGAGGTGCGTTTTAGAAACCTTTCCCCATCACACGGTGTACCATCTTCTGGGTTTCTCATGCATGTTTTCGATGTAGGAAGATGCCCTTGAACCTGGAGATTTGGGACCCATGCGATGGGTACCACGCAGTATTACTTTAAAGGGGCTGCGTTTGCTCACCCAACCTCACCAAACCTCTCAGCCGCAACAGTGTCCACCCTTATGTCTCATCCAGCTGTGGGTCTAGATATGGTCAATCCAGGTTGCATCACAGCCCCTGAACGCATTGTGTAAGAATTTCACTCTCTTTCACTGTCTTTGTTTCATGGGTTTTTCAAAGTAATTTATTTTTATAATGGGGTTTAGCTGCTTTTCACTGCTGTGTTTATGCCGCTTTACACCCACTTGACACACTAACAGAGAGATATCAATACATAGCTTTTAAGATTATTACTAGTCAGATATATTCTTGTGCAGTGAATAGGGCGTGTTGAGTCCAGTTCTCTGAGCAAGGAGTAGGTCTTGTCTATTACATATTGGGTTTATGGAACGGTATCTGAGCTAATTTGAAACCCTTGTTTTATGTATCACCCCACCTCACCTTTCCCGTTAAGCAGCCATAGTGTGTTTTCTGCATGTGTGACTCTGTTCTGTTTTGTAATTCAGTTCAAGTGTAACGGTTTTTACATTCCCTCTATAAGTGATAACTTATGAGAAGTGTCCTTTTCTGTGTGACTTATTTCACTTAGAGTCGTCGTACCTAAATCCACTCATCATGCTGCTACTAGCCTTATAACATTGATTTCACGGCTGAGTGATATTCCATTGTACATAAGGACCACAAATTCTTTATCCATTTTTCTCTTTCCTGGGATATTGAAGGTGGAATGAAGTGGAGGTCCTTGTCAACAGAGCAGCCCTAAACTTTGGGGTGCTTGTGTCTTGCTGATTTTTAATTTTCCCAATTTATACCCCCATGAGTGGAAGTGCCCTATGCTCTCTAAGCTTTGCTTTTTAGACGTTTCAGGACTCACCGTACACTTCTCCAGAGTGGCTGTTGACAATTTACATCCCGCCCATCAGTGTAGCAAGGCTCCCATTTCTCCACGGCCTGTCCTGCATTTCTGGTTTTGACACTTTTTTCAGCATGGCCCTTTTGACCGATGGGAAGCGAGACATCTTTGTAGCGCTGATTTGCCTTTCCAGGTTGCTTGGTTGGCCAAAAAGGGCGTATGCGTTTTTTCCTGAATATATTCAGGAAAAAACGCATACGCCCTTTTTGGCCAAGGGCATCATTGTCAACGTTTTGCCGCTTTTCATATGCTTTAAAGGCGATTCGAATCTACCTCCTGAAATCTGTTTCCTGCAATTCTGCCTTGATTTCAAATCCTCTTCTTTGCCTTCCCTCAATATATTTGTGGACGAGAGTTATCATTTATAACTCTGCAGGTTTGTGAATTGCAGTGCCCTGAACCTCCATTTTACAACTCGCTTTTTAGGGAGCTGGCCGCAAAAGCGCAGGATGCCTTCAGGCCCTGTTCTGGTTCCGGGGGCAGGCTGAGCCTGTGGTTAATTCTTCTTCCTGATGGGAAAATAGAGTGACCTGTGCCTGTCCCAACACCAAGAGCTAGTCTCTCATTGGTTCCACGTCTTCCAGTTCACCCTCAGGACAAATTGCAACCTGTACGGAGCAGGAGGTTAAAGGTGCTGATGCTCCAAGTAGGGAGATTGCTAGTAAAGCGGCTGGAATAGTGAACCCGGGCACAAGGAGATGAGAAATGAGGTGCGTTTTAGAAACCATTCCACATCACACGGTGTACCATCTTCTGGGTTTCTCATGCATGTTTTCGATGTAGGAAGATGCCATTGAACCTGGAGATTTGGGACCCATGCGATGGGTACCACGCAGTATTAGTTGAAAGGGTCTGCGTTTGCTCACCCAACCTCACCAAACCTCTCAGCCCCAAGAGTGTCCACCCTTATGTCTCATCCAGCTGTGGGTCTAGATATGGTCAATCCAGGTTGCATCACAGCCCGTGAACGCATTGTGTAAGAATTTCGCTCTCTTTCACTGTCTTTGTTTCATGGGTTTTTCAAAGTAATTTATTTTTATAATGGGGTTTAGCTGCTTTTCACTGCTGTGTTTATGCCGCTTTACACCCACTTGACACACTAACAGAGAGATATCAATACATAGGTTTTAAGATTATTACTAGTCAGATATATTCTTGTGCGGTGAATAGGGCGTGTTGAGTCCAGTTCTCTGAGCAAGGAGTAGGTCTTGTCTATTACATATTGGGTTTATGGAACGGTATCTGAGCTAATTTGAAACCCTTGTTTTATGTATCACCCCACCTCACCTTTCCCGTTAAGCAGCCATAGTGTGTTTTCTGCATGTGTGACTCTGTTCTGTTTTGTAATTCAGTTCAAGTGTAACGGTTTTTACATTCCCTCTATAAGTGATACCTTATGAGAAGTGTCCTTTTCTGTGTGACTTATTTCACTTAGAATCGTCGTACCTAAATCCACTCATCATGCTGCTACTAGCCTTATGACATTGATTTCATGGCTGAGTGATAGTCCATTGTACATAAGGACCACAACTTCTTTATCCATTTTTCTCTTTCCTGGGATATTGAAGGTGGAATGAAGTGGAGGTCCTTGTCAACAGAGCAGCCCTAAACTTTGGGGTGCTTGTGTCTTGCTGATTTTTCATTTTCCCAATTTATACCCCCATGAGTGGAAGTGCCCTATGCTCTCTAAGCTGTGTTTTTTAGATGTTTCAGGACACACCGTACGCTTCTCCAGAGTGGCTGTTGGCAATTTACATCCCGCCCATCAGTGTAGCAAGGCTCCCATTTCTCCATGGCATGTCCTGCATTTCTGGTTTTGACAGTTTTTTCAGCATGGCCCTTTTGACCGATGGGAAGCGAGACTTCTTTGTAGCACTGATTTGCCTTTCCAGGTTGCTTGCTTGGCCAAGAAGGGCGTATGCGTTTTTTCCTGAATATATTCAGGAAAAAACGCATACGCCCTTCTTGGCCAAGGGCATCATTGTCAACGTTTTGCCGCTTTTCATGTGCATTAAAGGCGATTCGAATCTACCTCCTGAAATCTGTTTCCTGCAATTCTGCCTTGATTTCAAATCCTCTTCTTTGCCTTCCCTCAATATATTTGTGGACGAGAGTTATCATTTATAACTCTGCAGGTTTGTGAATTGCAGTGCCCTGAACCTCCATTTTACAACTCGCTTTTTAGGGAGCTGGTCGCAAAAGCGCAGGATGCCTTCAGGCCCTGTTCTGGTTCCGGGGGCAGGCTGAACCTGTGGTTAATTCTTCTTCCTGATGGGAAAATAGAGTGACCTGTGCCTGTCCCAACACCAAGAGCTAGTCTCTCATTGGTTCCACGTCTTCCAGTTCATCCTCAGGACAAATTGCAACCTGTACGGAACAGGAGGTTAAAGGTGATGATGCTCCAAGGAGGGAGATTGCTAGTAAAGTGGCTGGAATGGCGAGCCCGAGCACAAGAAGATGAGAAATGAGGTGCGTTTTAGAAACCTTTCCCCATCACACGGTGTACCATCTTCTGGGTTTCTCATGCATGTTTTCGATGTAGGAAGATGCCCTTGAACCTGGAGATTTGGGACCCATGCGATGGGTACCACGCAGTATTACTTTAAAGGGGCTGCGTTTGCTCACCCAACCTCACCAAACCTCTCAGCCGCAACAGTGTCCACCCTTAGGTCTCATCCAGCTGTGGGTCTAGATATGGTCAATCCAGGTTGCATCACAGCCCCTGAACGCATTGTGTAAGAATTTCGCTCTCTTTCACTGTCTTTGTTTCATGGGTTTTTCAAAGTAATTTATTTTTATAATGGGGTTTAACTGCTTTTCACTGCTGTGTTTATGCCGCTTTACACCCACTTGACACACTAACAGAGAGATATCAATACATAGCTTTTAAGATTATTACTAGTCAGATATATTCTTGTGCGGTGAATAGGGCGTGTTGAGTCCAGTTCTCTGAGCAAGGAGTAGGTCTTGTCTATTACATATTGGGTTTATGGAACGGTATCTGAGCTAATTTGAAACCCTTGTTTTATGTATCACCCCACCTCACCTTTCCCGTTAAGCAGCCATAGTGTGTTTTCTGCATGTGTGACTCTGTTCTGTTTTGTAATTCAGTTCAAGTGTAACGGTTTTTACATTCCCTCTATAAGTGATACCTTATGAGAAGTGTCCTTTTCTGTGTGACTTATTTCACTTAGAGTCGTCGTACCTAAATCCACTCATCATGCTGCTACTAGCCTTATGACATTGATTTCACGGCTGAGTGATATTCCATTATACATAAGGACCACAACTTCTTTATCCATTTTTCTCTTTCCTGGGATATTGAAGGTGGAATGAAGTGGAGGTCCTTGTCAACAGAGCAGCCCTAAACTTTGGGGTGCTTGTGTCTTGCTGATTTTTCATTTTCCCAATTTATACCCCCATGAGTGGAAGTGCCCTATGCTCTCTAAGCTTTGCTTTTTAGACGTTTCAGGACTCACCGTACACTTCTCCAGAGTGGCTGTTGACAATTTACATCCTGCCCATCAGTGTAGCAAGGCTCCCATTTCTCCATGGCCTGTCCTGCATTTTTGGTTTTGAGACTTTTTTCAGCATGGCCCTTTTGACCGATGGGAAGCGAGACATCTTTGTAGCGCTGATTTGCCTTTCCAGGTTGCTTGGTTGGCCAAAAAGGGCGTATGCGTTTTTTCCTGAATATATTCAGGAAAAAACGCATACGCCCTTTTTGGCCAAGGGCATCATTGTCAACGTTTTGCCGCTTTTCATGTGCTTTAAAGGCGATTCGAATCTACCTCCTGAAATCTGTTTCCTGCAATTCTGCCTTGATTTCAAATCCTCTTCTTTGCCTTCCCTCAATATATTTGTGGACGAGAGTTATCATTTATAACTCTGCAGGTTTGTGAATTGCAGTGCCCTGAACCTCCATTTTACAACTCGCTTTTTAGGGAGCTGGCCGCAAAAGCGCAGGATGCCTTCAGGCCCTGTTCTGGTTCCGGGGGCAGGCTGAGCCTGTGGTTAATTCTTCTTCCTGATGGGAAAATAGAGTGACCTGTGCCTGTCCCAACACCAAGAGCTAGTCTCTCATTGGTTCCACGTCTTCCCGTTCATCCTCAGGACAAATTGCAACCTGTACGGAACAGGAGGTTAAAGGTGCTGATGCTCCAAGTAGGGAGATTGCTAGTAAAGCGGCTGGAATAGCTAACCCGGCCACAAGGAGATGAGAAATGAGGTGCGTTTTAGAAACCTTTCCACATCACACGGTGTACCATCTTCTGGGTTTCTCATGCATGTTTTCGATGTAGGAAGATGCCCTTGAACCTGGAGATTTGTGACCCATGCGATGGGTACCACGCAGTATTACTTGAAAGGGTCTGCGTTTGCTCACCCAACCTCACCAAACCTCTCAGCCCCAAGAGTGTCCACCCTTATGTCTCATCCAGCTGTGGGTCTAGATATGGTCAATCCAGGTTGCATCACAGCCCCTGAACGAATTGTGTAAGAATTTCGCTCTCTTTCACTGTCTTTGTTTCATGGGTTATTCAAAGTAATTTATTTTTATAATGGGGTTTATCTGCTTTTCACTGCAGTGTTTATGCCGCTTTACACCCACTTGACACACTAACAGAGAGATATCTATACATAGGTTTTAAGATTATTACTAGTCAGATATATTCTTGTGCGGTGAATAGGGCGTGTTGAGTCCAGTTCTCTGAGCAAGGAGTAGGTCTTGTCTATTACATATTGGTTTTATGGAACGGTATCTGAGCTAATTTGAAACCCTTGTTTTATGTATCACCCCACCTCACCTTTCCCGTGAAGCAGCCATAGTGTGTTTTCTGCATGTGTGACTCTGTTCTGTTTTGTAATTCAGTTCAAGTGTAACGGTTTTCACATTCCCTCTATCAGTGATACCTTATGAGAAGTGTCCTTTTCTGTGTGACTTATTTCACTTAGAATCATCGTACCTAAATCCACTCATCATGCTGCTACTAGCCTTATGACATTGATTTCATGGCTGAGTGATATTCCATTGTACATAAGGACCACAACTTCTTTATCCATTTTTCTCTTTCCTGGGATATTGAAGGTGGAATGAAGTGGAGGTCCTTGTCAACAGAGCAGCCCTAAACTTTGGGGTGCTTGTGTCTTGCTGATTTTTAATTTTCCCAATTTATGTCCCCATGAGTGGAAGTGCCCTATGCTCTCTAAGCTTTGCTTTTTAGACGTTTCAGGACTCACCGTACGCTTCTCCAGAGTGGCTGTTGACAATTTACATCCCGACCATCAGTGTAGCAGGGCTCCCATTTCTCCATGGCCTGTCCTGCATTTCTGGTTTTGACACTTTTTTCAGCATGGCCCTTTTGACCGATGGGAAGCGAGACATCTTTGTAGCGCTGATTTGCCTTTCCAGGTTGCTTGGTTGGCCAAAAAGGGCGTATGCGTTTTTTCCTGAATATATTCAGGAAAAAACGCATACGCCCTTTTTGGCCAAGGGCATCATTGTCAACGTTTTGCCGCTTTTCATGTGCTTTAAAGGCGATTCGAATCTACCTCCTGAAATCTGTTTCCTGCAATTCTGCCTTGATTTCAAATCCTCTTCTTTGCCTTCCCTCAATATATTTGTGGACGAGAGTTATCATTTATAACTCTGCAGGTCTGTGAATTGCAGTGCCCTGAACCTCCATTTTACAACTCGCGTTTTTGGGAGATGGCCGCAAAAGCGCAGGATGGCTTCAGGCCCTGTTCTTGTTCCGGGGGGCAGGCTGAGCCTGTGGTTAATTCTTCTTCCTGATGGGAAAATAGAGTGACCTGTGCCTGTCCCAACACCAAGAGATAGTCTCTCATTGGTTTCACGTCTTCCCGTTCATCCTCAGGACAAATTGCAACCTGTACGGAACAGGAGGTTAAAGGTGATGATGCTCCAAGGAGGGAGATTGCTAGTAAAGTGGCTGGAATGGCGAGCCCGAGCACAAGAAGATGAGAAATGAGGTGCGTTTTAGAAACCTTTCCCCATCACACGGTGTACCATCTTCTGGGTTTCTCATGCATGTTTTCGATGTAGGAAGATGCCCTTGAACCTGGAGATTTGGGACCCATGCGATGGGTACCACGCAGTATTACTTTAAAGGGGCTGCGTTTGCTCACCCAACCTCACCAAACCTCTCAGCCGCAACAGTGTCCACCCTTATGTCTCATCCAGCTGTGGGTCTAGATATGGTCAATCCAGGTTGCATCACAGCCCCTGAACGCATTGTGTAAGAATTTCACTCTCTTTCACTGTCTTTGTTTCATGGGTTTTTCAAAGTAATTTATTTTTATAATGGGGTTTAGCTGCTTTTCACTGCTGTGTTTATGCCGCTTTACACCCACTTGACACACTAACAGAGAGATATCAATACATAGCTTTTAAGATTATTACTAGTCAGATATATTCTTGTGCAGTGAATAGGGCGTGTTGAGTCCAGTTCTCTGAGCAAGGAGTAGGTCTTGTCTATTACATATTGGGTTTATGGAACGGTATCTGAGCTAATTTGAAACCCTTGTTTTATGTATCACCCCACCTCACCTTTCCCGTTAAGCAGCCATAGTGTGTTTTCTGCATGTGTGACTCTGTTCTGTTTTGTAATTCAGTTCAAGTGTAACGGTTTTTACATTCCCTCTATAAGTGATAACTTATGAGAAGTGTCCTTTTCTGTGTGACTTATTTCACTTAGAGTCGTCGTACCTAAATCCACTCATCATGCTGCTACTAGCCTTATAACATTGATTTCACGGCTGAGTGATATTCCATTGTACATAAGGACCACAAATTCTTTATCCATTTTTCTCTTTCCTGGGATATTGAAGGTGGAATGAAGTGGAGGTCCTTGTCAACAGAGCAGCCCTAAACTTTGGGGTGCTTGTGTCTTGCTGATTTTTAATTTTCCCAATTTATACCCCCATGAGTGGAAGTGCCCTATGCTCTCTAAGCTTTGCTTTTTAGACGTTTCAGGACTCACCGTACACTTCTCCAGAGTGGCTGTTGACAATTTACATCCCGCCCATCAGTGTAGCAAGGCTCCCATTTCTCCACGGCCTGTCCTGCATTTCTGGTTTTGACACTTTTTTCAGCATGGCCCTTTTGACCGATGGGAAGCGAGACATCTTTGTAGCGCTGATTTGCCTTTCCAGGTTGCTTGGTTGGCCAAAAAGGGCGTATGCGTTTTTTCCTGAATATATTCAGGAAAAAACGCATACGCCCTTTTTGGCCAAGGGCATCATTGTCAACGTTTTGCCGCTTTTCATATGCTTTAAAGGCGATTCGAATCTACCTCCTGAAATCTGTTTCCTGCAATTCTGCCTTGATTTCAAATCCTCTTCTTTGCCTTCCCTCAATATATTTGTGGACGAGAGTTATCATTTATAACTCTGCAGGTTTGTGAATTGCAGTGCCCTGAACCTCCATTTTACAACTCGCTTTTTAGGGAGCTGGCCGCAAAAGCGCAGGATGCCTTCAGGCCCTGTTCTGGTTCCGGGGGCAGGCTGAGCCTGTGGTTAATTCTTCTTCCTGATGGGAAAATAGAGTGACCTGTGCCTGTCCCAACACCAAGAGCTAGTCTCTCATTGGTTCCACGTCTTCCAGTTCACCCTCAGGACAAATTGCAACCTGTACGGAGCAGGAGGTTAAAGGTGCTGATGCTCCAAGTAGGGAGATTGCTAGTAAAGCGGCTGGAATAGTGAACCCGGGCACAAGGAGATGAGAAATGAGGTGCGTTTTAGAAACCATTCCACATCACACGGTGTACCATCTTCTGGGTTTCTCATGCATGTTTTCGATGTAGGAAGATGCCATTGAACCTGGAGATTTGGGACCCATGCGATGGGTACCACGCAGTATTAGTTGAAAGGGTCTGCGTTTGCTCACCCAACCTCACCAAACCTCTCAGCCCCAAGAGTGTCCACCCTTATGTCTCATCCAGCTGTGGGTCTAGATATGGTCAATCCAGGTTGCATCACAGCCCGTGAACGCATTGTGTAAGAATTTCGCTCTCTTTCACTGTCTTTGTTTCATGGGTTTTTCAAAGTAATTTATTTTTATAATGGGGTTTAGCTGCTTTTCACTGCTGTGTTTATGCCGCTTTACACCCACTTGACACACTAACAGAGAGATATCAATACATAGGTTTTAAGATTATTACTAGTCAGATATATTCTTGTGCGGTGAATAGGGCGTGTTGAGTCCAGTTCTCTGAGCAAGGAGTAGGTCTTGTCTATTACATATTGGGTTTATGGAACGGTATCTGAGCTAATTTGAAACCCTTGTTTTATGTATCACCCCACCTCACCTTTCCCGTTAAGCAGCCATAGTGTGTTTTCTGCATGTGTGACTCTGTTCTGTTTTGTAATTCAGTTCAAGTGTAACGGTTTTTACATTCCCTCTATAAGTGATACCTTATGAGAAGTGTCCTTTTCTGTGTGACTTATTTCACTTAGAATCGTCGTACCTAAATCCACTCATCATGCTGCTACTAGCCTTATGACATTGATTTCATGGCTGAGTGATAGTCCATTGTACATAAGGACCACAACTTCTTTATCCATTTTTCTCTTTCCTGGGATATTGAAGGTGGAATGAAGTGGAGGTCCTTGTCAACAGAGCAGCCCTAAACTTTGGGGTGCTTGTGTCTTGCTGATTTTTAATTTTCCCAATTTATGTCCCCATGAGTGGAAGTGCCCTATGCTCTCTAAGCTTTGCTTTTTAGACGTTTCAGGACTCACCGTACGCTTCTCCAGAGTGGCTATTGACAATTTACATCCCGACCATCAGTGTAGCAGGGCTCCCATTTCTCCATGGCCTGTCCTGCATTTCTGGTTTTGACACTTTTTTCAGCATGGCCCTTTTGACCGATGGGAAGCGAGACATCTTTGTAGCGCTGATTTGCCTTTCCAGGTTGCTTGGTTGGCCAAAAAGGGCGTATGCGTTTTTTCCTGAATATATTCAGGAAAAAACGCATACGCCCTTTTTGGCCAAGGGCATCATTGTCAACGTTTTGCCGCTTTTCATGTGCTTTAAAGGCGATTCGAATCTACCTCCTGAAATCTGTTTCCTGCAATTCTGCCTTGATTTCAAATCCTCTTCTTTGCCTTCCCTCAATATATTTGTGGACGAGAGTTATCATTTATAACTCTGCAGGTCTGTGAATTGCAGTGCCCTGAACCTCCATTTTACAACTCGCGTTTTTGGGAGATGGCCGCAAAAGCGCAGGATGGCTTCAGGCCCTGTTCTTGTTCCGGGGGGCAGGCTGAGCCTGTGGTTAATTCTTCTTCCTGATGGGAAAATAGAGTGACCTGTGCCTGTCCCAACACCAAGAGATAGTCTCTCATTGGTTTCACGTCTTCCCGTTCATCCTCAGGACAAATTGCAACCTGTACGGAACAGGAGGTTAAAGGTGATGATGCTCCAAGGAGGGAGATTGCTAGTAAAGTGGCTGGAATGGCGAGCCCGAGCACAAGAAGATGAGAAATGAGGTGCGTTTTAGAAACCTTTCCCCATCACACGGTGTACCATCTTCTGGGTTTCTCATGCATGTTTTCGATGTAGGAAGATGCCCTTGAACCTGGAGATTTGGGACCCATGCGATGGGTACCACGCAGTATTACTTTAAAGGGGCTGCGTTTGCTCACCCAACCTCACCAAACCTCTCAGCCGCAACAGTGTCCACCCTTATGTCTCATCCAGCTGTGGGTCTAGATATGGTCAATCCAGGTTGCATCACAGCCCCTGAACGCATTGTGTAAGAATTTCACTCTCTTTCACTGTCTTTGTTTCATGGGTTTTTCAAAGTAATTTATTTTTATAATGGGGTTTAGCTGCTTTTCACTGCTGTGTTTATGCCGCTTTACACCCACTTGACACACTAACAGAGAGATATCAATACATAGCTTTTAAGATTATTACTAGTCAGATATATTCTTGTGCAGTGAATAGGGCGTGTTGAGTCCAGTTCTCTGAGCAAGGAGTAGGTCTTGTCTATTACATATTGGGTTTATGGAACGGTATCTGAGCTAATTTGAAACCCTTGTTTTATGTATCACCCCACCTCACCTTTCCCGTTAAGCAGCCATAGTGTGTTTTCTGCATGTGTGACTCTGTTCTGTTTTGTAATTCAGTTCAAGTGTAACGGTTTTTACATTCCCTCTATAAGTGATAACTTATGAGAAGTGTCCTTTTCTGTGTGACTTATTTCACTTAGAGTCGTCGTACCTAAATCCACTCATCATGCTGCTACTAGCCTTATAACATTGATTTCACGGCTGAGTGATATTCCATTGTACATAAGGACCACAAATTCTTTATCCATTTTTCTCTTTCCTGGGATATTGAAGGTGGAATGAAGTGGAGGTCCTTGTCAACAGAGCAGCCCTAAACTTTGGGGTGCTTGTGTCTTGCTGATTTTTCATTTTCCCAATTTATACCCCCATGAGTGGAAGTGCCCTATGCTCTCTAAGCTTTGCTTTTTAGACGTTTCAGGACTCACCGTACACTTCTCCAGAGTGGCTGTTGACAATTTACATCCCGCCCATCAGTGTAGCAAGGCTCCCATTTCTCCACGGCCTGTCCTGCATTTCTGGTTTTGACACTTTTTTCAGCATGGCCCTTTTGACCGATGGGAAGCGAGACATCTTTGTAGCGCTGATTTGCCTTTCCAGGTTGCTTGGTTGGCCAAAAAGGGCGTATGCGTTTTTTCCTGAATATATTCAGGAAAAAACGCATACGCCCTTTTTGGCCAAGGGCATCATTGTCAACGTTTTGCCGCTTTTCATATGCTTTAAAGGCGATTCGAATCTACCTCCTGAAATCTGTTTCCTGCAATTCTGCCTTGATTTCAAATCCTCTTCTTTGCCTTCCCTCAATATATTTGTGGACGAGAGTTATCATTTATAACTCTGCAGGTTTGTGAATTGCAGTGCCCTGAACCTCCATTTTACAACTCGCTTTTTAGGGAGCTGGCCGCAAAAGCGCAGGATGCCTTCAGGCCCTGTTCTGGTTCCGGGGGCAGGCTGAGCCTGTGGTTAATTCTTCTTCCTGATGGGAAAATAGAGTGACCTGTGCCTGTCCCAACACCAAGAGCTAGTCTCTCATTGGTTCCACGTCTTCCAGTTCACCCTCAGGACAAATTGCAACCTGTACGGAGCAGGAGGTTAAAGGTGCTGATGCTCCAAGTAGGGAGATTGCTAGTAAAGCGGCTGGAATAGTGAACCCGGGCACAAGGAGATGAGAAATGAGGTGCGTTTTAGAAACCATTCCACATCACACGGTGTACCATCTTCTGGGTTTCTCATGCATGTTTTCGATGTAGGAAGATGCCATTGAACCTGGAGATTTGGGACCCATGCGATGGGTACCACGCAGTATTAGTTGAAAGGGTCTGCGTTTGCTCACCCAACCTCACCAAACCTCTCAGCCCCAAGAGTGTCCACCCTTATGTCTCATCCAGCTGTGGGTCTAGATATGGTCAATCCAGGTTGCATCACAGCCCGTGAACGCATTGTGTAAGAATTTCGCTCTCTTTCACTGTCTTTGTTTCATGGGTTTTTCAAAGTAATTTATTTTTATAATGGGGTTTAGCTGCTTTTCACTGCTGTGTTTATGCCGCTTTACACCCACTTGACACACTAACAGAGAGATATCAATACATAGGTTTTAAGATTATTACTAGTCAGATATATTCTTGTGCGGTGAATAGGGCGTGTTGAGTCCAGTTCTCTGAGCAAGGAGTAGGTCTTGTCTATTACATATTGGGTTTATGGAACGGTATCTGAGCTAATTTGAAACCCTTGTTTTATGTATCACCCCACCTCACCTTTCCCGTTAAGCAGCCATAGTGTGTTTTCTGCATGTGTGACTCTGTTCTGTTTTGTAATTCAGTTCAAGTGTAACGGTTTTTACATTCCCTCTATAAGTGATACCTTATGAGAAGTGTCCTTTTCTGTGTGACTTATTTCACTTAGAATCGTCGTACCTAAATCCACTCATCATGCTGCTACTAGCCTTATGACATTGATTTCATGGCTGAGTGATAGTCCATTGTACATAAGGACCACAACTTCTTTATCCATTTTTCTCTTTCCTGGGATATTGAAGGTGGAATGAAGTGGAGGTCCTTGTCAACAGAGCAGCCCTAAACTTTGGGGTGCTTGTGTCTTGCTGATTTTTCATTTTCCCAATTTATACCCCCATGAGTGGAAGTGCCCTATGCTCTCTAAGCTGTGTTTTTTAGATGTTTCAGGACACACCGTACGCTTCTCCAGAGTGGCTGTTGGCAATTTACATCCCGCCCATCAGTGTAGCAAGGCTCCCATTTCTCCATGGCATGTCCTGCATTTCTGGTTTTGACAGTTTTTTCAGCATGGCCCTTTTGACCGATGGGAAGCGAGACTTCTTTGTAGCACTGATTTGCCTTTCCAGGTTGCTTGCTTGGCCAAGAAGGGCGTATGCGTTTTTTCCTGAATATATTCAGGAAAAAACGCATACGCCCTTCTTGGCCAAGGGCATCATTGTCAACGTTTTGCCGCTTTTCATGTGCATTAAAGGCGATTCGAATCTACCTCCTGAAATCTGTTTCCTGCAATTCTGCCTTGATTTCAAATCCTCTTCTTTGCCTTCCCTCAATATATTTGTGGACGAGAGTTATCATTTATAACTCTGCAGGTTTGTGAATTGCAGTGCCCTGAACCTCCATTTTACAACTCGCTTTTTAGGGAGCTGGCCGCAAAAGCGCAGGATGGCTTCAGGCCCTGTTCTGGTTCCGGGGGCAGGCTGAGCCTGTGGTTAATTCTTCTTCCTGATGGGAAAATAGAGTGACCTGTGCCTGTCCCAACACCAAGAGCTAGTCTCTCATTGGTTCCACGTCTTCCAGTTCATCCTCAGGACAAATTGCAACCTGTACGGAACAGGAGGTTAAAGGTGCTGATGCTCCAAGTAGGGAGATTGCTAGTAAAGTGCTGGAATAGCGAACCCGGCCACAAGGAGAGGAGAAATGAAGTGCGTTTTAGAAACCTTTCCACATCACACGGTGTACCATCTTCTGGGTTTCTCATGCATGTTTTCGATGTAAGAAGATGCCCTTGAACCTGGAGATTTGGGACCCATGCGATTGGTACCACGCAGTATTACTTTAAAGGGTCTGCGTTTGCTCACCCAACCTCACCAAACCTCTCAGCCCCAAGAGTGTCCACCCTTATGTCTCATCCAGCTGTGGGTCTAGATATGGTCAATCCAGGTTGCATCACAGCCCGTGAACGCATTGTGTAAGAATTTCTATCTCTTTCACTGTCTTTGTTTCATGGGTTTTTCAAAGTAATTTATTTTTATAATGGGGTTTAGCTGCTTTTCACTGCTGTGTTTATGCCGCTTTACACCCACTTGACACACTAACAGAGATATCAATACATAGGTTTTAAGATTATTACTAGTCAGATATATTCTTGTGCGGTGAATAGGGCGTGTTGAGTCCAGTTCTCTGAGCAAGGAGTAGGTCTTGTCTATTACATATTGGGTTTATGGAATGGTATCTGAGCTAATTTGAAAACCTTGTTTTATGTATCACCCCACCTCACCTTTCCCGTTAAGCAGCCATAGTGTGTTTTCTGCATGTGTGACTCTATTCTGTTTTGTAATTCAGTTCAAGTGTAACAGTTTTTACATTCCCTCTATCAGTGATACCTTATGAGAAGTGTCCTTTTCTGTGTGACTTATTTCACTTAGAATCGTCGTACCTAAATCCACTCATCATGCTGCTACTAGCCTTATGACATTGATTTCATGGCTGAGTGATATTCCATTGTACATAAGGACCACAACTTCTTTATCCATTTTTCTCTTTCCTGGGATATTGAAGGTGGAATGAAGTGGAGGTCCTTGTCAACAGAGCAGCCCTCAACTTTGGGGTGCTTGTGTCTTGCTGATTTTTCATTTTCCCAATTTATATCCCCATGAGTGGAAGTGCCCTATGCTCTCTAAGCTTTGCTTTTTAGACGTTTCAGGACTCACCGTACACTTCTCCAGAGTGGCTGTTGACAATTTACATCCCGCCCATCAGTGTAGCAAGGCTCCCATTTCTCCATGGCCTGTCCTGCATTTCTGGTTTTGACACTTTTTTCAGCATGGCCCTTTTGACCGATGGGAAGCGAGACATCTTTGTAGCGCTGATTTGCCTTTCCAGGTTGCTTGGTTGGCCAAAAAGGGCGTATGCGTTTTTTCCTGAATATATTCAGGAAAAAACGCATACGCCCTTTTTGGCCAAGGGCATCATTGTCAACGTTTTGCCGCTTTTCATGTGCTTTAAAGGCGATTCGAATCTACCTCCTGAAATCTGTTTCCTGCAATTCTGCCTTGATTTCAAATCCTCTTCTTTGCCTTCCCTCAATATATTTGTGGATGAGAGTTATCATTTATAAGTCTGCAGGTTTGTGAATTGCAGTGCCCTGAACCTCCATTTTACAACTCGCTTTTTAGGGAGCTGGCCGCAAAAGCGCAGGATGGCTTCAGGCCCTGTTCTGGTTCCGGGGGGCAGGCTGAGCCTGTGGTTAATTCTTCTTCCTGATGGGAAAATAGAGTGACCTGTGCCTGTCCCAACACCAAGAGCTAGTCTTTCATTGGTTCCACGTCTTCCCGTTCATCCTCAGTACAAATTGCAACCTGTACGGAACAGGAGGTTAAAGGTGCTGATGCTCCAAGGAGGGAGATTGCTAGTAAAGTGGCTGGAATGGCGAACCCGGGCACAGGCAGATGAGAAATGAGGTGCGTTTTAGAAACCTTTCCCCATCACACGGTGTACCATCTTCTGGGTATCTCATGCATGTTTACGATGTAGGAAGATGACCTTGAACCTGGAGATTTGGGACCCATGCGATGGGTACCACGCAGTATTACTTTAAAGGGTCTGCGTTTGCTCACCCAACCTCACCAAACCTCTCAGCCGCAACAGTGTCCACCCTTATGTCTCATCCAGCTGTGGGTCTAGATATGGTCAATCCAGGTTGCATCACAGCCCCTGAACGCATTGTGTAAGAATTTCTCTCTCTTTCACTGTCTTTGTTTCATGGGTTTTTCAAAGTAATTTATTTTTATAATGGGGTTTAGCTGCTTTTCACTGCTGTGTTTATGCCGCTTTACACCCACTTGACACACTAACAGAGAGATATCAATACATAGCTTTTAAGATTATTACTAGTCAGATATATTCTTGTGCGGTGAATAGGGCGTGTTGAGTCCAGTTCTCTGAGCAAGGAGTAGGTGTTGTCTATTACATATTGGTTTTATGGAACGGTATCTGAGCTAATTTGAAACCCTTGTTTTATGTATCACCCCACCTCACCTTTCCCGTTAAGCAGCCATAGTGTGTTTTCTGCATGTGTGACTCTGTTCTGTTTTGTAATTCAGTTCAAGTGTAACGGTTTTTACATTCCCTCTATAAGTGATACCTTATGAGAAGTGTCCTTTTCTGTGTGACTTATTTCACTTAGAATCGTCGTACCTAAATCCACTCATCATGCTGCTACTAGCCTTATGACATTGATTTCATGGCTGAGTGATATTCCATTGTACATATGGACCACAACTTCTTTATCCATTTTTCTCTTTCCTGGGATATTGAAGGTGGAATGAAGTGGAGGTCCTTGTCAACAGAGCAGCCCTAAACTTTGGGGTGCTTGTGTCTTGCTGATTTTTCATTTTCCCAATTTATAACCCCATGAGTGGAAGTGCCCTATGCTCTCTAAGCTTTGTTTTTTAGATGTTTCAGGACTCACCGTACGCTTCTCCAGAGTGGCTGTTGGCAATTTACATCCCGCCCATCAGCGTAGCAAGGCTCCCATTTCTCCATGGCCTGTCCTGCATTTCTGATTTTGACACTTTTTTCAGCATGGCCCTTTTGACCGATGGGAAGCGAGACATCTTTGTAGCGCTGATTTGCCTTTCCAGGTTGCTTGGTTGGCCAAAAAGGGCGTATGCGTTTTTTCCTGAATATATTCAGGAAAAAACGCATACGCCCTTTTTGGCCAAGGGCATCATTGTCAACGTTTTGCCGCTTTTCATGTGCTTTAAAGGCGATTCGAATCTACCTCCTGAAATCTGTTTCCTGCAATTCTGCCTTGATTTCAAATCCTCTTCTTTGCCTTCCCTCAATATATTTGTGGACGAGAGTTATCATTTATAAGTCTGCAGGTTTGTGAATTGCAGTGCCCTGAACCTCCATTTTACAACTCGCTTTTTAGGGAGCTGGCCGCAATTGCGCAGGATGGCTTCAGGCCCTGTTCTGGTTCCGGGTGGCAGGCTGATCCTGTGGTTAATTCTTCTTCCTGATGGGAAAATAGAGTGACCTGTGCCTGTCCCAACACCAAGAGCTAGTCTCTCATTGGTTCCACGTCTTCCCGTTCATCCTCAGGACAAATTGCAACCTGTACGGGACAGGAGGTTAAAGGTGCTGATGCTCCAAGTAGGGAGATTGCTAGTAAAGTGCTGGAATAGCGAACCCGGCCACAAGGAGAGGAGAAATGAGGTGCGTTTTAGAAACCTTTCCACATCACACGGTGTACCATCTTCTGGGTTTCTCATGCATGTTTTCGATGTAGGAAGATGCCCTTGAACCTGGAGATTTGGGACCCATGCGATGGGTACCATGCAGTATTACTTTAAAGGGTCTGCGTTTGCTCACCCAACCTCACCAAACCTCTCAGCCCCAAGAGTGTCCACCCTTATGTCTCATCCAGCTGTGGGTCTAGATATGGTCAATCCAGGTTGCATCACAGCCCGTGAACGCATTGTGTAAGAATTTCTCTCTCTTTCACTGTCTTTGTTTCATGGGTTTTTCAAAGTAATTTATTTTTATAATGGGGTTTAGCTGCTTTTCACTGCTGTGTTTATGCCGCTTTTTACCCACTTGACACACTAACAGAGAGATATCAATACATAGGTTTTAAGATTATTACTAGTCAGATATATTCTTGTGCGGTGAATAGGGCGTGTTGAGTCCAGTTCTCTGAGCAAGGAGTAGGTCTTGTCTATTACATATTGGTTTTATGGAACGGTATCTGAGCTAATTTGAAACCCTTGTTTTATGTATCACCCCACCTCACCTTTCCCGCTAAGCAGCCATAGTGTGTTTTCTGCATGTGTGACTCTGTTCTGTTTTGTAATTCAGTTCAAGTGTAACGGTTTTTACATTCCCTCTATAAGTGATACCTTATGAGAAGTGTCCTTTTCTGTGTGACTTATTTCACTTAGAATCGTCGTACCTAAATCCACTCATCATGCTGCTACTAGCCTTATGACATTGATTTCATGTCTGAGTGATATTCCATTGTACATAAGGACCACAACTTCTTTATCCATTTTTCTCTTTCCTGGGATATTGAAGGTGGAATGAAGTGGAGGTCCTTGTCAACAGAGCAGCCCTAAACTTTGGGGTGCTTGTGTCTTGCTGATTTTTCATTTTCCCAATTTATATCCCCATGAGTGGAAGTGCCCTATGCTCTCTAAGCTTTGCTTTTTAGACGTTTCAGGACTCACCGTACACTTCTCCAGAGTGGCTGTTGACAATTTACATCCCGCCCATCAGTGTAGCAAGGCTCCCATTTCTCCATGGCCTGTCCTGCATTTCTGGTTTTGACACTTTTTTCAGCATGGCCCTTTTGACCGATGGGAAGCGAGACATCTTTGTAGCGCTGATTTGCCTGTCCAGGTTGCTTGGTTGGCCAAAAAGGGCGTATGCGTTTTTTCCTGAATATATTCAGGAAAAAACGCATACGCCCTTTTTGGCCAAGGGCATCATTGTCAACGTTTTGCCGCTTTTCATGTGCTTTAAAGGCGATTCGAATCTACCTCCTGAAATCTGTTTCCTGCAATTCTGCCTTGATTTCAAATCCTCTTCTTTGCCTTCCCTCAATATATTTGTGGATGAGAGTTATCATTTATAAGTCTGCAGGTTTGTGAATTGCAGTGCCCTGAACCTCCATTTTACAACTCGCTTTTTAGGGAGCTGGCCGCAAAAGCGCAGGATGGCTTCAGGCCCTGTTCTGGTTCCCGGGGGCAGGCTGATCCTGTGGTTAATTCTTCTTCCTGATGGGAAAATAGAGTGACCTGTGCCTGTCCCAACACCAAGAGCTAGTCTCTCATTGGTTCCACGTCTTCCCGTTCATCCTCAGGACAAATTGCAACCTGTACGGAACAGGAGGTTAAAGGTGCTGATGCTCCAAGTAGGTAGATTGCTAGTAAAGCGGCTGGAATAGCGAACCCAGCCACAAGGAGATGAGAAATGAGGTGCGTTTTACAAACCTTTCCACATCACACGGTGTACCATCTTCTGGGTTTCTCATGCATGTTTTCAATGTAGGAAGATGCCCTTGAACCTGGAGATTTGGGACCCATGAGATGGGTACCACGCAGTATTACTTTAAAGGGTCTGCGTTTGCTCACCCAACCTCACCAAACCTCTCAGCCCCAAGAGTGTCCACCCTTATGTCTCATCCAGCTGTGGGTCTAGATATGGTCAATCCAGGTTGCATCACAGCCCGTGAACGCATTGTGTAAGAATTTCTATCTCTTTCACTGTCTTTGTTTCATGGGTTTTTCAAAGTAATTTATTTTTATAATGGGGTTTAGCTGCTTTTCACTGCTGTGTTTATGCCGCTTTACACCCACTTGACACACTAACAGAGATATCAATACATAGGTTTTAAGATTATTACTAGTCAGATAGATTCTTGTGCGGTGAATAGGGCGTGTTGAGTCCAGTTCTCTGAGCAAGGAGTAGGTCTTGTCTATTACATATTGGGTTTATGGAATGGTATCTGAGCTAATTTGAAAACCTTGTTTTATGTATCACCCCACCTCACCTTTCCCGTTAAGCAGCCATAGTGTGTTTTCTGCATGTGTGACTCTGTTCTGTTTTGTAATTCAGTTCAAGTGTAACGGTTTTTACATTCCCTCTATAAGTGATACCTTATGAGAAGTGTCCTTTTCTGTGTGACTTATTTCACTTAGAATCGTCGTACCTAAATCCACTCATCATGCTGCTACTAGCCTTATGACATTGATTTCATGGCTGAGTGATATTCCATTGTACATAAGGACCACAACTTCTTTATCCATTTTTCTCTTTCCTGGGATATTGAAGGTGGAATGAAGTGGAGGTCCTTGTCAACAGAGCAGCCCTAAACTTTGGGGTGCTTGTGTCTTGCTGATTTTTCATTTTCCCAATTTATATCCCCATGAGTGGAAGTGCCCTATGCTCTCTAAGCTTTGCTTTTTAGACGTTTCAGGACTCACTGTACACTTCTCCAGAGTGGCTATTGACAATTTACATCCCGACCATCAGTGTAGCAGGGCTCCCATTTCTCCATGGCCTGTCCTGCATTTCTGGTTTTGACACTTTTTTCAGCATGGCCCTTTTGACCGATGGGAAGCGAGACATCTTTGTAGCGCTGATTTGCCTTTCCAGGTTGCTTGGTTGGCCAAAAAGGGCGTATGCGTTTTTTCCTGAATATATTCAGGAAAAAACGCATACGCCCTTTTTGGCCAAGGGCATCATTGTCAACGTTTTGCCGCTTTTCATGTGCTTTAAAGGCGATTCGAATCTACCTCCTGAAATCTGTTTCCTGCAATTCTGCCTTGATTTCAAATCCTCTTCTTTGCCTTCCCTCAATATATTTGTGGATGAGAGTTATCATTTATAAGTCTGCAGGTTTGTGAATTGCAGTGCCCTGAACCTCCATTTTACAACTCGCTTTTTAGGGAGCTGGCCGCAAAAGCGCAGGATGGCTTCAGGCCCTGTTCTGGTTCCCGGGGGCAGGCTGATCCTGTGGTTAATTCTTCTTCCTGATGGGAAAATAGAGTGACCTGTGCCTGTCCCAACACCAAGAGCTAGTCTTTCATTGGTTCCACGTCTTCCCGTTCATCCTCAGTACAAATTGCAACCTGTACGGAACAGGAGGTTAAAGGTGCTGATGCTCCAAGGAGGGAGATTGCTAGTAAAGTGGCTGGAATGGCGAACCCGGGCACAGGCAGATGAGAAATGAGGTGCGTTTTAGAAACCTTTCCCCATCACACGGTGTACCATCTTCTGGGTATCTCATGCATGTTTTCGATGTAGGAAGATGCCCTGGAACCTGGAGATTTGGGACCCATGCGATGGGTACCACGCAGTATTACTTTAAAGGGTCTGCGTTTGCTCACCCAACCTCACCAAACCTCTCAGCCGCAACAGTGTCCACCCTTATGTCTCATCCAGCTGTGGGTCTAGATATGGTCAATCCAGGTTGCATCACAGCCCCTGAACGCATTGTGTAAGAATTTCTCTCTCTTTCACTGTCTTTGTTTCATGGGTTTTTCAAAGTAATTTATTTTTATAATGGGGTTTAGCTGCTTTTCACTGCTGTGTTTATGCCGCTTTTTACCCACTTGACACACTAACAGAGAGATATCAATACATAGGTTTTAAGATTATTACTAGTCAGATATATTCTTGTGCGGTGAATAGGGCGTGTTGAGTCCAGTTCTCTGAGCAAGGAGTAGGTCTTGTCTATTACATATTGGGTTTATGGAACGGTATCTGAGCTAATTTGAAACCCTTGTTTTATGTATCACCCCACCTCACCTTTCCCGTTAAGCAGCCATAGTGTGTTTTCTGCATGTGTGACTCTGTTCTGTTTTGTAATTCAGTTCAAGTGTAACGGTTTTTACATTCCCTCTATAAGTGATACCTTATGAGAAGTGTCCTTTTCTGTGTGACTTATTTCACTTAGAATCGTCGTACCTAAATCCACTCATCATGCTGCTACTAGCCTTATGACATTGATTTCCTGGCTGAGTGATATTCCATTGTACATATGGACCACAACTTCTTTATCCATTTTTCTCTTTCCTGGGATATTGAAGGTGGAATGAAGTGGAGGTCCTTGTCAACAGAGCAGCCCTAAACTTTGGGGTGCTTGTGTCTTGCTGATTTTTCATTTTCCCAATTTATACCCCCATGAGTGGAAGTGCCCTATGCTCTCTAAGCTTTGTTTTTTAGATGTTTCAGGACTCACCGTACGCTTCTCCAGAGTGGCTGTTGGCAATTTACATCCCGCCCATCAGCGTAGCAAGGCTCCCATTTCTCCATGGCCTGTCCTGCATTTCTGATTTTGACACTTTTTTCAGCATGGCCCTTTTGACCGATGGGAAGCGAGACATCTTTGTAGCGCTGATTTGCCTTTCCAGGTTGCTTGGTTGGCCAAAAAGGGCGTATGCGTTTTTTCCTGAATATATTCAGGAAAAAACGCATACGCCCTTTTTGGCCAAGGGCATCATTGTCAACGTTTTGCCGCTTTTCATGTGCTTTAAAGGCGATTCGAATCTACCTCCTGAAATCTGTTTCCTGCAATTCTGCCTTGATTTCAAATCCTCTTCTTTGCCTTCCCTCAATATATTTGTGGACGAGAGTTATCATTTATAAGTCTGCAGGTT
The DNA here is from genome assembly GCF_965194805.1 of Balaenoptera borealis. Classification (NCBI taxonomy): domain Eukaryota; kingdom Metazoa; phylum Chordata; class Mammalia; order Artiodactyla; family Balaenopteridae; genus Balaenoptera; species Balaenoptera borealis. The sequence goes on along the minus strand of NW_028123937.1, from coordinate 997,836 downwards.
TGTGAATTGCAGTGCCCTGAACCTCCATTTTACAACTCGCTTTTTAGGGAGCTGGCCGCAATTGCGCAGGATGGCTTCAGGCCCTGTTCTGGTTCCGGGTGGCAGGCTGAGCCTGTGGTTAATTCTTCTTCCTGATGGGAAAATAGAGTGACCTGTGCCTGTCCCAACACCAAGAGCTAGTCTCTCATTGGTTCCACATCTTCCCGTTCATCCTCAGTACAAATTGCAACCTGTACGGAACAGGAGGTTAAAGGTGCTGATGCTCCAAGTAGGGAGATTGCTAGTAAAGCGCTGGAATAGCGAACCCGGCCACAAGGAGATGAGAAATGAGGTGCGTTTTAGAAACCTTTCCACATCACACGGTGTACCATCTTCTGGGTTTCTCATGCATGTTTTCGATGTAGGAAGATGCCCTTGAACCTGGAGATTTGGGACCCATGCGATGGGTACCATGCAGTATTACTTTAAAGGGTCTGCGTTTGCTCACCCAACCTCACCAAACCTCTCAGCCCCAAGAGTGTCCACCCTTATGTCTCATCCAGCTGTGGGTCTAGATATGGTCAATCCAGGTTGCATCACAGCCCGTGAACGCATTGTGTAAGAATTTCTATCTCTTTCACTGTCTTTGTTTCATGGGTTTTTCAAAGTAATTTATTTTTATAATGGGGTTTAGCTGCTTTTCACTGCTGTGTTTATGCCGCTTTACACCCACTTGACACACTAACAGAGATATCAATACATAGGTTTTAAGATTATTACTAGTCAGATATATTCTTGTGCGGTGAATAGGGCGTGTTGAGTCCAGTTCTCTGAGCAAGGAGTAGGTCTTGTCTATTACATATTGGGTTTATGGAATGGTATCTGAGCTAATTTGAAAACCTTGTTTTATGTATCACCCCACCTCACCTTTCCCGTTAAGCAGCCATAGTGTGTTTTCTGCATGTGTGACTCTATTCTGTTTTGTAATTCAGTTCAAGTGTAACAGTTTTTACATTCCCTCTATCAGTGATACCTTATGAGAAGTGTCCTTTTCTGTGTGACTTATTTCACTTAGAATCGTCGTACCTAAATCCACTCATCATGCTGCTACTAGCCTTATGACATTGATTTCATGGCTGAGTGATATTCCATTGTACATAAGGACCACAACTTCTTTATCCATTTTTCTCTTTCCTGGGATATTGAAGGTGGAATGAAGTGGAGGTCCTTGTCAACAGAGCAGCCCTAAACTTTGGGGTGCTTGTGTCTTGCTGATTTTTCATTTTCCCAATTTATATCCCCATGAGTGGAAGTGCCCTATGCTCTCTAAGCTTTGCTTTTTAGACGTTTCAGGACTCACCGTACACTTCTCCAGAGTGGCTGTTGACAATTTACATCCCGCCCATCAGTGTAGCAAGGCTCCCATTTCTCCATGGCCTGTCCTGCATTTCTGGTTTTGACACTTTTTTCAGCATGGCCCTTTTGACCGATGGGAAGCGAGACATCTTTGTAGCGCTGATTTGCCTTTCCAGGTTGCTTGGTTGGCCAAAAAGGGCGTATGCGTTTTTTCCTGAATATATTCAGGAAAAAACGCATACGCCCTTTTTGGCCAAGGGCATCATTGTCAACGTTTTGCCGCTTTTCATGTGCTTTAAAGGCGATTCGAATCTACCTCCTGAAATCTGTTTCCTGCAATTCTGCCTTGATTTCAAATCCTCTTCTTTGCCTTCCCTCAATATATTTGTGGATGAGAGTTATCATTTATAAGTCTGCAGGTTTGTGAATTGCAGTGCCCTGAACCTCCATTTTACAACTCGCTTTTTAGGGAGCTGGCCGCAAAAGCGCAGGATGGCTTCAGGCCCTGTTCTGGTTCCGGGGGGCAGGCTGAGCCTGTGGTTAATTCTTCTTCCTGATGGGAAAATAGAGTGACCTGTGCCTGTCCCAAAACCAAGAGCTAGTCTTTCATTGGTTCCACGTCTTCCCGTTCATCCTCAGTACAAATTGCAACCTGTACGGAACAGGAGGTTAAAGGTGCTGATGCTCCAAGGAGGGAGATTGCTAGTAAAGTGGCTGGAATGGCGAACCCGGGCACAGGCAGATGAGAAATGAGGTGCGTTTTAGAAACCTTTCCCCATCACACGGTGTACCATCTTCTGGGTATCTCATGCATGTTTTCGATGTAGGAAGATGCCCTGGAACCTGGAGATTTGGGACCCATGCGATGGGTACCACGCAGTATTACTTTAAAGGGTCTGCGTTTGCTCACCCAACCTCACCAAACCTCTCAGCCGCAACAGTGTCCACCCTTATGTCTCATCCAGCTGTGGGTCTAGATATGGTCAATCCAGGTTGCATCACAGCCCGTGAACGCATTGTGTAAGAATTTCTCTCTCTTTCACTGTCTTTGTTTCATGGGTTTTTCAAAGTAATTTATTTTTATAATGGGGTTTAGCTGCTTTTCACTGCTGTGTTTATGCCGCTTTACACCCACTTGACACACTAACAGAGAGATATCAATACATAGGTTTTAAGATTATTACTAGTCAGATATATTCTTGTGCGGTGAATAGGGCGTGTTGAGTCCAGTTCTCTGAGCAAGGAGTAGGTGTTGTCTATTACATATTGGGTTTATGGAACGGTATCTGAGCTAATTTGAAACCCTTGTTTTATGTATCACCCCACCTCACCTTTCCCGTTAAGCAGCCATAGTGTGTTTTCTGCATGTGTGACTCTGTTCTGTTTTGTAATTCAGTTCAAGTGTAACGGTTTTTACATTCCCTCTATAAGTGATACCTTATGAGAAGTGTCCTTTTCTGTGTGACTTATTTCACTTAGAATCGTCGTACCTAAATCCACTCATCATGCTGCTACTAGCCTTATGACATTGATTTCATGGCTGAGTGATATTCCATTGTACATATGGACCACAACTTCTTTATCCATTTTTCTCTTTCCTGGGATATTGAAGGTGGAATGAAGTGGAGGTCCTTGTCAACAGAGCAGCCCTAAACTTTGGGGTGCTTGTGTCTTGCTGATTTTTCATTTTCCCAATTTATACCCCCATGAGTGGAAGTGCCCTATGCTCTCTAAGCTTTGTTTTTTAGATGTTTCAGGACTCACCGTACGCTTCTCCAGAGTGGCTGTTGGCAATTTACATCCCGCCCATCAGCGTAGCAAGGCTCCCATTTCTCCATGGCCTGTCCTGCATTTCTGATTTTGACACTTTTTTCAGCATGGCCCTTTTGACCGATGGGAAGCGAGACATCTTTGTAGCGCTGATTTGCCTTTCCAGGTTGCTTGGTTGGCCAAAAAGGGCGTATGCGTTTTTTCCTGAATATATTCAGGAAAAAACGCATACGCCCTTTTTGGCCAAGGGCATCATTGTCAACGTTTTGCCGCTTTTCATGTGCTTTAAAGGCGATTCGAATCTACCTCCTGAAATCTGTTTCCTGCAATTCTGCCTTGATTTCAAATCCTCTTCTTTGCCTTCCCTCAATATATTTGTGGACGAGAGTTATCATTTATAAGTCTGCAGGTTTGTGAATTGCAGTGCCCTGAACCTCCATTTTACAACTCGCTTTTTAGGGAGCTGGCCGCAATTGCGCAGGATGGCTTCAGGCCCTGTTCTGGTTCCGGGTGGCAGGCTGATCCTGTGGTTAATTCTTCTTCCTGATGGGAAAATAGAGTGACCTGTGCCTGTCCCAACACCAAGAGCTAGTCTCTCATTGGTTCCACGTCTTCCCGTTCATCCTCAGGACAAATTGCAACCTGTACGGGACAGGAGGTTAAAGGTGCTGATGCTCCAAGTAGGGAGATTGCTAGTAAAGTGCTGGAATAGCGAACCCGGCCACAAGGAGAGGAGAAATGAGGTGCGTTTTAGAAACCTTTCCACATCACACGGTGTACCATCTTCTGGGTTTCTCATGCATGTTTTCGATGTAGGAAGATGCCCTTGAACCTGGAGATTTGGGACCCATGCGATGGGTACCATGCAGTATTACTTTAAAGGGTCTGCGTTTGCTCACCCAACCTCACCAAACCTCTCAGCCCCAAGAGTGTCCACCCTTATGTCTCATCCAGCTGTGGGTCTAGATATGGTCAATCCAGGTTGCATCACAGCCCGTGAACGCATTGTGTAAGAATTTCTCTCTCTTTCACTGTCTTTGTTTCATGGGTGTTTCAAAGTAATTTATTTTTATAATGGGGTTTAGCTGCTTTTCACTGCTGTGTTTATGCCGCTTTTTACCCACTTGACACACTAACAGAGAGATATCAATACATAGGTTTTAAGATTATTACTAGTCAGATATATTCTTGTGCGGTGAATAGGGCGTGTTGAGTCCAGTTCTCTGAGCAAGGAGTAGGTCTTGTCTATTACATATTGGTTTTATGGAACGGTATCTGAGCTAATTTGAAACCCTTGTTTTATGTATCACCCCACCTCACCTTTCCCGCTAAGCAGCCATAGTGTGTTTTCTGCATGTGTGACTCTGTTCTGTTTTGTAGTTCAGTTCAAGTGTAACGGTTTTTACATTCCCTCTATAAGTGATACCTTATGAGAAGTGTCCTTTTCTGTGTGACTTATTTCACTTAGAATCGTCGTACCTAAATCCACTCATCATGCTGCTACTAGCCTTATGACATTGATTTCATGTCTGAGTGATATTCCATTGTACATAAGGACCACAACTTCTTTATCCATTTTTCTCTTTCCTGGGATATTGAAGGTGGAATGAAGTGGAGGTCCTTGTCAACAGAGCAGCCCTAAACTTTGGGGTGCTTGTGTCTTGCTGATTTTTCATTTTCCCAATTTATATCCCCATGAGTGGAAGTGCCCTATGCTCTCTAAGCTTTGCTTTTTAGACGTTTCAGGACTCACCGTACACTTCTCCAGAGTGGCTGTTGACAATTTACATCCCGCCCATCAGTGTAGCAAGGCTCCCATTTCTCCATGGCCTGTCCTGCATTTCTGGTTTTGACACTTTTTTCAGCATGGCCCTTTTGACCGATGGGAATAGCGCTGATTTGCCTGTCCAGGTTGCTTGGTTGGCCAAAAAGGGCATCATTGTCAACGTTTTGCCGCTTTTCATGTGCTTTAAAGGCGATTCGAATCTACCTCTTGAAATCTGTTTCCTGCAATTCTGCCTTGATTTCAAATCCTCTTCTTTGCCTTCCCTCAATATATTTGTGGATGAGAGTTATCATTTATAAGTCTGCAGGTTTGTGAATTGCAGTGCCCTGAACCTCCATTTTACAACTCGCTTTTTAGGGAGCTGGCCGCAAAAGCGCAGGATGGCTTCAGGCCCTGTTCTGGTTCCCGGGGGCAGGCTGATCCTGTGGTTAATTCTTCTTCCTGATGGGAAAATAGAGTGACCTGTGCCTGTCCCAACACCAAGAGCTAGTCTCTCATTGGTTCCACGTCTTCCCGTTCATCCTCAGGACAAATTGCAACCTGTACGGAACAGGAGGTTAAAGGTGCTGATGCTCCAAGTAGGTAGATTGCTAGTAAAGCGGCTGGAATAGCGAACCCAGCCACAAGGAGATGAGAAATGAGGTGCGTTTTACAAACCTTTCCACATCACACGGTGTACCATCTTCTGGGTTTCTCATGCATGTTTTCAATGTAGGAAGATGCCCTTGAATCTGGAGATTTGGGACCCATGAGATGGGTACCACGCAGTATTACTTTAAAGGGTCTGCGTTTGCTCACCCAACCTCACCAAACCTCTCAGCCCCAAGAGTGTCCACCCTTATGTCTCATCCAGCTGTGGGTCTAGATATGGTCAGTCCAGGTTGCATCACAGCCCGTGAACGCATTGTGTAAGAATTTCTATCTCTTTCACTGTCTTTGTTTCATGGGTTTTTCAAAGTAATTTATTTTTATAATGGGGTTTAGCTGCTTTTCACTGCTGTGTTTATGCCGCTTTACACCCACTTGACACACTAACAGAGATATCAATACATAGGTTTTAAGATTATTACTAGTCAGATAGATTCTTGTGCGGTGAATAGGGCGTGTTGAGTCCAGTTCTCTGAGCAAGGAGTAGGTCTTGTCTATTACATATTGGGTTTATGGAATGGTATCTGAGCTAATTTGAAAACCTTGTTTTATGTATCACCCCACCTCACCTTTCCCGTTAAGCAGCCATAGTGTGTTTTCTGCATGTGTGACTCTGTTCTGTTTTGTAATTCAGTTCAAGTGTAACGGTTTTTACATTCCCTCTATAAGTGATACCTTATGAGAAGTGTCCTTTTCTGTGTGACTTATTTCACTTAGAATCGTCGTACCTAAATCCACTCATCATGCTGCTACTAGCCTTATGACATTGATTTCATGGCTGAGTGATATTCCATTGTACATAAGGACCACAACTTCTTTATCCATTTTTCTCTTTCCTGGGATATTGAAGGTGGAATGAAGTGGAGGTCCTTGTCAACAGAGCAGCCCTAAACTTTGGGGTGCTTGTGTCTTGCTGATTTTTCATTTTCCCAATTTATATCCCCATGAGTGGAAGTGCCCTATGCTCTCTAAGCTTTGCTTTTTAGACGTTTCAGGACTCACTGTACACTTCTCCAGAGTGGCTGTTGACAATTTACATCCCGCCCATCAGTGTAGCAAGGCTCCCATTTCTCCATGGCCTGTCCTGCATTTCTGGTTTTGACACTTTTTTCAGCATGGCCCTTTTGACCGATGGGAAGCGAGACATCTTTGTAGCGCTGATTTGCCTTTCCAGGTTGCTTGGTTGGCCAAAAAGGGCGTATGCGTTTTTTCCTGAATATATTCAGGAAAAAACGCATACGCCCTTTTTGGCCAAGGGCATCATTGTCAACGTTTTGCCGCTTTTCATGTGCTTTAAAGGCGATTCGAATCTACCTCCTGAAATCTGTTTCCTGCAATTCTGCCTTGATTTCAAATCCTCTTCTTTGCCTTCCCTCAATAAATTTGTGGATGAGAGTTATCATTTATAAGTCTGCAGGTTTGTGAATTGCAGTGCCCTGAACCTCCATTTTACAACTCGCTTTTTAGGGAGCTGGCCGCAAAAGCGCAGGATGGCTTCAGGCCCTGTTCTGGTTCCCGGGGGCAGGCTGATCCTGTGGTTAATTCTTCTTCCTGATGGGAAAATAGAGTGACCTGTGCCTGTCCCAACACCAAGAGCTAGTCTTTCATTGGTTCCACGTCTTCCCGTTCATCCTCAGTACAAATTGCAACCTGTACGGAACAGGAGGTTAAAGGTGCTGATGCTCCAAGGAGGGAGATTGCTAGTAAAGTGGCTGGAATGGCGAACCCGGGCACAGGCAGATGAGAAATGAGGTGCGTTTTAGAAACCTTTCCCCATCACACGGTGTACCATCTTCTGGGTATCTCATGCATGTTTTCGATGTAGGAAGATGCCCTGGAACCTGGAGATTTGGGACCCATGCGATGGGTACCACGCAGTATTACTTTAAAGGGTCTGCGTTTGCTCACCCAACCTCACCAAACCTCTCAGCCGCAACAGTGTCCACCCTTATGTCTCATCCAGCTGTGGGTCTAGATATGGTCAATCCAGGTTGCATCACAGCCCCTGAACGCATTGTGTAAGAATTTCTCTCTCTTTCACTGTCTTTGTTTCATGGGTTTTTCAAAGTAATTTATTTTTATAATGGGGTTTAGCTGCTTTTCACTGCTGTGTTTATGCCGCTTTTTACCCACTTGACACACTAACAGAGAGATATCAATACATAGGTTTTAAGATTATTACTAGTCAGATATATTCTTGTGCGGTGAATAGGGCGTGTTGAGTCCAGTTCTCTGAGCAAGGAGTAGGTCTTGTCTATTACATATTGGGTTTATGGAACGGTATCTGAGCTAATTTGAAACCCTTGTTTTATGTATCACCCCACCTCACCTTTCCCGTTAAGCAGCCATAGTGTGTTTTCTGCATGTGTGACTCTGTTCTGTTTTGTAATTCAGTTCAAGTGTAACGGTTTTTACATTCCCTCTATAAGTGATACCTTATGAGAAGTGTCCTTTTCTGTGTGACTTATTTCACTTAGAATCGTCGTACCTAAATCCACTCATCATGCTGCTACTAGCCTTATGACATTGATTTCATGGCTGAGTGATATTCCATTGTACATATGGACCACAACTTCTTTATCCATTTTTCTCTTTCCTGGGATATTGAAGGTGGAATGAAGTGGAGGTCCTTGTCAACAGAGCAGCCCTAAACTTTGGGGTGCTTGTGTCTTGCTGATTTTTCATTTTCCCAATTTATACCCCCATGAGTGGAAGTGCCCTATGCTCTCTAAGCTTTGTTTTTTAGATGTTTCAGGACTCACCGTACGCTTCTCCAGAGTGGCTGTTGGCAATTTACATCCCGCCCATCAGCGTAGCAAGGCTCCCATTTCTCCATGGCCTGTCCTGCATTTCTGATTTTGACACTTTTTTCAGCATGGCCCTTTTGACCGATGGGAAGCGAGACATCTTTGTAGCGCTGATTTGCCTTTCCAGGTTGCTTGGTTGGCCAAAAAGGGCGTATGCGTTTTTTCCTGAATATATTCAGGAAAAAACGCATACGCCCTTTTTGGCCAAGGGCATCATTGTCAACGTTTTGCCGCTTTTCATGTGCTTTAAAGGCGATTCGAATCTACCTCCTGAAATCTGTTTCCTGCAATTCTGCCTTGATTTCAAATCCTCTTCTTTGCCTTCCCTCAATATATTTGTGGATGAGAGTTATCATTTATAAGTCTGCAGGTTTGTGAATTGCAGTGCCCTGAACCTCCATTTTACAACTCGCTTTTTAGGGAGCTGGCCGCAATTGCGCAGGATGGCTTCAGGCCCTGTTCTGGTTCCGGGTGGCAGGCTGAGCCTGTGGTTAATTCTTCTTCCTGATGGGAAAATAGAGTGACCTGTGCCTGTCCCAACACCAAGAGCTAGTCTCTCATTGGTTCCACGTCTTCCCGTTCATCCTCAGGACAAACTGCAACCTGTACGGGACAGGAGGTTAAAGGTGCTGATTCTCCAAGTAGGGAGATTGCTAGTAAAGTGCTGGAATAGCGAACCCGGCCACAAGGAGAGGAGAAATGAGGTGCGTTTTAGAAACCTTTCCACATCACACGGTGTACCATCTTCTGGGTTTCTCATGCATGTTTTCGATGTAGGAAGATGCCCTTGAACCTGGAGATTTGGGACCCATGCGATGGGTACCATGCAGTATTACTTTAAAGGGTCTGCGTTTGCTCACCCAACCTCACCAAACCTCTCAGCCCCAAGAGTGTCCACCCTTATGTCTCATCCAGCTGTGGGTCTAGATATGGTCAATCCAGGTTGCATCACAGCCCGTGAACGCATTGTGTAAGAATTTCTATCTCTTTCACTGTCTTTGTTTCATGGGTTTTTCAAAGTAATTTATTTTTATAATGGGGTTTAGCTGCTTTTCACTGCTGTGTTTATGCCGCTTTTTACCCACTTGACACGCTAACAGAGAGATATCAATACATAGGTTTTAAGATTATTACTAGTCAGATATATTCTTGTGCGGTGAATAGGGCGTGTTGAGTCCAGTTCTCTGAGCAAGGAGTAGGTCTTGTCTATTACATATTGGGTTTATGGAACGGTATCTGAGCTAATTTGAAACCCTTGTTTTATGTATCACCCCACCTCACCTTTCCCGTTAAGCAGCCATAGTGTGTTTTCTGCATGTGTGACTCTGTTCTGTTTTGTAATTCAGTTCAAGTGTAACGGTTTTTACATTCCCTCTATAAGTGATACCTTATGAGAAGTGTCCTTTTCTGTGTGACTTATTTCACTTAGAATCGTCGTACCTAAATCCACTCATCATGCTGCTACTAGCCTTATGACATTGATTTCATGTCTGAGTGATATTCCATTGTACATAAGGACCACAACTTCTTTATCCATTTTTCTCTTTCCTGGGATATTGAAGGTGGAATGAAGTGGAGGTCCTTGTCAACAGAGCAGCCCTAAACTTTGGGGTGCTTGTGTCTTGCTGATTTTTCATTTTCCCAATTTATATCCCCATGAGTGGAAGTGCCCTATGCTCTCTAAGCTTTACTTTTTAGACGTTTCAGGACTCACCGTACACTTCTCCAGAGTGGCTGTTGACAATTTACATCCCGCCCATCAGTGTAGCAAGGCTCCCATTTCTCCATGGCCTGTCCTGCATTTCTGGTTTTGACACTTTTTTCAGCATGGCCCTTTTGACCGATGGGAAGCGAGACATCTTTGTAGCGCTGATTTGCCTTTCCAGGTTGCTTGGTTGGCCAAAAAGGGCGTATGCGTTTTTTCCTGAATATATTCAGGAAAAAACGCATACGCCCTTTTTGGCCAAGGGCATCATTGTCAACGTTTTGCCGCTTTTCATGTGCTTTAAAGGCGATTCGAATCTACCTCCTGAAATCTGTTTCCTGCAATTCTGCCTTGATTTCAAATCCTCTTCTTTGCCTTCCCTCAATATATTTGTGGATGAGAGTTATCATTTATAAGTCTGCAGGTTTGTGAATTGCAGTGCTCTGAACCTCCATTTTACAACTCGCTTTTTAGGGAGCTGGCCGCAAAAGCGCAGGATGGCTTCAGGCCCTGTTCTGGTTCCGGGGGGCAGGCTGAGCCTGTGGTTAATTCTTCTTCCTGATGGGAAAATAGAGTGACCTGTGCCTGTCCCAACACCAAGAGCTAGTCTTTCATTGGTTCCAAGTCTTCCCGTTCATCCTCAGTACAAATTGCAACCTGTACGGAACAGGAGGTTAAAGGTGCTGATGCTCCAAGGAGGGAGATTGCTAGTAAAGTGGCTGGAATGGCGAACCCGGGCACAGGCAGATGAGAAATGAGGTGCGTTTTAGAAACCTTTCCCCATCACACGGTGTACCATCTTCTGGGTATCTCATGCATGTTTACGATGTAGGAAGATGACCTTGAACCTGGAGATTTGGGACCCATGCGATGGGTACCACGCAGTATTACTTTAAAGGGTCTGCGTTTGCTCACCCAACCTCACCAAACCTCTCAGCCGCAACAGTGTCCACCCTTATGTCTCATCCAGCTGTGGGTCTAGATATGGTCAATCCAGGTTGCATCACAGCCCCTGAACGCATTGTGTAAGAATTTCTCTCTCTTTCACTGTCTTTGTTTCATGGGTTTTTCAAAGTAATTTATTTTTATAATGGGGTTTAGCTGCTTTTCACTGCTGTGTTTATGCCGCTTTTTACCCACTTGACACACTAACAGAGAGATATCAATACATAGGTTTTAAGATTATTACTAGTCAGATATATTCTTGTGCGGTGAATAGGGCGTGTTGAGTCCAGTTCTCTGAGCAAGGAGTAGGTCTTGTCTATTACATATTGGGTTTATGGAACGGTATCTGAGCTAATTTGAAACCCTTGTTTTATGTATCACCCCACCTCACCTTTCCCGTTAAGCAGCCATAGTGTGTTTTCTGCATGTGTGACTCTGTTCTGTTTTGTAATTCAGTTCAAGTGTAACGGTTTTTACATTCCCTCTATAAGTGATACCTTATGAGAAGTGTCCTTTTCTGTGTGACTTATTTCACTTAGAATCGTCGTACCTAAATCCACTCATCATGCTGCTACTAGCCTTATGACATTGATTTCATGGCTGAGTGATATTCCATTGTACATATGGACCACAACTTCTTTATCCATTTTTCTCTTTCCTGGGATATTGAAGGTGGAATGAAGTGGAGGTCCTTGTCAACAGAGCAGCCCTAAACTTTGGGGTGCTTGTGTCTTGCTGATTTTTCATTTTCCCAATTTATAACCCCATGAGTGGAAGTGCCCTATGCTCTCTAAGCTTTGTTTTTTAGATGTTTCAGGACTCACCGTACACTTCTCCAGAGTGGCTGTTGGCAATTTACATCCCGCCCATCAGCATAGCAAGGCTCCCATTTCTCCATGGCCTGTCCTGCATTTCTGATTTTGACACTTTTTTCAGCATGGCCCTTTTGACCGATGGGAAGCGAGACATCTTTGTAGCGCTGATTTGCCTTTCCAGGTTGCTTGGTTGGACAAAAAGGGCGTATGCGTTTTTTCCTGAATATATTCAGGAAAAAACGCATACGCCCTTTTTGGCCAAGGGCATCATTGTCAACGTTTTGCCGCTTTTCATGTGCTTTAAAGGCGATTCGAATCTACCTCCTGAAATCTGTTTCCTGCAATTCTGCCTTGATTTCAAATCCTCTTCTTTGCCTTCCCTCAATATATTTGTGGACGAGAGTTATCATTTATAAGTCTGCAGGTTTGTGAATTGCAGTGCCCTGAACCTCCATTTTACAACTCGCTTTTTAGGGAGCTGGCCGCAATTGCGCAGGATGGCTTCAGGCCCTGTTCTGGTTCCGGGTGGCAGGCTGATCCTGTGGTTAATTCTTCTTCCTGATGGGAAAATAGAGTGACCTGTGCCTGTCCCAACACCAAGAGCTAGTCTCTCATTGGTTCCACGTCTTCCCGTTCATCCTCAGGACAAATTGCAACCTGTACGGGACAGGAGGTTAAAGGTGCTGATGCTCCAAGTAGGGAGATTGCTAGTAAAGTGCTGGAATAGCGAACCCGGCCACAAGGAGAGGAGAAATGAGGTGCGTTTTAGAAACCTTTCCACATCACACGGTGTACCATCTTCTGGGTTTCTCATGCATGTTTTCGATGTAGGAAGATGCCCTTGAACCTGGAGATTTGGGACCCATGCGATGGGTACCATGCAGTATTACTTTAAAGGGTCTGCGTTTGCTCACCCAACCTCACCAAACCTCTCAGCCCCAAGAGTGTCCACCCTTATGTCTCATCCAGCTGTGGGTCTAGATATGGTCAATCCAGTTTGCATCACAGCCCGTGAACGCATTGTGTAAGAATTTCTATCTCTTTCACTGTCTTTGTTTCATGGGTTTTTCAAAGTAATTTATTTTTATAATGGGGTTTAGCTGCTTTTCACTGCTGTGTTTATGCCGCTTTACACCCACTTGACACACTAACAGAGAGATATCAATACATAGGTTTTAAGATTATTACTAGTCAGATATATTCTTGTGCGGTGAATAGGGCGTGTTGAGTCCAGTTCTCTGAGCAAGGAGTAGGTCTTGTCTATTACATATTGGGTTTATGGAACGGTATCTGAGCTAATTTGAAACCCTTGTTTTATGTATCACCCCACCTCACCTTTCCCGTTAAGCAGCCATAGTGTGTTTTCTGCATGTGTGACTCTGTTCTGTTTTGTAATTCTGTTCAAGTGTAACGGTTTTTACATTCCCTCTATCAGTGATACCTTATGAGAAGTGTCCTTTTCTGTGTGACTTATTTCACTTAGAATCGTCGTACCTTAGTCCACTCATCATGCTGCTACTAGCCTTATGACACTGATTTCATGGCTGAGTGATATTCCATTGTACATAAGGACCACCACTTCTTTATCCATTTTTCTCTTTCCTGGGATATTGAAGGTGGAATGAAGTGGAGGTCCTGGTCAACAGAGCAGCCCTAAACTTTGGGGTGCTTGTGTCTTGCTGATTTTTAATTTTCCCAATTTATACCCCCATGAGTGGAAGTGCCCTATGCTCTCTAAGCTTTGCTTTTTAGATGTTTCAGGACTCACCGTACGCTTCTCCAGAGTGGCTGTTGACAATTTACATCCCGCCCATCAGCGTAGCAAGGCTCCCATTTCTCCATGGCCTGTCCTGCATTTCTGATTTTGACACTTTTTTCAGCATGGCCCTTTTGACCGATGGGAAGCGAGACATCTTTGTAGCGCTGATTTGCCTTTCCAGGTTGCTTGGTTGGCTAAAAAGGGCGTATGCGTTTTTTCCTGAATATATTCAGGAAAAAACGCATACGCCCTTTTTGGCCAAGGGCATCATTGTCAACGTTTTGCCGCTTTTCATGTGCTTTAAAGGCGATTCGAATCTACCTCCTGAAATCTGTTTCCTGCAATTCTGCCTTGATTTCAAATCCTCTTCTTTGCCTTCCCTCAATATATTTGTGGACGAGAGTTATCATTTATAAGTCTGCAGGTTTGTGAATTGCAGTGCCCTGAACCTCCATTTTACGACTCGCGTTTTTGGGAGATGGCCGCAAAAGCGCAGGATGGCTTCAGGCCCTGTTCTTGTTCCGGGGAGCAGGCTGAGCCTGTGGTTAATTCTTCTTCCTGATGGGAAAATAGAGTGACCTGTGCCTGTCCCAACACCAAGAGCTAGTCTCTCATTGGTTCCACATCTTCCCGTTCATCCTCAGGACAAATTGCAACCTGTACGGAACAGGAGGTTAAAGGTGATGATGCTCCAAGGAGGGAGATTGCTAGTAAAGTGGCTGGAATGGCGAACCCGAGCACAAGGAGATGAGAAATGAGGTGCGTTTTAGAAACCTTTCCCCATCACACGGTGTACCATCTTCTGGGTTTCTCATGAATGTTTTTGATGTAGGAAGATGCCCTTGAACCTGGAGATTTGGGACCCATGCGATGGGTACCATGCAGTATTACTTTAAAGGGTCTGCGTTTGCTCACCCAACCTCACCAAACCTCTCAGCCGCAACAGTGTCCACCCTTATGTCTCATCCAGCTGTGGGTCTAGATATGGTCAATCCAGGTTGCATCACAGCCCCTGAACGCATTGTGTAAGAATTTCTCTCTCTTTCACTGTCTTTGTTTCATGGGTTTTTCAAAGTAATTTATTTTTATAATGGGGTTTAGCTGCTTTTCACTGCTGTGTTTATGCCGCTTTACACCCACTTGACACACTAACAGAGAGATATCAATACATAGCTTTTAAGATTATTACTAGTCAGATATATTCTTGTGCGGTGAATAGGGCATGTTGAGTCCAGTTCTCTGAGCAAGGAGTAGGTCTTGTCTATTACATATTGGGTTTATGGAACGGTATCTGAGCTAATTTGAAACCCTTGTTTTATGTATCACCCCACCTCACCTTTCCCGTTAAGCAGCCATAGTGTGTTTTCTGCATGTGTGACTCTGTTCTGTTTTGTAATTCAGTTCAAGTGTAACGGTTTTTACATTCCCTCTATAAGTGATACCTTATGAGAAGTGTCCTTTTCTGTGTGACTTATTTCACTTAGAATCGTCGTACCTAAATCCACTCATCATGCTGCTACTAGCCTTATGACATTGATTTCATGGCTGAGTGATATTCCATTGTACATAAGGACCACATATCCATTTTTCTCTTTCCTGGGATATTGAAGGTGGAATGAAGTGGAGGTCCTTGTCAACAGAGCAGTCCTAAACTTTGGGGTGCTTGTGTCTTGCTGAATTTTAATTTTCCCAATTTATACCCCCATGAGTGGAAGTGCCCTATGCTCTCTAAGCTTTGCTTTTCAGACGTTTCAGGACTCACCGTACAGTTCTCCAGAGTGGCTGTTGACAATTTACATCCCGCCCATCAGTGTAGCAAGGCTTCCATTTCTCCATGGCCTGTCCTGCATTTCTGGTTTTGACACATTTTTCAGCATGGCCCTTTTGACCGATGGGAAGCGAGACATCTTTGTAGCGCTGATTTGCCTTTCCAGGTTGCTTGGTTGGCCAAAAAGGGCGTATGCGTTTTTTCCTGAATATATTCAGGAAAAAACGCATACGCCCTTTTTGGCCAAGGGCATCATTGTCAACGTTTTGCCGCTTTTCATGTGCTTTAAAGGCGATTCGAATCTACCTCCTGAAATCTGTTTCCTGCAATTCTGCCTTGATTTCAAATCCTCTTCTTTGCCTTCCCTCAATATATTTGTGGATGAGAGTTATCATTTATAAGTCTGCAGGTTTGTGAATTGCAGTGCCCTGAACCTCCATTTTACAACTCGCTTTTTAGGGAGCTGGCCGCAAAGCGCAGGATGGATTCAGGCCCTGTTCTGGTTCCCGGGGGCAGGCTGATCCTGTGGTTAATTCTTCTTCCTGATGGGAAAATAGAGTGACCTGTGCCTGTCCCAACACCAAGAGCTAGTCTCTCATTGGTTCCACGTCTTCCCGTTCATCCTCAGGACAAATTGCAACCTGTACGGGACAGGAGGTTAAAGGTGCTGATGCTCCAAGTAGGGAGATTGCTAGTAAAGCGCTGGAATAGCGAACCCGGCCACAAGGAGATTAGAAATGAGGTGCGTTTTAGAAACCTTTCCACATCACACGGTGTACCATCTTCTGGGTTTCTCATGCATGTTTTCGATGTAGGAAGATGCCCTTGAAGCTGGAGATTTGGGACCCATGCGATGGGTACTATGCAGTATTACTTTAAAGGGTCTGCGTTTGCTCACCCAACCTCACCAAACCTCTCAGCCCCAAGAGTGTCCACCCTTATGTCTCATCCAGCTGTGGGTCTAGATATGGTCAATCCAGGTTGCATCACAGCCCGTGAACGCATTGTGTAAGAATTTCTATCTCTTTCACTGTCTTTGTTTCATGGGTTTTTCAAAGTAATTTATTTTTATAATGGGGTTTAGCTGCTTTTCACTGCTGTGTTTATGCCGCTTTTTACCCACTTGACACACTAACAGAGAGATATCAATACATAGGTTTTAAGATTATTGCTAGTCAGATATATTCTTGTGCGGTGAATAGGGCGTGTTGAGTCCAGTTCTCTGAGCAAGGAGTAGGTCTTGTCTATTACATATTGGGTTTATGGAACGGTATCTGAGCTAATTTGAAACCCTTGTTTTATGTATCACCCCACCTCACCTTTCCCGTTAAGCAGCCATAGTGTGTTTTCTGCATGTGTGACTCTGTTCTGTTTTGTAATTCAGTTCAAGTGTAACGGTTTTTACATTCCCTCTATAAGTGATACCTTATGAGAAGTGTCCTTTTCTGTGTGACTTATTTCACTTAGAATCGTCGTACCTAAATCCACTCATCATGCTGCTACTAGCCTTATGACATTGATTTCATGGCTCAGTGATATTCCATTGTACATATGGACCACAACTTCTTTATCCATTTTTCTCTTTCCTGGGATATTGAAGGTGGAATGAAGTGGAGGTCCTTGTCAACAGAGCAGCCCTAAACTTTGGGGTGCTTGTGTCTTGCTGATTTTTAATTTTCCCAATTTATACCCCCATGAGTGGAAGTGCCCTATGCTCTCTAAGCTTTGTTTTTTAGATGTTTCAGGACTCACCGTACGCTTCTCCAGAGTGGCTGTTGGCAATTTACATCCCGCCCATCAGCGTAGCAAGGCTCCCATTTCTCCATGGCCTGTCGTGCATTTCTGATTTTGACACTTTTTTCAGCATGGCCCTTTTGACCGATGGGAAGCGAGACATCTTTGTAGCGCTGATTTGCCTTTCCAGGTTGCTTGGTTGGCCAAAAAGGGCGTATGCGTTTTTTCCTGAATATATTCAGGAAAAAACGCATACGCCCTTTTTGGCCAAGGGCATCATTGTCAACGTTTTGCCGCTTTTCATGTGCTTTAAAGGCGATTCGAATCTACCTCCTGAAATCTGTTTCCTGCAATTCTGCCTTGATTTCAAATCCTCTTCTTTGCCTTCCCTCAATATATTTGTGGATGAGAGTTATCATTTATAAGTCTGCAGGTTTGTGAATTGCAGTGCCCTGAACCTCCATTTTACAACTCGCTTTTTAGGGAGCTGGCCGCAATTGCGCAGGATGGCTTCAGGCCCTGTTCTGGTTCCGGGTGGCAGGCTGAGCCTGTGGTTAATTCTTCTTCCTGATGGGAAAATAGAGTGACCTGTGCCTGTCCCAACACCAAGAGCTAGTCTCTCATTGGTTCCACGTCTTCCCGTTCATCCTCAGGACAAACTGCAACCTGTACGGGACAGGAGGTTAAAGGTGCTGATGCTCCAAGTAGGGAGATTGCTAGTAAAGTGCTGGAATAGCGAACCCGGCCACAAGGAGAGGAGAAATGAGGTGCGTTTTAGAAACCTTTCCACATCACACCGTGTACCATCTTCTGGGTTTCTCATGCATGTTTTCGATGTAGGAAGATGCCCTTGAACCTGGAGATTTGGGACCCATGCGATGGGTACCATGCAGTATTACTTTAAAGGGTCTGCGTTTGCTCACCCAACCTCACCAAACCTCTCAGCCCCAAGAGTGTCCACCCTTATGTCTCATCCAGCTGTGGGTCTAGATATGGTCAATCCAGGTTGCATCACAGCCCGTGAACGCATTGTGTAAGAATTTCTATCTCTTTCACTGTCTTTGTTTCATGGGTTTTTCAAAGTAATTTATTTTTATAATGGGGTTTAGCTGCTTTTCACTGCTGTGTTTATGCCGCTTTACACCCACTTGACACGCTAACAGAGAGATATCAATACATAGGTTTTAAGATTATTACTAGTCAGATATATTCTTGTGCGGTGAATAGGGCGTGTTGAGTCCAGTTCTCTGAGCAAGGAGTAGGTCTTGTCTATTACATATTGGGTTTATGGAACGGTATCTGAGCTAATTTGAAACCCTTGTTTTATGTATCACCCCACCTCACCTTTCCCGTTAAGCAGCCATAGTGTGTTTTCTGCATGTGTGACTCTGTTCTGTTTTGTAATTCAGTTCAAGTGTAACGGTTTTTACATTCCCTCTATAAGTGATACCTTATGAGAAGTGTCCTTTTCTGTGTGACTTATTTCATTTAGAATCGTCGTACCTAAATCCACTCATCATGCTGCTACTAGCCTTATGACATTGATTTCATGTCTGAGTGATATTCCATTGTACATAAGGACCACAACTTCTTTATCCATTTTTCTCTTTCCTGGGATATTGAAGGTGGAATGAAGTGGAGGTCCTTGTCAACAGAGCAGCCCTAAACTTTGGGGTGCTTGTGTCTTGCTGATTTTTCATTTTCCCAATTTATATCCCCATGAGTGGAAGTGCCCTATGCTCTCTAAGCTTTGCTTTTTAGACGTTTCAGGACTCACTGTACACTTCTCCAGAGTGGCTGTTGACAATTTACATCCCGCCCATCAGTGTAGCAAGGCTCCCATTTCTCCATGGCCTGTCCTGCATTTCTGGTTTTGACACTTTTTTCAGCATGGCCCTTTTGACCGATGGGAAGCGAGACATCTTTGTAGCGCTGATTTGCCTTTCCAGGTTGCTTGGTTGGCCAAAAAGGGCGTATGCGTTTTTTCCTGAATATATTCAGGAAAAAACGCATACGCCCTTTTTGGCCAAGGGCATCATTGTCAACGTTTTGCCGCTTTTCATGTGCTTTAAAGGCGATTCGAATCTACCTCCTGAAATCTGTTTCCTGCAATTCTGCCTTGATTTCAAATCCTCTTCTTTGCCTTCCCTCAATATATTTGTGGATGAGAGTTATCATTTATAAGTCTGCAGGTTTGTGAATTGCAGTGCTCTGAACCTCCATTTTACAACTCGCTTTTTAGGGAGCTGGCCGCAAAAGCGCAGGATGGCTTCAGGCCCTGTTCTGGTTCCGGGGGGCAGGCTGAGCCTGTGGTTAATTCTTCTTCCTGATGGGAAAATAGAGTGACCTGTGCCTGTCCCAACACCAAGAGCTAGTCTCTCATTGGTTCCACATCTTCCCGTTCATCCTCAGGACAAATTGCAACCTGTACGGAACAGGAGGTTAAAGGTGCTGATGCTCCAAGGAGGGAGATTGCTAGTAAAGTGGCTGGAATGGCGAACCCGGGCACAGGCAGATGAGAAATGAGGTGCGTTTTAGAAACCTTTCCCCATCACACGGTGTACCATCTTCTGGGTATCTCATGCATGTTTACGATGTAGGAAGATGACCTTGAACCTGGAGATTTGGGACCCATGCGATGGGTACCACGCAGTATTACTTTAAAGGGTCTGCGTTTGCTCACCCAACCTCACCAAACCTCTCAGCCGCAACAGTGTCCACCCTTATGTCTCATCCAGCTGTGGGTCTAGATATGGTCAATCCAGGTTGCATCACAGCCCCTGAACGCATTGTGTAAGAATTTCTCTCTCTTTCACTGTCTTTGTTTCATGGGTTTTTCAAAGTAATTTATTTTTATAATGGGGTTTAGCTGCTTTTCACTGCTGTGTTTATGCCGCTTTTTACCCACTTGACACACTAACAGAGAGATATCAATACATAGGTTTTAAGATTATTACTAGTCAGATATATTCTTGTGCGGTGAATAGGGCGTGTTGAGTCCAGTTCTCTGAGCAAGGAGTAGGTCTTGTCTATTACATATTGGGTTTATGGAACGGTATCTGAGCTAATTTGAAACCCTTGTTTTATGTATCACCCCACCTCACCTTTCCCGTTAAGCAGCCATAGTGTGTTTTCTGCATGTGTGACTCTGTTCTGTTTTGTAATTCAGTTCAAGTGTAACGGTTTTTACATTCCCTCTATAAGTGATACCTTATGAGAAGTGTCCTTTTCTGTGTGACTTATTTCACTTAGAATCGTCGTACCTAAATCCACTCATCATGCTGCTACTAGCCTTATGACATTGATTTCATGGCTGAGTGATATTCCATTGTACATATGGACCACAACTTCTTTATCCATTTTTCTCTTTCCTGGGATATTGAAGGTGGAATGAAGTGGAGGTCCTTGTCAACAGAGCAGCCCTAAACTTTGGGGTGCTTGTGTCTTGCTGATTTTTCATTTTCCCAATTTATAACCCCATGAGTGGAAGTGCCCTATGCTCTCTAAGCTTTGTTTTTTAGATGTTTCAGGACTCACCGTACACTTCTCCAGAGTGGCTGTTGGCAATTTACATCCCGCCCATCAGCATAGCAAGGCTCCCATTTCTCCATGGCCTGTCCTGCATTTCTGATTTTGACACTTTTTTCAGCATGGCCCTTTTGACCGATGGGAAGCGAGACATCTTTGTAGCGCTGATTTGCCTGTCCAGGTTGCTTGGTTGGCCAAAAAGGGCGTATGCGTTTTTTCCTGAATATATTCAGGAAAAAACGCATACGCCCTTTTTGGCCAAGGGCATCATTGTCAACGTTTTGCCGCTTTTCATGTGCTTTAAAGGCGATTCGAATCTACCTCCTGAAATCTGTTTCCTGCAATTCTGCCTTGATTTCAAATCCTCTTCTTTGCCTTCCCTCAATATATTTGTGGATGAGAGTTATCATTTATAAGTCTGCAGGTTTGTGAATTGCAGTGCCCTGAACCTCCATTTTACAACTCGCTTTTTAGGGAGCTGGCCGCAAAAGCGCAGGATGGCTTCAGGCCCTGTTCTGGTTCCCGGGGGCAGGCTGATCCTGTGGTTAATTCTTCTTCCTGATGGGAAAATAGAGTGACCTGTGCCTGTCCCAACACCAAGAGCTAGTCTCTCATTGGTTCCACGTCTTCCCGTTCATCCTCAGGACAAATTGCAACCTGTACGGAACAGGAGGTTAAAGGTGCTGATGCTCCAAGTAGGTAGATTGCTAGTAAAGCGGCTGGAATAGCGAACCCAGCCACAAGGAGATGAGAAATGAGGTGCGTTTTACAAACCTTTCCACATCACACGGTGTACCATCTTCTGGGTTTCTCATGCATGTTTTCAATGTAGGAAGATGCCCTTGAATCTGGAGATTTGGGACCCATGAGATGGGTACCACGCAGTATTACTTTAAAGGGTCTGCGTTTGCTCACCCAACCTCACCAAACCTCTCAGCCCCAAGAGTGTCCACCCTTATGTCTCATCCAGCTGTGGGTCTAGATATGGTCAATCCAGGTTGCATCACAGCCCGTGAACGCATTGTGTAAGAATTTCTATCTCTTTCACTGTCTTTGTTTCATGGGTTTTTCAAAGTAATTTATTTTTATAATGGGGTTTAGCTGCTTTTCACTGCTGTGTTTATGCCGCTTTACACCCACTTGACACACTAACAGAGATATCAATACATAGGTTTTAAGATTATTACTAGTCAGATAGATTCTTGTGCGGTGAATAGGGCGTGTTGAGTCCAGTTCTCTGAGCAAGGAGTAGGTCTTGTCTATTACATATTGGGTTTATGGAATGGTATCTGAGCTAATTTGAAAACCTTGTTTTATGTATCACCCCACCTCACCTTTCCCGTTAAGCAGCCATAGTGTGTTTTCTGCATGTGTGACTCTGTTCTGTTTTGTAATTCAGTTCAAGTGTAACGGTTTTTACATTCCCTCTATAAGTGATACCTTATGAGAAGTGTCCTTTTCTGTGTGACTTATTTCACTTAGAATCGTCGTACCTAAATCCACTCATCATGCTGCTACTAGCCTTATGACATTGATTTCATGGCTGAGTGATATTCCATTGTACATAAGGACCACAACTTCTTTATCCATTTTTCTCTTTCCTGGGATATTGAAGGTGGAATGAAGTGGAGGTCCTTGTCAACAGAGCAGCCCTAAACTTTGGGGTGCTTGTGTCTTGCTGATTTTTCATTTTCCCAATTTATATCCCCATGAGTGGAAGTGCCCTATGCTCTCTAAGCTTTGCTTTTTAGACGTTTCAGGACTCACTGTACACTTCTCCAGAGTGGCTGTTGACAATTTACATCCCGCCCATCAGTGTAGCAAGGCTCCCATTTCTCCATGGCCTGTCCTGCATTTCTGGTTTTGACACTTTTTTCAGCATGGCCCTTTTGACCGATGGGAAGCGAGACATCTTTGTAGCGCTGATTTGCCTTTCCAGGTTGCTTGGTTGGCCAAAAAGGGCGTATGCGTTTTTTCCTGAATATATTCAGGAAAAAACGCATACGCCCTTTTTGGCCAAGGGCATCATTGTCAACGTTTTGCCGCTTTTCATGTGCTTTAAAGGCGATTCGAATCTACCTCCTGAAATCTGTTTCCTGCAATTCTGCCTTGATTTCAAATCCTCTTCTTTGCCTTCCCTCAATAAATTTGTGGATGAGAGTTATCATTTATAAGTCTGCAGGTTTGTGAATTGCAGTGCCCTGAACCTCCATTTTACAACTCGCTTTTTAGGGAGCTGGCCGCAAAAGCGCAGGATGGCTTCAGGCCCTGTTCTGGTTCCCGGGGGCAGGCTGATCCTGTGGTTAATTCTTCTTCCTGATGGGAAAATAGAGTGACCTGTGCCTGTCCCAACACCAAGAGCTAGTCTTTCATTGGTTCCACGTCTTCCCGTTCATCCTCAGTACAAATTGCAACCTGTACGGAACAGGAGGTTAAAGGTGCTGATGCTCCAAGGAGGGAGATTGCTAGTAAAGTGGCTGGAATGGCGAACCCGGGCACAGGCAGATGAGAAATGAGGTGCGTTTTAGAAACCTTTCCCCATCACACGGTGTACCATCTTCTGGGTATCTCATGCATGTTTTCGATGTAGGAAGATGCCCTGGAACCTGGAGATTTGGGACCCATGCGATGGGTACCACGCAGTATTACTTTAAAGGGTCTGCGTTTGCTCACCCAACCTCACCAAACCTCTCAGCCGCAACAGTGTCCACCCTTATGTCTCATCCAGCTGTGGGTCTAGATATGGTCAATCCAGGTTGCATCACAGCCCCTGAACGCATTGTGTAAGAATTTCTCTCTCTTTCACTGTCTTTGTTTCATGGGTTTTTCAAAGTAATTTATTTTTATAATGGGGTTTAGCTGCTTTTCACTGCTGTGTTTATGCCGCTTTTTACCCACTTGACACACTAACAGAGAGATATCAATACATAGGTTTTAAGATTATTACTAGTCAGATATATTCTTGTGCGGTGAATAGGGCGTGTTGAGTCCAGTTCTCTGAGCAAGGAGTAGGTCTTGTCTATTACATATTGGGTTTATGGAACGGTATCTGAGCTAATTTGAAACCCTTGTTTTATGTATCACCCCACCTCACCTTTCCCGTTAAGCAGCCATAGTGTGTTTTCTGCATGTGTGACTCTGTTCTGTTTTGTAATTCAGTTCAAGTGTAACGGTTTTTACATTCCCTCTATAAGTGATACCTTATGAGAAGTGTCCTTTTCTGTGTGACTTATTTCACTTAGAATCGTCGTACCTAAATCCACTCATCATGCTGCTACTAGCCTTATGACATTGATTTCATGGCTGAGTGATATTCCATTGTACATATGGACCACAACTTCTTTATCCATTTTTCTCTTTCCTGGGATATTGAAGGTGGAATGAAGTGGAGGTCCTTGTCAACAGAGCAGCCCTAAACTTTGGGGTGCTTGTGTCTTGCTGATTTTTCATTTTCCCAATTTATACCCCCATGAGTGGAAGTGCCCTATGCTCTCTAAGCTTTGTTTTTTAGATGTTTCAGGACTCACCGTACGCTTCTCCAGAGTGGCTGTTGGCAATTTACATCCCGCCCATCAGCGTAGCAAGGCTCCCATTTCTCCATGGCCTGTCCTGCATTTCTGATTTTGACACTTTTTTCAGCATGGCCCTTTTGACCGATGGGAAGCGAGACATCTTTGTAGCGCTGATTTGCCTTTCCAGGTTGCTTGGTTGGCCAAAAAGGGCGTATGCGTTTTTTCCTGAATATATTCAGGAAAAAACGCATACGCCCTTTTTGGCCAAGGGCATCATTGTCAACGTTTTGCCGCTTTTCATGTGCTTTAAAGGCGATTCGAATCTACCTCCTGAAATCTGTTTCCTGCAATTCTGCCTTGATTTCAAATCCTCTTCTTTGCCTTCCCTCAATATATTTGTGGATGAGAGTTATCATTTATAAGTCTGCAGGTTTGTGAATTGCAGTGCCCTGAACCTCCATTTTACAACTCGCTTTTTAGGGAGCTGGCCGCAATTGCGCAGGATGGCTTCAGGCCCTGTTCTGGTTCCGGGTGGCAGGCTGAGCCTGTGGTTAATTCTTCTTCCTGATGGGAAAATAGAGTGACCTGTGCCTGTCCCAACACCAAGAGCTAGTCTCTCATTGGTTCCACGTCTTCCCGTTCATCCTCAGGACAAACTGCAACCTGTACGGGACAGGAGGTTAAAGGTGCTGATTCTCCAAGTAGGGAGATTGCTAGTAAAGTGCTGGAATAGCGAACCCGGCCACAAGGAGAGGAGAAATGAGGTGCGTTTTAGAAACCTTTCCACATCACACGGTGTACCATCTTCTGGGTTTCTCATGCATGTTTTCGATGTAGGAAGATGCCCTTGAACCTGGAGATTTGGGACCCATGCGATGGGTACCATGCAGTATTACTTTAAAGGGTCTGCGTTTGCTCACCCAACCTCACCAAACCTCTCAGCCCCAAGAGTGTCCACCCTTATGTCTCATCCAGCTGTGGGTCTAGATATGGTCAATCCAGGTTGCATCACAGCCCGTGAACGCATTGTGTAAGAATTTCTATCTCTTTCACTGTCTTTGTTTCATGGGTTTTTCAAAGTAATTTATTTTTATAATGGGGTTTAGCTGCTTTTCACTGCTGTGTTTATGCCGCTTTTTACCCACTTGACACGCTAACAGAGAGATATCAATACATAGGTTTTAAGATTATTACTAGTCAGATATATTCTTGTGCGGTGAATAGGGCGTGTTGAGTCCAGTTCTCTGAGCAAGGAGTAGGTCTTGTCTATTACATATTGGGTTTATGGAACGGTATCTGAGCTAATTTGAAACCCTTGTTTTATGTATCACCCCACCTCACCTTTCCCGTTAAGCAGCCATAGTGTGTTTTCTGCATGTGTGACTCTGTTCTGTTTTGTAATTCAGTTCAAGTGTAACGGTTTTTACATTCCCTCTATAAGTGATACCTTATGAGAAGTGTCCTTTTCTGTGTGACTTATTTCACTTAGAATCGTCGTACCTAAATCCACTCATCATGCTGCTACTAGCCTTATGACATTGATTTCATGTCTGAGTGATATTCCATTGTACATAAGGACCACAACTTCTTTATCCATTTTTCTCTTTCCTGGGATATTGAAGGTGGAATGAAGTGGAGGTCCTTGTCAACAGAGCAGCCCTAAACTTTGGGGTGCTTGTGTCTTGCTGATTTTTCATTTTCCCAATTTATATCCCCATGAGTGGAAGTGCCCTATGCTCTCTAAGCTTTACTTTTTAGACGTTTCAGGACTCACCGTACACTTCTCCAGAGTGGCTGTTGACAATTTACATCCCGCCCATCAGTGTAGCAAGGCTCCCATTTCTCCATGGCCTGTCCTGCATTTCTGGTTTTGACACTTTTTTCAGCATGGCCCTTTTGACCGATGGGAAGCGAGACATCTTTGTAGCGCTGATTTGCCTTTCCAGGTTGCTTGGTTGGCCAAAAAGGGCGTATGCGTTTTTTCCTGAATATATTCAGGAAAAAACGCATACGCCCTTTTTGGCCAAGGGCATCATTGTCAACGTTTTGCCGCTTTTCATGTGCTTTAAAGGCGATTCGAATCTACCTCCTGAAATCTGTTTCCTGCAATTCTGCCTTGATTTCAAATCCTCTTCTTTGCCTTCCCTCAATATATTTGTGGATGAGAGTTATCATTTATAAGTCTGCAGGTTTGTGAATTGCAGTGCTCTGAACCTCCATTTTACAACTCGCTTTTTAGGGAGCTGGCCGCAAAAGCGCAGGATGGCTTCAGGCCCTGTTCTGGTTCCGGGGGGCAGGCTGAGCCTGTGGTTAATTCTTCTTCCTGATGGGAAAATAGAGTGACCTGTGCCTGTCCCAACACCAAGAGCTAGTCTTTCATTGGTTCCAAGTCTTCCCGTTCATCCTCAGTACAAATTGCAACCTGTACGGAACAGGAGGTTAAAGGTGCTGATGCTCCAAGGAGGGAGATTGCTAGTAAAGTGGCTGGAATGGCGAACCCGGGCACAGGCAGATGAGAAATGAGGTGCGTTTTAGAAACCTTTCCCCATCACACGGTGTACCATCTTCTGGGTATCTCATGCATGTTTACGATGTAGGAAGATGACCTTGAACCTGGAGATTTGGGACCCATGCGATGGGTACCACGCAGTATTACTTTAAAGGGTCTGCGTTTGCTCACCCAACCTCACCAAACCTCTCAGCCGCAACAGTGTCCACCCTTATGTCTCATCCAGCTGTGGGTCTAGATATGGTCAATCCAGGTTGCATCACAGCCCCTGAACGCATTGTGTAAGAATTTCTCTCTCTTTCACTGTCTTTGTTTCATGGGTTTTTCAAAGTAATTTATTTTTATAATGGGGTTTAGCTGCTTTTCACTGCTGTGTTTATGCCGCTTTTTACCCACTTGACACACTAACAGAGAGATATCAATACATAGGTTTTAAGATTATTACTAGTCAGATATATTCTTGTGCGGTGAATAGGGCGTGTTGAGTCCAGTTCTCTGAGCAAGGAGTAGGTCTTGTCTATTACATATTGGGTTTATGGAACGGTATCTGAGCTAATTTGAAACCCTTGTTTTATGTATCACCCCACCTCACCTTTCCCGTTAAGCAGCCATAGTGTGTTTTCTGCATGTGTGACTCTGTTCTGTTTTGTAATTCAGTTCAAGTGTAACGGTTTTTACATTCCCTCTATAAGTGATACCTTATGAGAAGTGTCCTTTTCTGTGTGACTTATTTCTCTTAGAATCGTCGTACCTAAATCCACTCATCATGCTGCTACTAGCCTTATGACATTGATTTCATGGCTGAGTGATATTCCATTGTACATATGGACCACAACTTCTTTATCCATTTTTCTCTTTCCTGGGATATTGAAGGTGGAATGAAGTGGAGGTCCTTGTCAACAGAGCAGCCCTAAACTTTGGGGTGCTTGTGTCTTGCTGATTTTTCATTTTCCCAATTTATAACCCCATGAGTGGAAGTGCCCTATGCTCTCTAAGCTTTGTTTTTTAGATGTTTCAGGACTCACCGTACACTTCTCCAGAGTGGCTGTTGGCAATTTACATCCCGCCCATCAGCATAGCAAGGCTCCCATTTCTCCATGGCCTGTCCTGCATTTCTGATTTTGACACTTTTTTCAGCATGGCCCTTTTGACCGATGGGAAGCGAGACATCTTTGTAGCGCTGATTTGCCTTTCCAGGTTGCTTGGTTGGACAAAAAGGGCGTATGCGTTTTTTCCTGAATATATTCAGGAAAAAACGCATACGCCCTTTTTGGCCAAGGGCATCATTGTCAACGTTTTGCCGCTTTTCATGTGCTTTAAAGGCGATTCGAATCTACCTCCTGAAATCTGTTTCCTGCAATTCTGCCTTGATTTCAAATCCTCTTCTTTGCCTTCCCTCAATATATTTGTGGACGAGAGTTATCATTTATAAGTCTGCAGGTTTGTGAATTGCAGTGCCCTGAACCTCCATTTTACAACTCGCTTTTTAGGGAGCTGGCCGCAATTGCGCAGGATGGCTTCAGGCCCTGTTCTGGTTCCGGGTGGCAGGCTGATCCTGTGGTTAATTCTTCTTCCTGATGGGAAAATAGAGTGACCTGTGCCTGTCCCAACACCAAGAGCTAGTCTCTCATTGGTTCCACGTCTTCCCGTTCATCCTCAGGACAAATTGCAACCTGTACGGGACAGGAGGTTAAAGGTGCTGATGCTCCAAGTAGGGAGATTGCTAGTAAAGTGCTGGAATAGCGAACCCGGCCACAAGGAGAGGAGAAATGAGGTGCGTTTTAGAAACCTTTCCACATCACACGGTGTACCATCTTCTGGGTTTCTCATGCATGTTTTCGATGTAGGAAGATGCCCTTGAACCTGGAGATTTGGGACCCATGCGATGGGTACCATGCAGTATTACTTTAAAGGGTCTGCGTTTGCTCACCCAACCTCACCAAACCTCTCAGCCCCAAGAGTGTCCACCCTTATGTCTCATCCAGCTGTGGGTCTAGATATGGTCAATCCAGGTTGCATCACAGCCCGTGAACGCATTGTGTAAGAATTTCTATCTCTTTCACTGTCTTTGTTTCATGGGTTTTTCAAAGTAATTTATTTTTATAATGGGGTTTAGCTGCTTTTCACTGCTGTGTTTATGCCGCTTTACACCCACTTGACACACTAACAGAGAGATATCAATACATAGGTTTTAAGATTATTACTAGTCAGATATATTCTTGTGCGGTGAATAGGGCGTGTTGAGTCCAGTTCTCTGAGCAAGGAGTAGGTCTTGTCTATTACATATTGGGTTTATGGAACGGTATCTGAGCTAATTTGAAACCCTTGTTTTATGTATCACCCCACCTCACCTTTCCCGTTAAGCAGCCATAGTGTGTTTTCTGCATGTGTGACTCTGTTCTGTTTTGTAATTCTGTTCAAGTGTAACGGTTTTTACATTCCCTCTATCAGTGATACCTTATGAGAAGTGTCCTTTTCTGTGTGACTTATTTCACTTAGAATCGTCGTACCTTAGTCCACTCATCATGCTGCTACTAGCCTTATGACACTGATTTCATGGCTGAGTGATATTCCATTGTACATAAGGACCACCACTTCTTTATCCATTTTTCTCTTTCCTGGGATATTGAAGGTGGAATGAAGTGGAGGTCCTGGTCAACAGAGCAGCCCTAAACTTTGGGGTGCTTGTGTCTTGCTGATTTTTAATTTTCCCAATTTATACCCCCATGAGTGGAAGTGCCCTATGCTCTCTAAGCTTTGCTTTTTAGATGTTTCAGGACTCACCGTACGCTTCTCCAGAGTGGCTGTTGACAATTTACATCCCGCCCATCAGCGTAGCAAGGCTCCCATTTCTCCATGGCCTGTCCTGCATTTCTGATTTTGACACTTTTTTCAGCATGGCCCTTTTGACCGATGGGAAGCGAGACATCTTTGTAGCGCTGATTTGCCTTTCCAGGTTGCTTGGTTGGCTAAAAAGGGCGTATGCGTTTTTTCCTGAATATATTCAGGAAAAAACGCATACGCCCTTTTTGGCCAAGGGCATCATTGTCAACGTTTTGCCGCTTTTCATGTGCTTTAAAGGCGATTCGAATCTACCTCCTGAAATCTGTTTCCTGCAATTCTGCCTTGATTTCAAATCCTCTTCTTTGCCTTCCCTCAATATATTTGTGGACGAGAGTTATCATTTATAAGTCTGCAGGTTTGTGAATTGCAGTGCCCTGAACCTCCATTTTACGACTCGCGTTTTTGGGAGATGGCCGCAAAAGCGCAGGATGGCTTCAGGCCCTGTTCTTGTTCCGGGGAGCAGGCTGAGCCTGTGGTTAATTCTTCTTCCTGATGGGAAAATAGAGTGACCTGTGCCTGTCCCAACACCAAGAGCTAGTCTCTCATTGGTTCCACATCTTCCCGTTCATCCTCAGGACAAATTGCAACCTGTACGGAACAGGAGGTTAAAGGTGATGATGCTCCAAGGAGGGAGATTGCTAGTAAAGTGGCTGGAATGGCGAACCCGAGCACAAGGAGATGAGAAATGAGGTGCGTTTTAGAAACCTTTCCCCATCACACGGTGTACCATCTTCTGGGTTTCTCATGAATGTTTTTGATGTAGGAAGATGCCCTTGAACCTGGAGATTTGGGACCCATGCGATGGGTACCATGCAGTATTACTTTAAAGGGTCTGCGTTTGCTCACCCAACCTCACCAAACCTCTCAGCCGCAACAGTGTCCACCCTTATGTCTCATCCAGCTGTGGGTCTAGATATGGTCAATCCAGGTTGCATCACAGCCCCTGAACGCATTGTGTAAGAATTTCTCTCTCTTTCACTGTCTTTGTTTCATGGGTTTTTCAAAGTAATTTATTTTTATAATGGGGTTTAGCTGCTTTTCACTGCTGTGTTTATGCCGCTTTACACCCACTTGACACACTAACAGAGAGATATCAATACATAGCTTTTAAGATTATTACTAGTCAGATATATTCTTGTGCGGTGAATAGGGCATGTTGAGTCCAGTTCTCTGAGCAAGGAGTAGGTCTTGTCTATTACATATTGGGTTTATGGAACGGTATCTGAGCTAATTTGAAACCCTTGTTTTATGTATCACCCCACCTCACCTTTCCCGTTAAGCAGCCATAGTGTGTTTTCTGCATGTGTGACTCTGTTCTGTTTTGTAATTCAGTTCAAGTGTAACGGTTTTTACATTCCCTCTATAAGTGATACCTTATGAGAAGTGTCCTTTTCTGTGTGACTTATTTCACTTAGAATCGTCGTACCTAAATCCACTCATCATGCTGCTACTAGCCTTATGACATTGATTTCATGGCTGAGTGATATTCCATTGTACATAAGGACCACATATCCATTTTTCTCTTTCCTGGGATATTGAAGGTGGAATGAAGTGGAGGTCCTTGTCAACAGAGCAGTCCTAAACTTTGGGGTGCTTGTGTCTTGCTGAATTTTAATTTTCCCAATTTATACCCCCATGAGTGGAAGTGCCCTATGCTCTCTAAGCTTTGCTTTTCAGACGTTTCAGGACTCACCGTACAGTTCTCCAGAGTGGCTGTTGACAATTTACATCCCGCCCATCAGTGTAGCAAGGCTTCCATTTCTCCATGGCCTGTCCTGCATTTCTGGTTTTGACACATTTTTCAGCATGGCCCTTTTGACCGATGGGAAGCGAGACATCTTTGTAGCGCTGATTTGCCTTTCCAGGTTGCTTGGTTGGCCAAAAAGGGCGTATGCGTTTTTTCCTGAATATATTCAGGAAAAAACGCATACGCCCTTTTTGGCCAAGGGCATCATTGTCAACGTTTTGCCGCTTTTCATGTGCTTTAAAGGCGATTCGAATCTACCTCCTGAAATCTGTTTCCTGCAATTCTGCCTTGATTTCAAATCCTCTTCTTTGCCTTCCCTCAATATATTTGTGGATGAGAGTTATCATTTATAAGTCTGCAGGTTTGTGAATTGCAGTGCCCTGAACCTCCATTTTACAACTCGCTTTTTAGGGAGCTGGCCGCAAAGCGCAGGATGGATTCAGGCCCTGTTCTGGTTCCGGGTGGCAGGCTGAGCCTGTGGTTAATTCTTCTTCCTGATGGGAAAATAGAGTGACCTGTGCCTGTCCCAACACCAAGAGCTTGTCTCTCATTGGTTCCACGTCTTCCCGTTCATCCTCAGGACAAATTGCAACCTGTACGGAACAGGAGGTTAAAGGTGCTGATGCTCCAAGTAGGGAGATTGCTAGTAAAGCGGCTGGAATAGCGAACCCGGCCACAAGGAGATGAGAAATGAGGTGCGTTTTAGAAACCTTTCCACATCACACGGTGTACCATCTTCTGGGTTTCTCATGCATGTTTTCGATGTAGGAAGATGCCCTTGAACCTGGAGATTTGGGACCCATGAGATGGGTACCACGCAGTATTACTTTAAAGGGTCTGCGTTTGCTCACCCAACCTCACCAAACCTCTCAGCCCCAAGAGTGTCCACCCTTATGTCTCATCCAGCTGTGGGTCTAGATATGGTCAATCCAGGTTGCATCACAGCCCGTGAACGCATTGTGTAAGAATTTCTATCTCTTTCACTGTCTTTGTTTCATGGGTTTTTCAAAGTAATTTATTTTTATAATGGGGTTTAGCTGCTTTTCACTGCTGTGTTTATGCCGCTTTACACCCACTTGACACACTAACAGAGATATCAATACATAGGTTTTAAGATTATTACTAGTCAGATAGATTCTTGTGCGGTGAATAGGGCGTGTTGAGTCCAGTTCTCTGAGCAAGGAGTAGGTCTTGTCTATTACATATTGGGTTTATGGAATGGTATCTGAGCTAATTTGAAAACCTTGTTTTATGTATCACCCCACCTCACCTTTCCCGTTAAGCAGCCATAGTGTGTTTTCTGCATGTGTGACTCTGTTCTGTTTTGTAATTCAGTTCAAGTGTAACGGTTTTTACATTCCCTCTATAAGTGATACCTTATGAGAAGTGTCCTTTTCTGTGTGACTTATTTCACTTAGAATCGTCGTACCTAAATCCACTCATCATGCTGCTACTAGCCTTATGACATTGATTTCATGGCTGAGTGATATTCCATTGTACATAAGGACCACAACTTCTTTATCCATTTTTCTCTTTCCTGGTATATTGAAGGTGGAATGAAGTGGAGGTCCTTGTCAACAGAGCAGCCCTAAACTTTGGGGTGCTTGTGTCTTGCTGATTTTTAATTTTCCCAATTTATACCCCCATGAGTGGAAGTGCCCTATGCTCTCTAAGCTTTGTTTTTTAGATGTTTCAGGACTCACCGTACGCTTCTCCAGAGTGGCTGTTGGCAATTTACATCCCGCCCATCAGCGTAGCAAGGCTCCCATTTCTCCATGGCCTGTCCTGCATTTCTGATTTTGACACTTTTTTCAGCATGGCCCTTTTGACCGATGGGAAGCGAGACATCTTTGTAGCGCTGATTTGCCTTTCCAGGTTGCTTGGTTGGTCAAAAAGGGCGTATGCGTTTTTTCCTGAATATATTCAGGAAAAAACGCATACGCCCTTTTTGGCCAAGGGCATCATTGTCAACGTTTTGCCGCTTTTCATGTGCTTTAAAGGCGATTCGAATCTACCTCCTGAAATCTGTTTCCTGCAATTCTGCCTTGATTTCAAATCCTCTTCTTTGCCTTCCCTCAATATATTTGTGGACGAGAGTTATCATTTATAAGTCTGCAGGTTTGTGAATTGCAGTGCCCTGAACCTCCATTTTACAACTCGCTTTTTAGGGAGCTGGCCGCAATTGCGCAGGATGGCTTCAGGCCCTGTTCTGGTTCCGGGTGGCAGGCTGAGCCTGTGGTTAATTCTTCTTCCTGATGGGAAAATAGAGTGACCTGTGCCTGTCCCAACACCAAGAGCTAGTCTCTCATTGGTTCCACGTCTTCCCGTTCATCCTCAGGACAAATTGCAACCTGTACGGGACAGGAGGTTAAAGGTGCTGATGCTCCAAGTAGGGAGATTGCTAGTAAAGCGCTGGAATAGCGAACCCGGCCACAAGGAGATGAGAAATGAGGTGCGTTTTAGAAACCTTTCCACATCACACGGTGTACCATCTTCTGGGTTTCTCATGCATGTTTTCGATGTAGGAAGATGCCCTTGAAGCTGGAGATTTGGGACCCATGCGATGGGTACTATGCAGTATTACTTTAAAGGGTCTGCGTTTGCTCACCCAACCTCACCAAACCTCTCAGCCCCAAGAGTGTCCACCCTTATGTCTCATCCAGCTGTGGGTCTAGATATGGTCAATCCAGGTTGCATCACAGCCCGTGAACGCATTGTGTAAGAATTTCTATCTCTTTCACTGTCTTTGTTTCATGGGTTTTTCAAAGTAATTTATTTTTATAATGGGGTTTAGCTGCTTTTCACTGCTGTGTTTATGCCGCTTTTTACCCACTTGACACACTAACAGAGAGATATCAATACATAGGTTTTAAGATTATTACTAGTCAGATATATTCTTGTGCGGTGAATAGGGCGTGTTGAGTCCAGTTCTCTGAGCAAGGAGTAGGTCTTGTCTATTACATATTGGGTTTATGGAACGGTATCTGAGCTAATTTGAAACCCTTGTTTTATGTATCACCCCACCTCACCTTTCCCGTTAAGCAGCCATAGTGTGTTTTCTGCATGTGTGACTCTGTTCTGTTTTGTAATTCAGTTCAAGTGTAACGGTTTTTACATTCCCTCTATAAGTGATACCTTATGAGAAGTGTCCTTTTCTGTGTGACTTATTTCACTTAGAATCGTCGTACCTAAATCCACTCATCATGCTGCTACTAGCCTTATGACATTGATTTCATGGCTGAGTGATATTCCATTGTACATATGGACCACAACTTCTTTATCCATTTTTCTCTTTCCTGGTATATTGAAGGTGGAATGAAGTGGAGGTCCTTGTCAACAGAGCAGCCCTAAACTTTGGGGTGCTTGTGTCTTGCTGATTTTTAATTTTCCCAATTTATACCCCCATGAGTGGAAGTGCCCTATGCTCTCTAAGCTTTGTTTTTTAGATGTTTCAGGACTCACCGTACGCTTCTCCAGAGTGGCTGTTGGCAATTTACATCCCGCCCATCAGCGTAGCAAGGCTCCCATTTCTCCATGGCCTGTCGTGCATTTCTGATTTTGACACTTTTTTCAGCATGGCCCTTTTGACCGATGGGAAGCGAGACATCTTTGTAGCGCTGATTTGCCTTTCCAGGTTGCTTGGTTGGCCAAAAAGGGCGTATGCGTTTTTTCCTGAATATATTCAGGAAAAAACGCATACGCCCTTTTTGGCCAAGGGCATCATTGTCAACGTTTTGCCGCTTTTCATGTGCTTTAAAGGCGATTCGAATCTACCTCCTGAAATCTGTTTCCTGCAATTCTGCCTTGATTTCAAATCCTCTTCTTTGCCTTCCCTCAATATATTTGTGGATGAGAGTTATCATTTATAAGTCTGCAGGTTTGTGAATTGCAGTGCCCTGAACCTCCATTTTACAACTCGCTTTTTAGGGAGCTGGCCGCAATTGTGCAGGATGGCTTCAGGCCCTGTTCTGGTTCCGGGTGGCAGGCTGAGCCTGTGGTTAATTCTTCTTCCTGATGGGAAAATAGAGTGACCTGTGCCTGTCCCAACACCAAGAGCTAGTCTCTCATTGGTTCCACGTCTTCCCGTTCATCCTCAGGACAAACTGCAACCTGTACGGGACAGGAGGTTAAAGGTGCTGATGCTCCAAGTAGGGAGATTGCTAGTAAAGTGCTGGAATAGCGAACCCGGCCACAAGGAGAGGAGAAATGAGGTGCGTTTTAGAAACCTTTCCACATCACACCGTGTACCATCTTCTGGGTTTCTCATGCATGTTTTCGATGTAGGAAGATGCCCTTGAACCTGGAGATTTGGGACCCATGCGATGGGTACCATGCAGTATTACTTTAAAGGGTCTGCGTTTGCTCACCCAACCTCACCAAACCTCTCAGCCCCAAGAGTGTCCACCCTTATGTCTCATCCAGCTGTGGGTCTAGATATGGTCAATCCAGGTTGCATCACAGCCCGTGAACGCATTGTGTAAGAATTTCTATCTCTTTCACTGTCTTTGTTTCATGGGTTTTTCAAAGTAATTTATTTTTATAATGGGGTTTAGCTGCTTTTCACTGCTGTGTTTATGCCGCTTTACACCCACTTGACACGCTAACAGAGAGATATCAATACATAGGTTTTAAGATTATTACTAGTCAGATATATTCTTGTGCGGTGAATAGGGCGTGTTGAGTCCAGTTCTCTGAGCAAGGAGTAGGTCTTGTCTATTACATATTGGGTTTATGGAACGGTATCTGAGCTAATTTGAAACCCTTGTTTTATGTATCACCCCACCTCACCTTTCCCGTTAAGCAGCCATAGTGTGTTTTCTGCATGTGTGACTCTGTTCTGTTTTGTAATTCAGTTCAAGTGTAACGGTTTTTACATTCCCTCTATAAGTGATACCTTATGAGAAGTGTCCTTTTCTGTGTGACTTATTTCACTTAGAATCGTCGTACCTAAATCCACTCATCATGCTGCTACTAGCCTTATGACATTGATTTCATGTCTGAGTGATATTCCATTGTACATAAGGACCACAACTTCTTTATCCATTTTTCTCTTTCCTGGGATATTGAAGGTGGAATGAAGTGGAGGTCCTTGTCAACAGAGCAGCCCTAAACTTTGGGGTGCTTGTGTCTTGCTGATTTTTCATTTTCCCAATTTATATCCCCATGAGTGGAAGTGCCCTATGCTCTCTAAGCTTTGCTTTTTAGACGTTTCAGGACTCACCGTACACTTCTCCAGAGTGGCTGTTGACAATTTACATCCCGCCCATCAGTGTAGCAAGGCTCCCATTTCTCCATGGCCTGTCCTGCATTTCTGGTTTTGACACTTTTTTCAGCATGGCCCTTTTGACCGATGGGAAGCGAGACATCTTTGTAGCGCTGATTTGCCTTTCCAGGTTGCTTGGTTGGCCAAAAAGGGCGTATGCGTTTTTTCCTGAATATATTCAGGAAAAAACGCATACGCCCTTTTTGGCCAAGGGCATCATTGTCAACGTTTTGCCGCTTTTCATGTGCTTTAAAGGCGATTCGAATCTACCTCCTGAAATCTGTTTCCTGCAATTCTGCCTTGATTTCAAATCCTCTTCTTTGCCTTCCCTCAATATATTTGTGGATGAGAGTTATCATTTATAAGTCTGCAGGTTTGTGAATTGCAGTGCTCTGAACCTCCATTTTACAACTCGCTTTTTAGGGAGCTGGCCGCAAAAGCGCAGGATGGCTTCAGGCCCTGTTCTGGTTCCGGGGGGCAGGCTGAGCCTGTGGTTAATTCTTCTTCCTGATGGGAAAATAGAGTGACCTGTGCCTGTCCCAACACCAAGAGCTAGTCTCTCATTGGTTCCACATCTTCCCGTTCATCCTCAGGACAAATTGCAACCTGTACGGAACAGGAGGTTAAAGGTGCTGATGCTCCAAGGAGGGAGATTGCTAGTAAAGTGGCTGGAATGGCGAACCCGGGCACAGGCAGATGAGAAATGAGGTGCGTTTTAGAAACCTTTCCCCATCACACGGTGTACCATCTTCTGGGTATCTCATGCATGTTTACGATGTAGGAAGATGACCTTGAACCTGGAGATTTGGGACCCATGCGATGGGTACCACGCAGTATTACTTTAAAGGGTCTGCGTTTGCTCACCCAACCTCACCAAACCTCTCAGCCGCAACAGTGTCCACCCTTATGTCTCATCCAGCTGTGGGTCTAGATATGGTCAATCCAGGTTGCATCACAGCCCCTGAACGCATTGTGTAAGAATTTCTCTCTCTTTCACTGTCTTTGTTTCATGGGTTTTTCAAAGTAATTTATTTTTATAATGGGGTTTAGCTGCTTTTCACTGCTGTGTTTATGCCGCTTTTTACCCACTTGACACACTAACAGAGAGATATCAATACATAGGTTTTAAGATTATTACTAGTCAGATATATTCTTGTGCGGTGAATAGGGCGTGTTGAGTCCAGTTCTCTGAGCAAGGAGTAGGTCTTGTCTATTACATATTGGGTTTATGGAACGGTATCTGAGCTAATTTGAAACCCTTGTTTTATGTATCACCCCACCTCACCTTTCCCGTTAAGCAGCCATAGTGTGTTTTCTGCATGTGTGACTCTGTTCTGTTTTGTAATTCAGTTCAAGTGTAACGGTTTTTACATTCCCTCTATAAGTGATACCTTATGAGAAGTGTCCTTTTCTGTGTGACTTATTTCACTTAGAATCGTCGTACCTAAATCCACTCATCATGCTGCTACTAGCCTTATGACATTGATTTCATGGCTGAGTGATATTCCATTGTACATATGGACCACAACTTCTTTATCCATTTTTCTCTTTCCTGGGATATTGAAGGTGGAATGAAGTGGAGGTCCTTGTCAACAGAGCAGCCCTAAACTTTGGGGTGCTTGTGTCTTGCTGATTTTTCATTTTCCCAATTTATAACCCCATGAGTGGAAGTGCCCTATGCTCTCTAAGCTTTGTTTTTTAGATGTTTCAGGACTCACCGTACGCTTCTCCAGAGTGGCTGTTGGCAATTTACATCCCGCCCATCAGCGTAGCAAGGCTCCCATTTCTCCATGGCCTGTCCTGCATTTCTGATTTTGACACTTTTTTCAGCATGGCCCTTTTGACCGATGGGAAGCGAGACATCTTTGTAGCGCTGATTTGCCTTTCCAGGTTGCTTGGTTGGCCAAAAAGGGCGTATGCGTTTTTTCCTGAATATATTCAGGAAAAAACGCATACGCCCTTTTTGGCCAAGGGCATCATTGTCAACGTTTTGCCGCTTTTCATGTGCTTTAAAGGCGATTCGAATCTACCTCCTGAAATCTGTTTCCTGCAATTCTGCCTTGATTTCAAATCCTCTTCTTTGCCTTCCCTCAATATATTTGTGGATGAGAGTTATCATTTATAAGTCTGCAGGTTTGTGAATTGCAGTGCTCTGAACCTCCATTTTACAACTCGCTTTTTAGGGAGCTGGCCGCAAAAGCGCAGGATGGCTTCAGGCCCTGTTCTGGTTCCGGGGGGCAGGCTGAGCCTGTGGTTAATTCTTCTTCCTGATGGGAAAATAGAGTGACCTGTGCCTGTCCCAACACCAAGAGCTAGTCTCTCATTGGTTCCACATCTTCCCGTTCATCCTCAGGATAAATTGCAACCTGTACGGAACAGGAGGTTAAAGGTGCTGATGCTCCAAGGAGGGAGATTGCTAGTAAAGTGGCTGGAATGGCGAACCCGGGCACAGGCAGATGAGAAATGAGGTGCGTTTTAGAAACCTTTCCCCATCACACGGTGTACCATCTTCTGGGTATCTCATGCATGTTTACGATGTAGGAAGATGACCTTGAACCTGGAGATTTGGGACCCATGCGATGGGTACCACGCAGTATTACTTTAAAGGGTCTGCGTTTGCTCACCCAACCTCACCAAACCTCTCAGCCGCAACAGTGTCCACCCTTATGTCTCATCCAGCTGTGGGTCTAGATATGGTCAATCCAGGTTGCATCACAGCCCCTGAACGCATTGTGTAAGAATTTCTCTCTCTTTCACTGTCTTTGTTTCATGGGTTTTTCAAAGTAATTTATTTTTATAATGGGGTTTAGCTGCTTTTCACTGCTGTGTTTATGCCGCTTTTTACCCACTTGACACACTAACAGAGAGATATCAATACATAGGTTTTAAGATTATTACTAGTCAGATATATTCTTGTGCGGTGAATAGGGCGTGTTGAGTCCAGTTCTCTGAGCAAGGAGTAGGTCTTGTCTATTACATATTGGGTTTATGGAACGGTATCTGAGCTAATTTGAAACCCTTGTTTTATGTATCACCCCACCTCACCTTTCCCGTTAAGCAGCCATAGTGTGTTTTCTGCATGTGTGACTCTGTTCTGTTTTGTAATTCAGTTCAAGTGTAACGGTTTTTACATTCCCTCTATAAGTGATACCTTATGAGAAGTGTCCTTTTCTGTGTGACTTATTTCACTTAGAATCGTCGTACCTAAATCCACTCATCATGCTGCTACTAGCCTTATGACATTGATTTCATGGCTGAGTGATATTCCATTGTACATATGGACCACAACTTCTTTATCCATTTTTCTCTTTCCTGGGATATTGAAGGTGGAATGAAGTGGAGGTCCTTGTCAACAGAGCAGCCCTAAACTTTGGGGTGCTTGTGTCTTGCTGATTTTTCATTTTCCCAATTTATACCCCCATGAGTGGAAGTGCCCTATGCTCTCTAAGCTTTGTTTTTTAGATGTTTCAGGACTCACCGTACGCTTCTCCAGAGTGGCTGTTGGCAATTTACATCCCGCCCATCAGCGTAGCAAGGCTCCCATTTCTCCATGGCCTGTCCTGCATTTCTGATTTTGACACTTTTTTCAGCATGGCCCTTTTGACCGATGGGAAGCGAGACATCTTTGTAGCGCTGATTTGCCTTTCCAGGTTGCTTGGTTGGCCAAAAAGGGCGTATGCGTTTTTTCCTGAATATATTCAGGAAAAAACGCATACGCCCTTTTTGGCCAAGGGCATCATTGTCAACGTTTTGCCGCTTTTCATGTGCTTTAAAGGCGATTCGAATCTACCTCCTGAAATCTGTTTCCTGCAATTCTGCCTTGATTTCAAATCCTCTTCTTTGCCTTCCCTCAATATATTTGTGGACGAGAGTTATCATTTATAAGTCTGCAGGTTTGTGAATTGCAGTGCCCTGAACCTCCATTTTACAACTCGCTTTTTAGGGAGCTGGCCGCAATTGCGCCGGATGGCTTCAGGCCCTGTTCTGGTTCCGGGTGGCAGGCTGAGCCTGTGGTTAATTCTTCTTCCTGATGGGAAAATAGAGTGACCTGTGCCTGTCCCAACACCAAGAGCTAGTCTCTCATTGGTTCCACATCTTCCCGTTCATCCTCAGGACAAATTGCAACCTGTACGGGACAGGAGGTTAAAGGTGCTGATGCTCCAAGTAGGGAGATTGCTAGTAAAGTGCTGGAATAGCGAACCCGGCCACAAGGAGAGGAGAAATGAGGTGCGTTTTAGAAACCTTTCCACATCACACGGTGTACCATCTTCTGGGTTTCTCATGCATGTTTTCGATGTAGGAAGATGCCCTTGAACCTGGAGATTTGGGACCCATGCGATGGGTACCATGCAGTATTACTTTAAAGGGTCTGCGTTTGCTCACCCAACCTCACCAAACCTCTCAGCCCCAAGAGTGTCCACCCTTATGTCTCATCCAGCTGTGGGTCTAGATATGGTCAATCCAGGTTGCATCACAGCCCGTGAACGCATTGTGTAAGAATTTCTATCTCTTTCACTGTCTTTGTTTCATGGGTTTTTCAAAGTAATTTATTTTTATAATGGGGTTTAGCTGCTTTTCACTGCTGTGTTTATGCCGCTTTACACCCACTTGACACACCAACAGAGAGATATCAATACATAGGTTTTAAGATTATTACTAGTCAGATATATTCTTGTGCGGTGAATAGGGCGTGTTGAGTCCAGTTCTCTGAGCAAGGAGTAGGTCTTGTCTATTACATATTGGGTTTATGGAACGGTATCTGAGCTAATTTGAAACCCTTGTTTTATGTATCACCCCACCTCACCTTTCCCGTTAAGCAGCCATAGTGTGTTTTCTGCATGTGTGACTCTGTTCTGTTTTGTAATTCTGTTCAAGTGTAACGGTTTTTACATTCCCTCTATCAGTGATACCTTATGAGAAGTGTCCTTTTCTGTGTGACTTATTTCACTTAGAATCGTCGTACCTTAGTCCACTCATCATGCTGCTACTAGCCTTATGACACTGATTTCATGGCTGAGTGATATTCCATTGTACATAAGGACCACAACTTCTTTATCCATTTTTCTCTTTCCTGGGATATTGAAGGTGGAATGAAGTGGAGGTCCTTGTCAACAGAGCAGCCCTAAACTTTGGGGTGCTTGTGTCTTGCTGATTTTTAATTTTCCCAATTTATACCCCCATGAGTGGAAGTGCCCTATGCTCTCTAAGCTTTGCTTTTTAGATGTTTCAGGACTCACCGTACGCTTCTCCAGAGTGGCTGTTGACAATTTACATCCCGCCCATCAGCGTAGCAAGGCTCCCATTTCTCCATGGCCTGTCCTGCATTTCTGATTTTGACACTTTTTTCAGCATGGCCCTTTTGACCGATGGGAAGCGAGACATCTTTGTAGCGCTGATTTGCCTTTCCAGGTTGCTTGGTTGGCTAAAAAGGGCGTATGCGTTTTTTCCTGAATATATTCAGGAAAAAACGCATACGCCCTTTTTGGCCAAGGGCATCATTGTCAACGTTTTGCCGCTTTTCATGTGCTTTAAAGGCGATTCGAATCTACCTCCTGAAATCTGTTTCCTGCAATTCTGCCTTGATTTCAAATCCTCTTCTTTGCCTTCCCTCAATATATTTGTGGACGAGAGTTATCATTTATAAGTCTGCAGGTTTGTGAATTGCAGTGCCCTGAACCTCCATTTTACGACTCGCGTTTTTGGGAGATGGCCGCAAAAGCGCAGGATGGCTTCAGGCCCTGTTCTTGTTCCGGGGGGCAGGCTGAGCCTGTGGTTAATTCTTCTTCCTGATGGGAAAATAAAGTGACCTGTGCCTGTCCCAACACCAAGAGCTAGTCTCTCATTGGTTCCACATCTTCCCGTTCATCCTCAGGACAAATTGCAACCTGTACGGAACAGGAGGTTAAAGGTGATGATGCTCCAAGGAGGGAGATTGCTAGTAAAGTGGCTGGAATGGCGAACCCGAGCACAAGGAGATGAGAAATGAGGTGCGTTTTAGAAACCTTTCCACATCACACGGTGTACCATCTTCTGGGTTTCTCATGCATGTTTTTGATGTAGGAAGATGCCCTTGAACCTGGAGATTTGGGACCCATGCGATGGGTACCACGCAGTATTACTTTAAAGGGTCTGCGTTTGCTCACCCAACCTCACCAAACCTCTCAGCCGCAACAGTGTCCACCCTTATGTCTCATCCAGCTGTGGGTCTTGATATGGTCAATCCAGGTTGCATCACAGCCCCTGAACGCATTGTGTAAGAATTTCTCTCTCTTTCACTGTCTTTGTTTCATGGGTTTTTCAAAGTAATTTATTTTTATAATGGGGTTTAGCTGCTTTTCACTGCTGTGTTTATGCCGCTTTACACCCACTTGACACACTAACAGAGAGATATCAATACATAGCTTTTAAGATTATTACTAGTCAGATATATTCTTGTGCGGTGAATAGGGCGTGTTGAGTCCAGTTCTCTGAGCAAGGAGTAGGTCTTGTCTATTACATATTGGGTTTATGGAACGGTATCTGAGCTAATTTGAAACCCTTGTTTTATGTATCACCCCACCTCACCTTTCCCGTTAAGCAGCCATAGTGTGTTTTCTGCATGTGTGACTCTGTTCTGTTTTGTAATTCAGTTCAAGTGTAACGGTTTTTACATTCCCTCTATAAGTGATACCTTATGAGAAGTGTCCTTTTCTGTGTGACTTATTTCACTTAGAATCGTCGTACCTAAATCCACTCATCATGCTGCTACTAGCCTTATGACATTGATTTCATGGCTGAGTGATATTCCATTGTACATAAGGACCACATATCCATTTTTCTCTTTCCTGGGATATTGAAGGTGGAATGAAGTGGAGGTCCTTGTCAACAGAGCAGCCCTAAACTTTGGGGTGCTTGTGTCTTGCTGATTTTTCATTTTCCCAATTTATAACCCCATGAGTGGAAGTGCCCTATGCTCTCTAAGCTTTG
This sequence comes from Balaenoptera borealis, assembly GCF_965194805.1. Taxonomy (NCBI): domain Eukaryota; kingdom Metazoa; phylum Chordata; class Mammalia; order Artiodactyla; family Balaenopteridae; genus Balaenoptera; species Balaenoptera borealis. The sequence continues at coordinate 954,395 of NW_028123937.1, read as the reverse complement.
TTTTTTAGATGTTTCAGGACTCACCGTACACTTCTCCAGAGTGGCTGTTGGCAATTTACATCCCGCCCATCAGCGTAGCAAGGCTCCCATTTCTCCATGGCCTGTCCTGCATTTCTGATTTTGACACTTTTTTCAGCATGGCCCTTTTGACCGATGGGAAGCGAGACATCTTTGTAGCGCTGATTTGCCTTTCCAGGTTGCTTGGTTGGCCAAAAAGGGCGTATGCGTTTTTTCCTGAATATATTCAGGAAAAAACGCATACGCCCTTTTTGGCCAAGGGCATCATTGTCAACGTTTTGCCGCTTTTCATGTGCTTTAAAGGCGATTCGAATCTACCTCCTGAAATCTGTTTCCTGCAATTCTGCCTTGATTTCAAATCCTCTTCTTTGCCTTCCCTCAATATATTTGTGGACGAGAGTTATCATTTATAAGTCTGCAGGTTTGTGAATTGCAGTGCCCTGAACCTCCATTTTACAACTCGCTTTTTAGGGAGCTGGCCGCAATTGCGCAGGATGGCTTCAGGCCCTGTTCTGGTTCCGGGTGGCAGGCTGAGCCTGTGGTTAATTCTTCTTCCTGATGGGAAAATAGAGTGACCTGTGCCTGTCCCAACACCAAGAGCTAGTCTCTCATTGGTTCCACGTCTTCCCGTTCATCCTCAGGACAAATTGCAACCTGTACGGGACAGGAGGTTAAAGGTGCTGATGGTCCAAGTAGGGAGATTGCTAGTAAAGTGCTGGAATAGCGAACCCGGCCACAAGGAGAGGAGAAATGAGGTGCGTTTTAGAAACCTTTCCACATCACACGGTGTACCATCTTCTGGGTTTCTCATGCATGTTTTCGATGTAGGAAGATGCCCTTGAACCTGGAGATTTGGGACCCATGCGATGGGTACCATGCAGTATTACTTTAAAGGGTCTGCGTTTGCTCACCCAACCTCACCAAACCTCTCAGCCCCAAGAGTGTCCACCCTTATGTCTCATCCAGCTGTGGGTCTAGATATGGTCAATCCAGGTTGCATCACAGCCCGTGAACGCATTGTGTAAGAATTTCTATCTCTTTCACTGTCTTTGTTTCATGGGTTTTTCAAAGTAATTTATTTTTATAATGGGGTTTAGCTGCTTTTCACTGCTGTGTTCATGCCGCTTTACACCCACTTGACACACTAACAGAGAGATATCAATACATAGGTTTTAAGATTATTACTAGTCAGATATATTCTTGTGCGGTGAATAGGGCGTGTTGAGTCCAGTTCTCTGAGCAAGGAGTAGGTCTTGTCTATTACATATTGGGTTTATGGAACGGTATCTGAGCTAATTTGAAACCCTTGTTTTATGTATCACCCCACCTCACCTTTCCCGTTAAGCAGCCATAGTGTGTTTTCTGCATGTGTGACTCTGTTCTGTTTTGTAATTCTGTTCAAGTGTAACGGTTTTTACATTCCCTCTATCAGTGATACCTTATGAGAAGTGTCCTTTTCTGTGTGACTTATTTCACTTAGAATCGTCGTACCTTAGTCCACTCATCATGCTGCTACTAGCCTTATGACACTGATTTCATGGCTGAGTGATATTCCATTGTACATAAGGACCACAACTTCTTTATCCATTTTTCTCTTTCCTGGGATATTGAAGGTGGAATGAAGTGGAGGTCCTTGTCAACAGAGCAGCCCTAAACTTTGGGGTGCTTGTGTCTTGCTGATTTTTAATTTTCCCAATTTATACCCCCATGAGTGGAAGTGCCCTATGCTCTCTAAGCTTTGCTTTTTAGATGTTTCAGGACTCACCGTACGCTTCTCCAGAGTGGCTGTTGACAATTTACATCCCGCCCATCAGCGTAGCAAGGCTCCCATTTCTCCATGGCCTGTCCTGCATTTCTGATTTTGACACTTTTTTCAGCATGGCCCTTTTGACCGATGGGAAGCGAGACATCTTTGTAGCGCTGATTTGCCTTTCCAGGTTGCTTGGTTGGCTAAAAAGGGCGTATGCGTTTTTTCCTGAATATATTCAGGAAAAAACGCATACGCCCTTTTTGGCCAAGGGCATCATTGTCAACGTTTTGCCGCTTTTCATGTGCTTTAAAGGCGATTCGAATCTACCTCCTGAAATCTGTTTCCTGCAATTCTGCCTTGATTTCAAATCCTCTTCTTTGCCTTCCCTCAATAAATTTGTGGATGAGAGTTATCATTTATAAGTCTGCAGGTTTGTGAATTGCAGTGCCCTGAACCTCCATTTTACAACTCGCTTTTTAGGGAGCTGGCCGCAAAAGCGCAGGATGGCTTCAGGCCCTGTTCTGGTTCCCGGGGGCAGGCTGATCCTGTGGTTAATTCTTCTTCCTGATGGGAAAATAGAGTGACCTGTGCCTGTCCCAACACCAAGAGCTAGTCTTTCATTGGTTCCACGTCTTCCCGTTCATCCTCAGTACAAATTGCAACCTGTACGGAACAGGAGGTTAAAGGTGCTGATGCTCCAAGGAGGGAGATTGCTAGTAAAGTGGCTGGAATGGCGAACCCGGGCACAGGCAGATGAGAAATGAGGTGCGTTTTAGAAACCTTTCCCCATCACACGGTGTACCATCTTCTGGGTATCTCATGCATGTTTTCGATGTAGGAAGATGCCCTGGAACCTGGAGATTTGGGACCCATGCGATGGGTACCACGCAGTATTACTTTAAAGGGTCTGCGTTTGCTCACCCAACCTCACCAAACCTCTCAGCCGCAACAGTGTCCACCCTTATGTCTCATCCAGCTGTGGGTCTAGATATGGTCAATCCAGGTTGCATCACAGCCCCTGAACGCATTGTGTAAGAATTTCTCTCTCTTTCACTGTCTTTGTTTCATGGGTTTTTCAAAGTAATTTATTTTTATAATGGGGTTTAGCTGCTTTTCACTGCTGTGTTTATGCCGCTTTTTACCCACTTGACACACTAACAGAGAGATATCAATACATAGGTTTTAAGATTATTACTAGTCAGATATATTCTTGTGCGGTGAATAGGGCGTGTTGAGTCCAGTTCTCTGAGCAAGGAGTAGGTCTTGTCTATTACATATTGGGTTTATGGAACGGTATCTGAGCTAATTTGAAACCCTTGTTTTATGTATCACCCCACCTCACCTTTCCCGTTAAGCAGCCATAGTGTGTTTTCTGCATGTGTGACTCTGTTCTGTTTTGTAATTCAGTTCAAGTGTAACGGTTTTTACATTCCCTCTATAAGTGATACCTTATGAGAAGTGTCCTTTTCTGTGTGACTTATTTCACTTAGAATCGTCGTACCTAAATCCACTCATCATGCTGCTACTAGCCTTATGACATTGATTTCATGGCTGAGTGATATTCCATTGTACATATGGACCACAACTTCTTTATCCATTTTTCTCTTTCCTGGGATATTGAAGGTGGAATGAAGTGGAGGTCCTTGTCAACAGAGCAGCCCTAAACTTTGGGGTGCTTGTGTCTTGCTGATTTTTCATTTTCCCAATTTATACCCCCATGAGTGGAAGTGCCCTATGCTCTCTAAGCTTTGTTTTTTAGATGTTTCAGGACTCACCGTACGCTTCTCCAGAGTGGCTGTTGGCAATTTACATCCCGCCCATCAGCGTAGCAAGGCTCCCATTTCTCCATGGCCTGTCCTGCATTTCTGATTTTGACACTTTTTTCAGCATGGCCCTTTTGACCGATGGGAAGCGAGACATCTTTGTAGCGCTGATTTGCCTTTCCAGGTTGCTTGGTTGGCCAAAAAGGGCGTATGCGTTTTTTCCTGAATATATTCAGGAAAAAACGCATACGCCCTTTTTGGCCAAGGGCATCATTGTCAACGTTTTGCCGCTTTTCATGTGCTTTAAAGGCGATTCGAATCTACCTCCTGAAATCTGTTTCCTGCAATTCTGCCTTGATTTCAAATCCTCTTCTTTGCCTTCCCTCAATATATTTGTGGATGAGAGTTATCATTTATAAGTCTGCAGGTTTGTGAATTGCAGTGCCCTGAACCTCCATTTTACAACTCGCTTTTTAGGGAGCTGGCCGCAATTGCGCAGGATGGCTTCAGGCCCTGTTCTGGTTCCGGGTGGCAGGCTGAGCCTGTGGTTAATTCTTCTTCCTGATGGGAAAATAGAGTGACCTGTGCCTGTCCCAACACCAAGAGCTAGTCTCTCATTGGTTCCACGTCTTCCCGTTCATCCTCAGGACAAACTGCAACCTGTACGGGACAGGAGGTTAAAGGTGCTGATGCTCCAAGTAGGGAGATTGCTAGTAAAGTGCTGGAATAGCGAACCCGGCCACAAGGAGAGGAGAAATGAGGTGCGTTTTAGAAACCTTTCCACATCACACGGTGTACCATCTTCTGGGTTTCTCATGCATGTTTTCGATGTAGGAAGATGCCCTTGAACCTGGAGATTTGGGACCCATGCGATGGGTACCATGCAGTATTACTTTAAAGGGTCTGCGTTTGCTCACCCAACCTCACCAAACCTCTCAGCCCCAAGAGTGTCCACCCTTATGTCTCATCCAGCTGTGGGTCTAGATATGGTCAATCCAGGTTGCATCACAGCCCGTGAACGCATTGTGTAAGAATTTCTATCTCTTTCACTGTCTTTGTTTCATGGGTTTTTCAAAGTAATTTATTTTTATAATGGGGTTTAGCTGCTTTTCACTGCTGTGTTTATGCCGCTTTACACCCACTTGACACGCTAACAGAGAGATATCAATACATAGGTTTTAAGATTATTACTAGTCAGATATATTCTTGTGCGGTGAATAGGGCGTGTTGAGTCCAGTTCTCTGAGCAAGGAGTAGGTCTTGTCTATTACATATTGGGTTTATGGAACGGTATCTGAGCTAATTTGAAACCCTTGTTTTATGTATCACCCCACCTCACCTTTCCCGTTAAGCAGCCATAGTGTGTTTTCTGCATGTGTGACTCTGTTCTGTTTTGTAATTCAGTTCAAGTGTAACGGTTTTTACATTCCCTCTATAAGTGATACCTTATGAGAAGTGTCCTTTTCTGTGTGACTTATTTCACTTAGAATCGTCGTACCTAAATCCACTCATCATGCTGCTACTAGCCTTATGACATTGATTTCATGTCTGAGTGATATTCCATTGTACATAAGGACCACAACTTCTTTATCCATTTTTCTCTTTCCTGGGATATTGAAGGTGGAATGAAGTGGAGGTCCTTGTCAACAGAGCAGCCCTAAACTTTGGGGTGCTTGTGTCTTGCTGATTTTTCATTTTCCCAATTTATATCCCCATGAGTGGAAGTGCCCTATGCTCTCTAAGCTTTGCTTTTTAGACGTTTCAGGACTCACCGTACACTTCTCCAGAGTGGCTGTTGACAATTTACATCCCGCCCATCAGTGTAGCAAGGCTCCCATTTCTCCATGGCCTGTCCTGCATTTCTGGTTTTGACACTTTTTTCAGCATGGCCCTTTTGACCGATGGGAAGCGAGACATCTTTGTAGCGCTGATTTGCCTTTCCAGGTTGCTTGGTTGGCCAAAAAGGGCGTATGCGTTTTTTCCTGAATATATTCAGGAAAAAACGCATACGCCCTTTTTGGCCAAGGGCATCATTGTCAACGTTTTGCCGCTTTTCATGTGCTTTAAAGGCGATTCGAATCTACCTCCTGAAATCTGTTTCCTGCAATTCTGCCTTGATTTCAAATCCTCTTCTTTGCCTTCCCTCAATATATTTGTGGATGAGAGTTATCATTTATAAGTCTGCAGGTTTGTGAATTGCAGTGCTCTGAACCTCCATTTTACAACTCGCTTTTTAGGGAGCTGGCCGCAAAAGCGCAGGATGGCTTCAGGCCCTGTTCTGGTTCCGGGGGGCAGGCTGAGCCTGTGGTTAATTCTTCTTCCTGATGGGAAAATAGAGTGACCTGTGCCTGTCCCAACACCAAGAGCTAGTCTCTCATTGGTTCCACATCTTCCCGTTCATCCTCAGGACAAATTGCAACCTGTACGGAACAGGAGGTTAAAGGTGCTGATGCTCCAAGGAGGGAGATTGCTAGTAAAGTGGCTGGAATGGCGAACCCGGGCACAGGCAGATGAGAAATGAGGTGCGTTTTAGAAACCTTTCCCCATCACACGGTGTACCATCTTCTGGGTATCTCATGCATGTTTACGATGTAGGAAGATGACCTTGAACCTGGAGATTTGGGACCCATGCGATGGGTACCACGCAGTATTACTTTAAAGGGTCTGCGTTTGCTCACCCAACCTCACCAAACCTCTCAGCCGCAACAGTGTCCACCCTTATGTCTCATCCAGCTGTGGGTCTAGATATGGTCAATCCAGGTTGCATCACAGCCCCTGAACGCATTGTGTAAGAATTTCTCTCTCTTTCACTGTCTTTGTTTCATGGGTTTTTCAAAGTAATTTATTTTTATAATGGGGTTTAGCTGCTTTTCACTGCTGTGTTTATGCCGCTTTTTACCCACTTGACACACTAACAGAGAGATATCAATACATAGGTTTTAAGATTATTACTAGTCAGATATATTCTTGTGCGGTGAATAGGGCGTGTTGAGTCCAGTTCTCTGAGCAAGGAGTAGGTCTTGTCTATTACATATTGGGTTTATGGAACGGTATCTGAGCTAATTTGAAACCCTTGTTTTATGTATCACCCCACCTCACCTTTCCCGTTAAGCAGCCATAGTGTGTTTTCTGCATGTGTGACTCTGTTCTGTTTTGTAATTCAGTTCAAGTGTAACGGTTTTTACATTCCCTCTATAAGTGATACCTTATGAGAAGTGTCCTTTTCTGTGTGACTTATTTCACTTAGAATCGTCGTACCTAAATCCACTCATCATGCTGCTACTAGCCTTATGACATTGATTTCATGGCTGAGTGATATTCCATTGTACATATGGACCACAACTTCTTTATCCATTTTTCTCTTTCCTGGGATATTGAAGGTGGAATGAAGTGGAGGTCCTTGTCAACAGAGCAGCCCTAAACTTTGGGGTGCTTGTGTCTTGCTGATTTTTCATTTTCCCAATTTATAACCCCATGAGTGGAAGTGCCCTATGCTCTCTAAGCTTTGTTTTTTAGATGTTTCAGGACTCACCGTACGCTTCTCCAGAGTGGCTGTTGGCAATTTACATCCCGCCCATCAGCGTAGCAAGGCTCCCATTTCTCCATGGCCTGTCCTGCATTTCTGATTTTGACACTTTTTTCAGCATGGCCCTTTTGACCGATGGGAAGCGAGACATCTTTGTAGCGCTGATTTGCCTTTCCAGGTTGCTTGGTTGGCCAAAAAGGGCGTATGCGTTTTTTCCTGAATATATTCAGGAAAAAACGCATACGCCCTTTTTGGCCAAGGGCATCATTGTCAACGTTTTGCCGCTTTTCATGTGCTTTAAAGGCGATTCGAATCTACCTCCTGAAATCTGTTTCCTGCAATTCTGCCTTGATTTCAAATCCTCTTCTTTGCCTTCCCTCAATATATTTGTGGATGAGAGTTATCATTTATAAGTCTGCAGGTTTGTGAATTGCAGTGCTCTGAACCTCCATTTTACAACTCGCTTTTTAGGGAGCTGGCCGCAAAAGCGCAGGATGGCTTCAGGCCCTGTTCTGGTTCCGGGGGGCAGGCTGAGCCTGTGGTTAATTCTTCTTCCTGATGGGAAAATAGAGTGACCTGTGCCTGTCCCAACACCAAGAGCTAGTCTCTCATTGGTTCCACATCTTCCCGTTCATCCTCAGGATAAATTGCAACCTGTACGGAACAGGAGGTTAAAGGTGCTGATGCTCCAAGGAGGGAGATTGCTAGTAAAGTGGCTGGAATGGCGAACCCGGGCACAGGCAGATGAGAAATGAGGTGCGTTTTAGAAACCTTTCCCCATCACACGGTGTACCATCTTCTGGGTATCTCATGCATGTTTACGATGTAGGAAGATGACCTTGAACCTGGAGATTTGGGACCCATGCGATGGGTACCACGCAGTATTACTTTAAAGGGTCTGCGTTTGCTCACCCAACCTCACCAAACCTCTCAGCCGCAACAGTGTCCACCCTTATGTCTCATCCAGCTGTGGGTCTAGATATGGTCAATCCAGGTTGCATCACAGCCCCTGAACGCATTGTGTAAGAATTTCTCTCTCTTTCACTGTCTTTGTTTCATGGGTTTTTCAAAGTAATTTATTTTTATAATGGGGTTTAGCTGCTTTTCACTGCTGTGTTTATGCCGCTTTTTACCCACTTGACACACTAACAGAGAGATATCAATACATAGGTTTTAAGATTATTACTAGTCAGATATATTCTTGTGCGGTGAATAGGGCGTGTTGAGTCCAGTTCTCTGAGCAAGGAGTAGGTCTTGTCTATTACATATTGGGTTTATGGAACGGTATCTGAGCTAATTTGAAACCCTTGTTTTATGTATCACCCCACCTCACCTTTCCCGTTAAGCAGCCATAGTGTGTTTTCTGCATGTGTGACTCTGTTCTGTTTTGTAATTCAGTTCAAGTGTAACGGTTTTTACATTCCCTCTATAAGTGATACCTTATGAGAAGTGTCCTTTTCTGTGTGACTTATTTCACTTAGAATCGTCGTACCTAAATCCACTCATCATGCTGCTACTAGCCTTATGACATTGATTTCATGGCTGAGTGATATTCCATTGTACATATGGACCACAACTTCTTTATCCATTTTTCTCTTTCCTGGGATATTGAAGGTGGAATGAAGTGGAGGTCCTTGTCAACAGAGCAGCCCTAAACTTTGGGGTGCTTGTGTCTTGCTGATTTTTCATTTTCCCAATTTATACCCCCATGAGTGGAAGTGCCCTATGCTCTCTAAGCTTTGTTTTTTAGATGTTTCAGGACTCACCGTACGCTTCTCCAGAGTGGCTGTTGGCAATTTACATCCCGCCCATCAGCGTAGCAAGGCTCCCATTTCTCCATGGCCTGTCCTGCATTTCTGATTTTGACACTTTTTTCAGCATGGCCCTTTTGACCGATGGGAAGCGAGACATCTTTGTAGCGCTGATTTGCCTTTCCAGGTTGCTTGGTTGGCCAAAAAGGGCGTATGCGTTTTTTCCTGAATATATTCAGGAAAAAACGCATACGCCCTTTTTGGCCAAGGGCATCATTGTCAACGTTTTGCCGCTTTTCATGTGCTTTAAAGGCGATTCGAATCTACCTCCTGAAATCTGTTTCCTGCAATTCTGCCTTGATTTCAAATCCTCTTCTTTGCCTTCCCTCAATATATTTGTGGACGAGAGTTATCATTTATAAGTCTGCAGGTTTGTGAATTGCAGTGCCCTGAACCTCCATTTTACAACTCGCTTTTTAGGGAGCTGGCCGCAATTGCGCCGGATGGCTTCAGGCCCTGTTCTGGTTCCGGGTGGCAGGCTGAGCCTGTGGTTAATTCTTCTTCCTGATGGGAAAATAGAGTGACCTGTGCCTGTCCCAACACCAAGAGCTAGTCTCTCATTGGTTCCACATCTTCCCGTTCATCCTCAGGACAAATTGCAACCTGTACGGGACAGGAGGTTAAAGGTGCTGATGCTCCAAGTAGGGAGATTGCTAGTAAAGTGCTGGAATAGCGAACCCGGCCACAAGGAGAGGAGAAATGAGGTGCGTTTTAGAAACCTTTCCACATCACACGGTGTACCATCTTCTGGGTTTCTCATGCATGTTTTCGATGTAGGAAGATGCCCTTGAACCTGGAGATTTGGGACCCATGCGATGGGTACCATGCAGTATTACTTTAAAGGGTCTGCGTTTGCTCACCCAACCTCACCAAACCTCTCAGCCCCAAGAGTGTCCACCCTTATGTCTCATCCAGCTGTGGGTCTAGATATGGTCAATCCAGGTTGCATCACAGCCCGTGAACGCATTGTGTAAGAATTTCTATCTCTTTCACTGTCTTTGTTTCATGGGTTTTTCAAAGTAATTTATTTTTATAATGGGGTTTAGCTGCTTTTCACTGCTGTGTTTATGCCGCTTTACACCCACTTGACACACTAACAGAGAGATATCAATACATAGGTTTTAAGATTATTACTAGTCAGATATATTCTTGTGCGGTGAATAGGGCGTGTTGAGTCCAGTTCTCTGAGCAAGGAGTAGGTCTTGTCTATTACATATTGGGTTTATGGAACGGTATCTGAGCTAATTTGAAACCCTTGTTTTATGTATCACCCCACCTCACCTTTCCCGTTAAGCAGCCATAGTGTGTTTTCTGCATGTGTGACTCTGTTCTGTTTTGTAATTCTGTTCAAGTGTAACGGTTTTTACATTCCCTCTATCAGTGATACCTTATGAGAAGTGTCCTTTTCTGTGTGACTTATTTCACTTAGAATCGTCGTACCTTAGTCCACTCATCATGCTGCTACTAGCCTTATGACACTGATTTCATGGCTGAGTGATATTCCATTGTACATAAGGACCACAACTTCTTTATCCATTTTTCTCTTTCCTGGGATATTGAAGGTGGAATGAAGTGGAGGTCCTTGTCAACAGAGCAGCCCTAAACTTTGGGGTGCTTGTGTCTTGCTGATTTTTAATTTTCCCAATTTATACCCCCATGAGTGGAAGTGCCCTATGCTCTCTAAGCTTTGCTTTTTAGATGTTTCAGGACTCACCGTACGCTTCTCCAGAGTGGCTGTTGACAATTTACATCCCGCCCATCAGCGTAGCAAGGCTCCCATTTCTCCATGGCCTGTCCTGCATTTCTGATTTTGACACTTTTTTCAGCATGGCCCTTTTGACCGATGGGAAGCGAGACATCTTTGTAGCGCTGATTTGCCTTTCCAGGTTGCTTGGTTGGCTAAAAAGGGCGTATGCGTTTTTTCCTGAATATATTCAGGAAAAAACGCATACGCCCTTTTTGGCCAAGGGCATCATTGTCAACGTTTTGCCGCTTTTCATGTGCTTTAAAGGCGATTCGAATCTACCTCCTGAAATCTGTTTCCTGCAATTCTGCCTTGATTTCAAATCCTCTTCTTTGCCTTCCCTCAATATATTTGTGGACGAGAGTTATCATTTATAAGTCTGCAGGTTTGTGAATTGCAGTGCCCTGAACCTCCATTTTACGACTCGCGTTTTTGGGAGATGGCCGCAAAAGCGCAGGATGGCTTCAGGCCCTGTTCTTGTTCCGGGGGGCAGGCTGAGCCTGTGGTTAATTCTTCTTCCTGATGGGAAAATAGAGTGACCTGTGCCTGTCCCAACACCAAGAGCTAGTCTCTCATTGGTTCCACATCTTCCCGTTCATCCTCAGGACAAATTGCAACCTGTACGGAACAGGAGGTTAAAGGTGATGATGCTCCAAGGAGGGAGATTGCTAGTAAAGTGGCTGGAATGGCGAACCCGAGCACAAGGAGATGAGAAATGAGGTGCGTTTTAGAAACCTTTCCACATCACACGGTGTACCATCTTCTGGGTTTCTCATGCATGTTTTTGATGTAGGAAGATGCCCTTGAACCTGGAGATTTGGGACCCATGCGATGGGTACCACGCAGTATTACTTTAAAGGGTCTGCGTTTGCTCACCCAACCTCACCAAACCTCTCAGCCGCAACAGTGTCCACCCTTATGTCTCATCCAGCTGTGGGTCTTGATATGGTCAATCCAGGTTGCATCACAGCCCCTGAACGCATTGTGTAAGAATTTCTCTCTCTTTCACTGTCTTTGTTTCATGGGTTTTTCAAAGTAATTTATTTTTATAATGGGGTTTAGCTGCTTTTCACTGCTGTGTTTATGCCGCTTTACACCCACTTGACACACTAACAGAGAGATATCAATACATAGCTTTTAAGATTATTACTAGTCAGATATATTCTTGTGCGGTGAATAGGGCGTGTTGAGTCCAGTTCTCTGAGCAAGGAGTAGGTCTTGTCTATTACATATTGGGTTTATGGAACGGTATCTGAGCTAATTTGAAACCCTTGTTTTATGTATCACCCCACCTCACCTTTCCCGTTAAGCAGCCATAGTGTGTTTTCTGCATGTGTGACTCTGTTCTGTTTTGTAATTCAGTTCAAGTGTAACGGTTTTTACATTCCCTCTATAAGTGATACCTTATGAGAAGTGTCCTTTTCTGTGTGACTTATTTCACTTAGAATCGTCGTACCTAAATCCACTCATCATGCTGCTACTAGCCTTATGACATTGATTTCATGGCTGAGTGATATTCCATTGTACATAAGGACCACATATCCATTTTTCTCTTTCCTGGGATATTGAAGGTGGAATGAAGTGGAGGTCCTTGTCAACAGAGCAGCCCTAAACTTTGGGGTGCTTGTGTCTTGCTGATTTTTCATTTTCCCAATTTATAACCCCATGAGTGGAAGTGCCCTATGCTCTCTAAGCTTTGTTTTTTAGATGTTTCAGGACTCACCGTACACTTCTCCAGAGTGGCTGTTGGCAATTTACATCCCGCCCATCAGCGTAGCAAGGCTCCCATTTCTCCATGGCCTGTCCTGCATTTCTGATTTTGACACTTTTTTCAGCATGGCCCTTTTGACCGATGGGAAGCGAGACATCTTTGTAGCGCTGATTTGCCTTTCCAGGTTGCTTGGTTGGCCAAAAAGGGCGTATGCGTTTTTTCCTGAATATATTCAGGAAAAAACGCATACGCCCTTTTTGGCCAAGGGCATCATTGTCAACGTTTTGCCGCTTTTCATGTGCTTTAAAGGCGATTCGAATCTACCTCCTGAAATCTGTTTCCTGCAATTCTGCCTTGATTTCAAATCCTCTTCTTTGCCTTCCCTCAATATATTTGTGGACGAGAGTTATCATTTATAAGTCTGCAGGTTTGTGAATTGCAGTGCCCTGAACCTCCATTTTACAACTCGCTTTTTAGGGAGCTGGCCGCAATTGCGCAGGATGGCTTCAGGCCCTGTTCTGGTTCCGGGTGGCAGGCTGAGCCTGTGGTTAATTCTTCTTCCTGATGGGAAAATAGAGTGACCTGTGCCTGTCCCAACACCAAGAGCTAGTCTCTCATTGGTTCCACGTCTTCCCGTTCATCCTCAGGACAAATTGCAACCTGTACGGGACAGGAGGTTAAAGGTGCTGATGGTCCAAGTAGGGAGATTGCTAGTAAAGTGCTGGAATAGCGAACCCGGCCACAAGGAGAGGAGAAATGAGGTGCGTTTTAGAAACCTTTCCACATCACACGGTGTACCATCTTCTGGGTTTCTCATGCATGTTTTCGATGTAGGAAGATGCCCTTGAACCTGGAGATTTGGGACCCATGCGATGGGTACCATGCAGTATTACTTTAAAGGGTCTGCGTTTGCTCACCCAACCTCACCAAACCTCTCAGCCCCAAGAGTGTCCACCCTTATGTCTCATCCAGCTGTGGGTCTAGATATGGTCAATCCAGGTTGCATCACAGCCCGTGAACGCATTGTGTAAGAATTTCTATCTCTTTCACTGTCTTTGTTTCATGGGTTTTTCAAAGTAATTTATTTTTATAATGGGGTTTAGCTGCTTTTCACTGCTGTGTTCATGCCGCTTTACACCCACTTGACACACTAACAGAGAGATATCAATACATAGGTTTTAAGATTATTACTAGTCAGATATATTCTTGTGCGGTGAATAGGGCGTGTTGAGTCCAGTTCTCTGAGCAAGGAGTAGGTCTTGTCTATTACATATTGGGTTTATGGAACGGTATCTGAGCTAATTTGAAACCCTTGTTTTATGTATCACCCCACCTCACCTTTCCCGTTAAGCAGCCATAGTGTGTTTTCTGCATGTGTGACTCTGTTCTGTTTTGTAATTCTGTTCAAGTGTAACGGTTTTTACATTCCCTCTATCAGTGATACCTTATGAGAAGTGTCCTTTTCTGTGTGACTTATTTCACTTAGAATCGTCGTACCTTAGTCCACTCATCATGCTGCTACTAGCCTTATGACACTGATTTCATGGCTGAGTGATATTCCATTGTACATAAGGACCACAACTTCTTTATCCATTTTTCTCTTTCCTGGGATATTGAAGGTGGAATGAAGTGGAGGTCCTTGTCAACAGAGCAGCCCTAAACTTTGGGGTGCTTGTGTCTTGCTGATTTTTAATTTTCCCAATTTATACCCCCATGAGTGGAAGTGCCCTATGCTCTCTAAGCTTTGCTTTTTAGATGTTTCAGGACTCACCGTACGCTTCTCCAGAGTGGCTGTTGACAATTTACATCCCGCCCATCAGCGTAGCAAGGCTCCCATTTCTCCATGGCCTGTCCTGCATTTCTGATTTTGACACTTTTTTCAGCATGGCCCTTTTGACCGATGGGAAGCGAGACATCTTTGTAGCGCTGATTTGCCTTTCCAGGTTGCTTGGTTGGCTAAAAAGGGCGTATGCGTTTTTTCCTGAATATATTCAGGAAAAAACGCATACGCCCTTTTTGGCCAAGGGCATCATTGTCAACGTTTTGCCGCTTTTCATGTGCTTTAAAGGCGATTCGAATCTACCTCCTGAAATCTGTTTCCTGCAATTCTGCCTTGATTTCAAATCCTCTTCTTTGCCTTCCCTCAATATATTTGTGGACGAGAGTTATCATTTATAAGTCTGCAGGTTTGTGAATTGCAGTGCCCTGAACCTCCATTTTACGACTCGCGTTTTTGGGAGATGGCCGCAAAAGCGCAGGATGGCTTCAGGCCCTGTTCTTGTTCCGGGGTGCAGGCTGAGCCTGTGGTTAATTCTTCTTCCTGATGGGAAAATAGAGTGACCTGTGCCTGTCCCAACACCAAGAGCTAGTCTCTCATTGGTTCCACATCTTCCCGTTCATCCTCAGGACAAATTGCAACCTGTACGGAACAGGAGGTTAAAGGTGATGATGCTCCAAGGAGGGAGATTGCTAGTAAAGTGGCTGGAATGGCGAACCCGAGCACAAGGAGATGAGAAATGAGGTGCGTTTTAGAAACCTTTCCCCATCACACGGTGTACCATCTTCTGGGTTTCTCATGCATGTTTTTGATGTAGGAAGATGCCCTTGAACCTGGAGATTTGGGACCCATGCGATGGGTACCACGCAGTATTACTTTAAAGGGTCTGCGTTTGCTCACCCAACCTCACCAAACCTCTCAGCCGCAACAGTGTCCACCCTTATGTCTCATCCAGCTGTGGGTCTAGATATGGTCAATCCAGGTTGCATCACAGCCCCTGAACGCATTGTGTAAGAATTTCTCTCTCTTTCACTGTCTTTGTTTCATGGGTTTTTCAAAGTAATTTATTTTTATAATGGGGTTTAGCTGCTTTTCACTGCTGTGTTTATGCCGCTTTACACCCACTTGACACACTAACAGAGAGATATCAATACATAGCTTTTAAGATTATTACTAGTCAGATATATTCTTGTGCGGTGAATAGGGCGTGTTGAGTCCAGTTCTCTGAGCAAGGAGTAGGTCTTGTCTATTACATATTGGGTTTATGGAACGGTATCTGAGCTAATTTGAAACCCTTGTTTTATGTATCACCCCACCTCACCTTTCCCGTTAAGCAGCCATAGTGTGTTTTCTGCATGTGTGACTCTGTTCTGTTTTGTAATTCAGTTCAAGTGTAACGGTTTTTACATTCCCTCTATAAGTGATACCTTATGAGAAGTGTCCTTTTCTGTGTGACTTATTTCACTTAGAATCGTCGTACCTAAATCCACTCATCATGCTGCTACTAGCCTTATGACATTGATTTCATGGCTGAGTGATATTCCATTGTACATAAGGACCACAACTTCTTTATCCATTTTTCTCTTTCCTGGGATATTGAAGGTGGAATGAAGTGGAGGTCCTTGTCAACAGAGCAGCCCTAAACTTTGGGGTGCTTGTGTCTTGCTGATTTTTCATTTTCCCAATTTATATCCCCATGAGTGGAAGTGCCCTATGCTCTCTAAGCTTTGCTTTTTAGACGTTTCAGGACTCACTGTACACTTCTCCAGAGTGGCTGTTGACAATTTACATCCCGCCCATCAGTGTAGCAAGGCTCCCATTTCTCCATGGCCTGTCCTGCATTTCTGGTTTTGACACTTTTTTCAGCATGGCCCTTTTGACCGATGGGAAGCGAGACATCTTTGTAGCGCTGATTTGCCTTTCCAGGTTGCTTGGTTGGCCAAAAAGGGCGTATGCGTTTTTTCCTGAATATATTCAGGAAAAAACGCATACGCCCTTTTTGGCCAAGGGCATCATTGTCAACGTTTTGCCGCTTTTCATGTGCTTTAAAGGCGATTCGAATCTACCTCCTGAAATCTGTTTCCTGCAATTCTGCCTTGATTTCAAATCCTCTTCTTTGCCTTCCCTCAATAAATTTGTGGATGAGAGTTATCATTTATAAGTCTGCAGGTTTGTGAATTGCAGTGCCCTGAACCTCCATTTTACAACTCGCTTTTTAGGGAGCTGGCCGCAAAAGCGCAGGATGGCTTCAGGCCCTGTTCTGGTTCCCGGGGGCAGGCTGATCCTGTGGTTAATTCTTCTTCCTGATGGGAAAATAGAGTGACCTGTGCCTGTCCCAACACCAAGAGCTAGTCTTTCATTGGTTCCACGTCTTCCCGTTCATCCTCAGTACAAATTGCAACCTGTACGGAACAGGAGGTTAAAGGTGCTGATGCTCCAAGGAGGGAGATTGCTAGTAAAGTGGCTGGAATGGCGAACCCGGGCACAGGCAGATGAGAAATGAGGTGCGTTTTAGAAACCTTTCCCCATCACACGGTGTACCATCTTCTGGGTATCTCATGCATGTTTTCGATGTAGGAAGATGCCCTGGAACCTGGAGATTTGGGACCCATGCGATGGGTACCACGCAGTATTACTTTAAAGGGTCTGCGTTTGCTCACCCAACCTCACCAAACCTCTCAGCCGCAACAGTGTCCACCCTTATGTCTCATCCAGCTGTGGGTCTAGATATGGTCAATCCAGGTTGCATCACAGCCCCTGAACGCATTGTGTAAGAATTTCTCTCTCTTTCACTGTCTTTGTTTCATGGGTTTTTCAAAGTAATTTATTTTTATAATGGGGTTTAGCTGCTTTTCACTGCTGTGTTTATGCCGCTTTTTACCCACTTGACACACTAACAGAGAGATATCAATACATAGGTTTTAAGATTATTACTAGTCAGATATATTCTTGTGCGGTGAATAGGGCGTGTTGAGTCCAGTTCTCTGAGCAAGGAGTAGGTCTTGTCTATTACATATTGGGTTTATGGAACGGTATCTGAGCTAATTTGAAACCCTTGTTTTATGTATCACCCCACCTCACCTTTCCCGTTAAGCAGCCATAGTGTGTTTTCTGCATGTGTGACTCTGTTCTGTTTTGTAATTCAGTTCAAGTGTAACGGTTTTTACATTCCCTCTATAAGTGATACCTTATGAGAAGTGTCCTTTTCTGTGTGACTTATTTCACTTAGAATCGTCGTACCTAAATCCACTCATCATGCTGCTACTAGCCTTATGACATTGATTTCATGGCTGAGTGATATTCCATTGTACATATGGACCACAACTTCTTTATCCATTTTTCTCTTTCCTGGGATATTGAAGGTGGAATGAAGTGGAGGTCCTTGTCAACAGAGCAGCCCTAAACTTTGGGGTGCTTGTGTCTTGCTGATTTTTCATTTTCCCAATTTATACCCCCATGAGTGGAAGTGCCCTATGCTCTCTAAGCTTTGTTTTTTAGATGTTTCAGGACTCACCGTACGCTTCTCCAGAGTGGCTGTTGGCAATTTACATCCCGCCCATCAGCGTAGCAAGGCTCCCATTTCTCCATGGCCTGTCCTGCATTTCTGATTTTGACACTTTTTTCAGCATGGCCCTTTTGACCGATGGGAAGCGAGACATCTTTGTAGCGCTGATTTGCCTTTCCAGGTTGCTTGGTTGGCCAAAAAGGGCGTATGCGTTTTTTCCTGAATATATTCAGGAAAAAACGCATACGCCCTTTTTGGCCAAGGGCATCATTGTCAACGTTTTGCCGCTTTTCATGTGCTTTAAAGGCGATTCGAATCTACCTCCTGAAATCTGTTTCCTGCAATTCTGCCTTGATTTCAAATCCTCTTCTTTGCCTTCCCTCAATATATTTGTGGATGAGAGTTATCATTTATAAGTCTGCAGGTTTGTGAATTGCAGTGCCCTGAACCTCCATTTTACAACTCGCTTTTTAGGGAGCTGGCCGCAATTGCGCAGGATGGCTTCAGGCCCTGTTCTGGTTCCGGGTGGCAGGCTGAGCCTGTGGTTAATTCTTCTTCCTGATGGGAAAATAGAGTGACCTGTGCCTGTCCCAACACCAAGAGCTAGTCTCTCATTGGTTCCACGTCTTCCCGTTCATCCTCAGGACAAACTGCAACCTGTACGGGACAGGAGGTTAAAGGTGCTGATTCTCCAAGTAGGGAGATTGCTAGTAAAGTGCTGGAATAGCGAACCCGGCCACAAGGAGAGGAGAAATGAGGTGCGTTTTAGAAACCTTTCCACATCACACGGTGTACCATCTTCTGGGTTTCTCATGCATGTTTTCGATGTAGGAAGATGCCCTTGAACCTGGAGATTTGGGACCCATGCGATGGGTACCATGCAGTATTACTTTAAAGGGTCTGCGTTTGCTCACCCAACCTCACCAAACCTCTCAGCCCCAAGAGTGTCCACCCTTATGTCTCATCCAGCTGTGGGTCTAGATATGGTCAATCCAGGTTGCATCACAGCCCGTGAACGCATTGTGTAAGAATTTCTATCTCTTTCACTGTCTTTGTTTCATGGGTTTTTCAAAGTAATTTATTTTTATAATGGGGTTTAGCTGCTTTTCACTGCTGTGTTTATGCCGCTTTTTACCCACTTGACACGCTAACAGAGAGATATCAATACATAGGTTTTAAGATTATTACTAGTCAGATATATTCTTGTGCGGTGAATAGGGCGTGTTGAGTCCAGTTCTCTGAGCAAGGAGTAGGTCTTGTCTATTACATATTGGGTTTATGGAACGGTATCTGAGCTAATTTGAAACCCTTGTTTTATGTATCACCCCACCTCACCTTTCCCGTTAAGCAGCCATAGTGTGTTTTCTGCATGTGTGACTCTGTTCTGTTTTGTAATTCAGTTCAAGTGTAACGGTTTTTACATTCCCTCTATAAGTGATACCTTATGAGAAGTGTCCTTTTCTGTGTGACTTATTTCACTTAGAATCGTCGTACCTAAATCCACTCATCATGCTGCTACTAGCCTTATGACATTGATTTCATGTCTGAGTGATATTCCATTGTACATAAGGACCACAACTTCTTTATCCATTTTTCTCTTTCCTGGGATATTGAAGGTGGAATGAAGTGGAGGTCCTTGTCAACAGAGCAGCCCTAAACTTTGGGGTGCTTGTGTCTTGCTGATTTTTCATTTTCCCAATTTATATCCCCATGAGTGGAAGTGCCCTATGCTCTCTAAGCTTTACTTTTTAGACGTTTCAGGACTCACCGTACACTTCTCCAGAGTGGCTGTTGACAATTTACATCCCGCCCATCAGTGTAGCAAGGCTCCCATTTCTCCATGGCCTGTCCTGCATTTCTGGTTTTGACACTTTTTTCAGCATGGCCCTTTTGACCGATGGGAAGCGAGACATCTTTGTAGCGCTGATTTGCCTTTCCAGGTTGCTTGGTTGGCCAAAAAGGGCGTATGCGTTTTTTCCTGAATATATTCAGGAAAAAACGCATACGCCCTTTTTGGCCAAGGGCATCATTGTCAACGTTTTGCCGCTTTTCATGTGCTTTAAAGGCGATTCGAATCTACCTCCTGAAATCTGTTTCCTGCAATTCTGCCTTGATTTCAAATCCTCTTCTTTGCCTTCCCTCAATATATTTGTGGATGAGAGTTATCATTTATAAGTCTGCAGGTTTGTGAATTGCAGTGCTCTGAACCTCCATTTTACAACTCGCTTTTTAGGGAGCTGGCCGCAAAAGCGCAGGATGGCTTCAGGCCCTGTTCTGGTTCCGGGGGGCAGGCTGAGCCTGTGGTTAATTCTTCTTCCTGATGGGAAAATAGAGTGACCTGTGCCTGTCCCAACACCAAGAGCTAGTCTTTCATTGGTTCCAAGTCTTCCCGTTCATCCTCAGTACAAATTGCAACCTGTACGGAACAGGAGGTTAAAGGTGCTGATGCTCCAAGGAGGGAGATTGCTAGTAAAGTGGCTGGAATGGCGAACCCGGGCACAGGCAGATGAGAAATGAGGTGCGTTTTAGAAACCTTTCCCCATCACACGGTGTACCATCTTCTGGGTATCTCATGCATGTTTACGATGTAGGAAGATGACCTTGAACCTGGAGATTTGGGACCCATGCGATGGGTACCACGCAGTATTACTTTAAAGGGTCTGCGTTTGCTCACCCAACCTCACCAAACCTCTCAGCCGCAACAGTGTCCACCCTTATGTCTCATCCAGCTGTGGGTCTAGATATGGTCAATCCAGGTTGCATCACAGCCCCTGAACGCATTGTGTAAGAATTTCTCTCTCTTTCACTGTCTTTGTTTCATGGGTTTTTCAAAGTAATTTATTTTTATAATGGGGTTTAGCTGCTTTTCACTGCTGTGTTTATGCCGCTTTTTACCCACTTGACACACTAACAGAGAGATATCAATACATAGGTTTTAAGATTATTACTAGTCAGATATATTCTTGTGCGGTGAATAGGGCGTGTTGAGTCCAGTTCTCTGAGCAAGGAGTAGGTCTTGTCTATTACATATTGGGTTTATGGAACGGTATCTGAGCTAATTTGAAACCCTTGTTTTATGTATCACCCCACCTCACCTTTCCCGTTAAGCAGCCATAGTGTGTTTTCTGCATGTGTGACTCTGTTCTGTTTTGTAATTCAGTTCAAGTGTAACGGTTTTTACATTCCCTCTATAAGTGATACCTTATGAGAAGTGTCCTTTTCTGTGTGACTTATTTCACTTAGAATCGTCGTACCTAAATCCACTCATCATGCTGCTACTAGCCTTATGACATTGATTTCATGGCTGAGTGATATTCCATTGTACATATGGACCACAACTTCTTTATCCATTTTTCTCTTTCCTGGGATATTGAAGGTGGAATGAAGTGGAGGTCCTTGTCAACAGAGCAGCCCTAAACTTTGGGGTGCTTGTGTCTTGCTGATTTTTCATTTTCCCAATTTATAACCCCATGAGTGGAAGTGCCCTATGCTCTCTAAGCTTTGTTTTTTAGATGTTTCAGGACTCACCGTACACTTCTCCAGAGTGGCTGTTGGCAATTTACATCCCGCCCATCAGCATAGCAAGGCTCCCATTTCTCCATGGCCTGTCCTGCATTTCTGATTTTGACACTTTTTTCAGCATGGCCCTTTTGACCGATGGGAAGCGAGACATATTTGTAGCGCTGATTTGCCTTTCCAGGTTGCTTGGTTGGACAAAAAGGGCGTATGCGTTTTTTCCTGAATATATTCAGGAAAAAACGCATACGCCCTTTTTGGCCAAGGGCATCATTGTCAACGTTTTGCCGCTTTTCATGTGCTTTAAAGGCGATTCGAATCTACCTCCTGAAATCTGTTTCCTGCAATTCTGCCTTGATTTCAAATCCTCTTCTTTGCCTTCCCTCAATATATTTGTGGACGAGAGTTATCATTTATAAGTCTGCAGGTTTGTGAATTGCAGTGCCCTGAACCTCCATTTTACAACTCGCTTTTTAGGGAGCTGGCCGCAATTGCGCAGGATGGCTTCAGGCCCTGTTCTGGTTCCGGGTGGCAGGCTGATCCTGTGGTTAATTCTTCTTCCTGATGGGAAAATAGAGTGACCTGTGCCTGTCCCAACACCAAGAGCTAGTCTCTCATTGGTTCCACGTCTTCCCGTTCATCCTCAGGACAAATTGCAACCTGTACGGGACAGGAGGTTAAAGGTGCTGATGCTCCAAGTAGGGAGATTGCTAGTAAAGTGCTGGAATAGCGAACCCGGCCACAAGGAGAGGAGAAATGAGGTGCGTTTTAGAAACCTTTCCACATCACACGGTGTACCATCTTCTGGGTTTCTCATGCATGTTTTCGATGTAGGAAGATGCCCTTGAACCTGGAGATTTGGGACCCATGCGATGGGTACCATGCAGTATTACTTTAAAGGGTCTGCGTTTGCTCACCCAACCTCACCAAACCTCTCAGCCCCAAGAGTGTCCACCCTTATGTCTCATCCAGCTGTGGGTCTAGATATGGTCAATCCAGGTTGCATCACAGCCCGTGAACGCATTGTGTAAGAATTTCTATCTCTTTCACTGTCTTTGTTTCATGGGTTTTTCAAAGTAATTTATTTTTATAATGGGGTTTAGCTGCTTTTCACTGCTGTGTTTATGCCGCTTTACACCCACTTGACACACTAACAGAGAGATATCAATACATAGGTTTTAAGATTATTACTAGTCAGATATATTCTTGTGCGGTGAATAGGGCGTGTTGAGTCCAGTTCTCTGAGCAAGGAGTAGGTCTTGTCTATTACATATTGGGTTTATGGAACGGTATCTGAGCTAATTTGAAACCCTTGTTTTATGTATCACCCCACCTCACCTTTCCCGTTAAGCAGCCATAGTGTGTTTTCTGCATGTGTGACTCTGTTCTGTTTTGTAATTCTGTTCAAGTGTAACGGTTTTTACATTCCCTCTATCAGTGATACCTTATGAGAAGTGTCCTTTTCTGTGTGACTTATTTCACTTAGAATCGTCGTACCTTAGTCCACTCATCATGCTGCTACTAGCCTTATGACACTGATTTCATGGCTGAGTGATATTCCATTGTACATAAGGACCACCACTTCTTTATCCATTTTTCTCTTTCCTGGGATATTGAAGGTGGAATGAAGTGGAGGTCCTGGTCAACAGAGCAGCCCTAAACTTTGGGGTGCTTGTGTCTTGCTGATTTTTAATTTTCCCAATTTATACCCCCATGAGTGGAAGTGCCCTATGCTCTCTAAGCTTTGCTTTTTAGATGTTTCAGGACTCACCGTACGCTTCTCCAGAGTGGCTGTTGACAATTTACATCCCGCCCATCAGCGTAGCAAGGCTCCCATTTCTCCATGGCCTGTCCTGCATTTCTGATTTTGACACTTTTTTCAGCATGGCCCTTTTGACCGATGGGAAGCGAGACATCTTTGTAGCGCTGATTTGCCTTTCCAGGTTGCTTGGTTGGCTAAAAAGGGCGTATGCGTTTTTTCCTGAATATATTCAGGAAAAAACGCATACGCCCTTTTTGGCCAAGGGCATCATTGTCAACGTTTTGCCGCTTTTCATGTGCTTTAAAGGCGATTCGAATCTACCTCCTGAAATCTGTTTCCTGCAATTCTGCCTTGATTTCAAATCCTCTTCTTTGCCTTCCCTCAATATATTTGTGGACGAGAGTTATCATTTATAAGTCTGCAGGTTTGTGAATTGCAGTGCCCTGAACCTCCATTTTACGACTCGCGTTTTTGGGAGATGGCCGCAAAAGCGCAGGATGGCTTCAGGCCCTGTTCTTGTTCCGGGGAGCAGGCTGAGCCTGTGGTTAATTCTTCTTCCTGATGGGAAAATAGAGTGACCTGTGCCTGTCCCAACACCAAGAGCTAGTCTCTCATTGGTTCCACATCTTCCCGTTCATCCTCAGGACAAATTGCAACCTGTACGGAACAGGAGGTTAAAGGTGATGATGCTCCAAGGAGGGAGATTGCTAGTAAAGTGGCTGGAATGGCGAACCCGAGCACAAGGAGATGAGAAATGAGGTGCGTTTTAGAAACCTTTCCCCATCACACGGTGTACCATCTTCTGGGTTTCTCATGAATGTTTTTGATGTAGGAAGATGCCCTTGAACCTGGAGATTTGGGACCCATGCGATGGGTACCATGCAGTATTACTTTAAAGGGTCTGCGTTTGCTCACCCAACCTCACCAAACCTCTCAGCCGCAACAGTGTCCACCCTTATGTCTCATCCAGCTGTGGGTCTAGATATGGTCAATCCAGGTTGCATCACAGCCCCTGAACGCATTGTGTAAGAATTTCTCTCTCTTTCACTGTCTTTGTTTCATGGGTTTTTCAAAGTAATTTATTTTTATAATGGGGTTTAGCTGCTTTTCACTGCTGTGTTTATGCCGCTTTACACCCACTTGACACACTAACAGAGAGATATCAATACATAGCTTTTAAGATTATTACTAGTCAGATATATTCTTGTGCGGTGAATAGGGCATGTTGAGTCCAGTTCTCTGAGCAAGGAGTAGGTCTTGTCTATTACATATTGGGTTTATGGAACGGTATCTGAGCTAATTTGAAACCCTTGTTTTATGTATCACCCCACCTCACCTTTCCCGTTAAGCAGCCATAGTGTGTTTTCTGCATGTGTGACTCTGTTCTGTTTTGTAATTCAGTTCAAGTGTAACGGTTTTTACATTCCCTCTATAAGTGATACCTTATGAGAAGTGTCCTTTTCTGTGTGACTTATTTCACTTAGAATCGTCGTACCTAAATCCACTCATCATGCTGCTACTAGCCTTATGACATTGATTTCATGGCTGAGTGATATTCCATTGTACATAAGGACCACATATCCATTTTTCTCTTTCCTGGGATATTGAAGGTGGAATGAAGTGGAGGTCCTTGTCAACAGAGCAGTCCTAAACTTTGGGGTGCTTGTGTCTTGCTGAATTTTAATTTTCCCAATTTATACCCCCATGAGTGGAAGTGCCCTATGCTCTCTAAGCTTTGCTTTTCAGACGTTTCAGGACTCACCGTACAGTTCTCCAGAGTGGCTGTTGACAATTTACATCCCGCCCATCAGTGTAGCAAGGCTTCCATTTCTCCATGGCCTGTCCTGCATTTCTGGTTTTGACACATTTTTCAGCATGGCCCTTTTGACCGATGGGAAGCGAGACATCTTTGTAGCGCTGATTTGCCTTTCCAGGTTGCTTGGTTGGCCAAAAAGGGCGTATGCGTTTTTTCCTGAATATATTCAGGAAAAAACGCATACGCCCTTTTTGGCCAAGGGCATCATTGTCAACGTTTTGCCGCTTTTCATGTGCTTTAAAGGCGATTCGAATCTACCTCCTGAAATCTGTTTCCTGCAATTCTGCCTTGATTTCAAATCCTCTTCTTTGCCTTCCCTCAATATATTTGTGGATGAGAGTTATCATTTATAAGTCTGCAGGTTTGTGAATTGCAGTGCCCTGAACCTCCATTTTACAACTCGCTTTTTAGGGAGCTGGCCGCAAAGCGCAGGATGGATTCAGGCCCTGTTCTGGTTCCGGGTGGCAGGCTGAGCCTGTGGTTAATTCTTCTTCCTGATGGGAAAATAGAGTGACCTGTGCCTGTCCCAACACCAAGAGCTTGTCTCTCATTGGTTCCACGTCTTCCCGTTCATCCTCAGGACAAATTGCAACCTGTACGGAACAGGAGGTTAAAGGTGCTGATGCTCCAAGTAGGGAGATTGCTAGTAAAGCGGCTGGAATAGCGAACCCGGCCACAAGGAGATGAGAAATGAGGTGCGTTTTAGAAACCTTTCCACATCACACGGTGTACCATCTTCTGGGTTTCTCATGCATGTTTTCGATGTAGGAAGATGCCCTTGAACCTGGAGATTTGGGACCCATGAGATGGGTACCACGCAGTATTACTTTAAAGGGTCTGCGTTTGCTCACCCAACCTCACCAAACCTCTCAGCCCCAAGAGTGTCCACCCTTATGTCTCATCCAGCTGTGGGTCTAGATATGGTCAATCCAGGTTGCATCACAGCCCGTGAACGCATTGTGTAAGAATTTCTATCTCTTTCACTGTCTTTGTTTCATGGGTTTTTCAAAGTAATTTATTTTTATAATGGGGTTTAGCTGCTTTTCACTGCTGTGTTTATGCCGCTTTACACCCACTTGACACACTAACAGAGATATCAATACATAGGTTTTAAGATTATTACTAGTCAGATAGATTCTTGTGCGGTGAATAGGGCGTGTTGAGTCCAGTTCTCTGAGCAAGGAGTAGGTCTTGTCTATTACATATTGGGTTTATGGAATGGTATCTGAGCTAATTTGAAAACCTTGTTTTATGTATCACCCCACCTCACCTTTCCCGTTAAGCAGCCATAGTGTGTTTTCTGCATGTGTGACTCTGTTCTGTTTTGTAATTCAGTTCAAGTGTAACGGTTTTTACATTCCCTCTATAAGTGATACCTTATGAGAAGTGTCCTTTTCTGTGTGACTTATTTCACTTAGAATCGTCGTACCTAAATCCACTCATCATGCTGCTACTAGCCTTATGACATTGATTTCATGGCTGAGTGATATTCCATTGTACATAAGGACCACAACTTCTTTATCCATTTTTCTCTTTCCTGGTATATTGAAGGTGGAATGAAGTGGAGGTCCTTGTCAACAGAGCAGCCCTAAACTTTGGGGTGCTTGTGTCTTGCTGATTTTTAATTTTCCCAATTTATACCCCCATGAGTGGAAGTGCCCTATGCTCTCTAAGCTTTGTTTTTTAGATGTTTCAGGACTCACCGTACGCTTCTCCAGAGTGGCTGTTGGCAATTTACATCCCGCCCATCAGCGTAGCAAGGCTCCCATTTCTCCATGGCCTGTCCTGCATTTCTGATTTTGACACTTTTTTCAGCATGGCCCTTTTGACCGATGGG
Source organism: Balaenoptera borealis (assembly GCF_965194805.1). Taxonomy (NCBI): domain Eukaryota; kingdom Metazoa; phylum Chordata; class Mammalia; order Artiodactyla; family Balaenopteridae; genus Balaenoptera; species Balaenoptera borealis. The sequence goes on along the minus strand of NW_028123937.1, from coordinate 927,860 downwards.
AAGCGAGACATCTTTGTAGCGCTGATTTGCCTTTCCAGGTTGCTTGGTTGGTCAAAAAGGGCGTATGCGTTTTTTCCTGAATATATTCAGGAAAAAACGCATACGCCCTTTTTGGCCAAGGGCATCATTGTCAACGTTTTGCCGCTTTTCATGTGCTTTAAAGGCGATTCGAATCTACCTCCTGAAATCTGTTTCCTGCAATTCTGCCTTGATTTCAAATCCTCTTCTTTGCCTTCCCTCAATATATTTGTGGACGAGAGTTATCATTTATAAGTCTGCAGGTTTGTGAATTGCAGTGCCCTGAACCTCCATTTTACAACTCGCTTTTTAGGGAGCTGGCCGCAATTGCGCAGGATGGCTTCAGGCCCTGTTCTGGTTCCGGGTGGCAGGCTGAGCCTGTGGTTAATTCTTCTTCCTGATGGGAAAATAGAGTGACCTGTGCCTGTCCCAACACCAAGAGCTAGTCTCTCATTGGTTCCACGTCTTCCCGTTCATCCTCAGGACAAATTGCAACCTGTACGGGACAGGAGGTTAAAGGTGCTGATGCTCCAAGTAGGGAGATTGCTAGTAAAGCGCTGGAATAGCGAACCCGGCCACAAGGAGATGAGAAATGAGGTGCGTTTTAGAAACCTTTCCACATCACACGGTGTACCATCTTCTGGGTTTCTCATGCATGTTTTCGATGTAGGAAGATGCCCTTGAAGCTGGAGATTTGGGACCCATGCGATGGGTACTATGCAGTATTACTTTAAAGGGTCTGCGTTTGCTCACCCAACCTCACCAAACCTCTCAGCCCCAAGAGTGTCCACCCTTATGTCTCATCCAGCTGTGGGTCTAGATATGGTCAATCCAGGTTGCATCACAGCCCGTGAACGCATTGTGTAAGAATTTCTATCTCTTTCACTGTCTTTGTTTCATGGGTTTTTCAAAGTAATTTATTTTTATAATGGGGTTTAGCTGCTTTTCACTGCTGTGTTTATGCCGCTTTTTACCCACTTGACACACTAACAGAGAGATATCAATACATAGGTTTTAAGATTATTACTAGTCAGATATATTCTTGTGCGGTGAATAGGGCGTGTTGAGTCCAGTTCTCTGAGCAAGGAGTAGGTCTTGTCTATTACATATTGGGTTTATGGAACGGTATCTGAGCTAATTTGAAACCCTTGTTTTATGTATCACCCCACCTCACCTTTCCCGTTAAGCAGCCATAGTGTGTTTTCTGCATGTGTGACTCTGTTCTGTTTTGTAATTCAGTTCAAGTGTAACGGTTTTTACATTCCCTCTATAAGTGATACCTTATGAGAAGTGTCCTTTTCTGTGTGACTTATTTCACTTAGAATCGTCGTACCTAAATCCACTCATCATGCTGCTACTAGCCTTATGACATTGATTTCATGGCTGAGTGATATTCCATTGTACATATGGACCACAACTTCTTTATCCATTTTTCTCTTTCCTGGGATATTGAAGGTGGAATGAAGTGGAGGTCCTTGTCAACAGAGCAGCCCTAAACTTTGGGGTGCTTGTGTCTTGCTGATTTTTAATTTTCCCAATTTATACCCCCATGAGTGGAAGTGCCCTATGCTCTCTAAGCTTTGTTTTTTAGATGTTTCAGGACTCACCGTACGCTTCTCCAGAGTGGCTGTTGGCAATTTACATCCCGCCCATCAGCGTAGCAAGGCTCCCATTTCTCCATGGCCTGTCGTGCATTTCTGATTTTGACACTTTTTTCAGCATGGCCCTTTTGACCGATGGGAAGCGAGACATCTTTGTAGCGCTGATTTGCCTTTCCAGGTTGCTTGGTTGGCCAAAAAGGGCGTATGCGTTTTTTCCTGAATATATTCAGGAAAAAACGCATACGCCCTTTTTGGCCAAGGGCATCATTGTCAACGTTTTGCCGCTTTTCATGTGCTTTAAAGGCGATTCGAATCTACCTCCTGAAATCTGTTTCCTGCAATTCTGCCTTGATTTCAAATCCTCTTCTTTGCCTTCCCTCAATATATTTGTGGATGAGAGTTATCATTTATAAGTCTGCAGGTTTGTGAATTGCAGTGCCCTGAACCTCCATTTTACAACTCGCTTTTTAGGGAGCTGGCCGCAATTGTGCAGGATGGCTTCAGGCCCTGTTCTGGTTCCGGGTGGCAGGCTGAGCCTGTGGTTAATTCTTCTTCCTGATGGGAAAATAGAGTGACCTGTGCCTGTCCCAACACCAAGAGCTAGTCTCTCATTGGTTCCACGTCTTCCCGTTCATCCTCAGGACAAACTGCAACCTGTACGGGACAGGAGGTTAAAGGTGCTGATGCTCCAAGTAGGGAGATTGCTAGTAAAGTGCTGGAATAGCGAACCCGGCCACAAGGAGAGGAGAAATGAGGTGCGTTTTAGAAACCTTTCCACATCACACGGTGTACCATCTTCTGGGTTTCTCATGCATGTTTTCGATGTAGGAAGATGCCCTTGAACCTGGAGATTTGGGACCCATGCGATGGGTACCATGCAGTATTACTTTAAAGGGTCTGCGTTTGCTCACCCAACCTCACCAAACCTCTCAGCCCCAAGAGTGTCCACCCTTATGTCTCATCCAGCTGTGGGTCTAGATATGGTCAATCCAGGTTGCATCACAGCCCGTGAACGCATTGTGTAAGAATTTCTATCTCTTTCACTGTCTTTGTTTCATGGGTTTTTCAAAGTAATTTATTTTTATAATGGGGTTTAGCTGCTTTTCACTGCTGTGTTTATGCCGCTTTACACCCACTTGACACGCTAACAGAGAGATATCAATACATAGGTTTTAAGATTATTACTAGTCAGATATATTCTTGTGCGGTGAATAGGGCGTGTTGAGTCCAGTTCTCTGAGCAAGGAGTAGGTCTTGTCTATTACATATTGGGTTTATGGAACGGTATCTGAGCTAATTTGAAACCCTTGTTTTATGTATCACCCCACCTCACCTTTCCCGTTAAGCAGCCATAGTGTGTTTTCTGCATGTGTGACTCTGTTCTGTTTTGTAATTCAGTTCAAGTGTAACGGTTTTTACATTCCCTCTATAAGTGATACCTTATGAGAAGTGTCCTTTTCTGTGTGACTTATTTCACTTAGAATCGTCGTACCTAAATCCACTCATCATGCTGCTACTAGCCTTATGACATTGATTTCATGTCTGAGTGATATTCCATTGTACATAAGGACCACAACTTCTTTATCCATTTTTCTCTTTCCTGGGATATTGAAGGTGGAATGAAGTGGAGGTCCTTGTCAACAGAGCAGCCCTAAACTTTGGGGTGCTTGTGTCTTGCTGATTTTTCATTTTCCCAATTTATATCCCCATGAGTGGAAGTGCCCTATGCTCTCTAAGCTTTGCTTTTTAGACGTTTCAGGACTCACCGTACACTTCTCCAGAGTGGCTGTTGACAATTTACATCCCGCCCATCAGTGTAGCAAGGCTCCCATTTCTCCATGGCCTGTCCTGCATTTCTGGTTTTGACACTTTTTTCAGCATGGCCCTTTTGACCGATGGGAAGCGAGACATCTTTGTAGCGCTGATTTGCCTTTCCAGGTTGCTTGGTTGGCCAAAAAGGGCGTATGCGTTTTTTCCTGAATATATTCAGGAAAAAACGCATACGCCCTTTTTGGCCAAGGGCATCATTGTCAACGTTTTGCCGCTTTTCATGTGCTTTAAAGGCGATTCGAATCTACCTCCTGAAATCTGTTTCCTGCAATTCTGCCTTGATTTCAAATCCTCTTCTTTGCCTTCCCTCAATATATTTGTGGATGAGAGTTATCATTTATAAGTCTGCAGGTTTGTGAATTGCAGTGCTCTGAACCTCCATTTTACAACTCGCTTTTTAGGGAGCTGGCCGCAAAAGCGCAGGATGGCTTCAGGCCCTGTTCTGGTTCCGGGGGGCAGGCTGAGCCTGTGGTTAATTCTTCTTCCTGATGGGAAAATAGAGTGACCTGTGCCTGTCCCAACACCAAGAGCTAGTCTCTCATTGGTTCCACATCTTCCCGTTCATCCTCAGGACAAATTGCAACCTGTACGGAACAGGAGGTTAAAGGTGCTGATGCTCCAAGGAGGGAGATTGCTAGTAAAGTGGCTGGAATGGCGAACCCGGGCACAGGCAGATGAGAAATGAGGTGCGTTTTAGAAACCTTTCCCCATCACACGGTGTACCATCTTCTGGGTATCTCATGCATGTTTACGATGTAGGAAGATGACCTTGAACCTGGAGATTTGGGACCCATGCGATGGGTACCACGCAGTATTACTTTAAAGGGTCTGCGTTTGCTCACCCAACCTCACCAAACCTCTCAGCCGCAACAGTGTCCACCCTTATGTCTCATCCAGCTGTGGGTCTAGATATGGTCAATCCAGGTTGCATCACAGCCCCTGAACGCATTGTGTAAGAATTTCTCTCTCTTTCACTGTCTTTGTTTCATGGGTTTTTCAAAGTAATTTATTTTTATAATGGGGTTTAGCTGCTTTTCACTGCTGTGTTTATGCCGCTTTTTACCCACTTGACACACTAACAGAGAGATATCAATACATAGGTTTTAAGATTATTACTAGTCAGATATATTCTTGTGCGGTGAATAGGGCGTGTTGAGTCCAGTTCTCTGAGCAAGGAGTAGGTCTTGTCTATTACATATTGGGTTTATGGAACGGTATCTGAGCTAATTTGAAACCCTTGTTTTATGTATCACCCCACCTCACCTTTCCCGTTAAGCAGCCATAGTGTGTTTTCTGCATGTGTGACTCTGTTCTGTTTTGTAATTCAGTTCAAGTGTAACGGTTTTTACATTCCCTCTATAAGTGATACCTTATGAGAAGTGTCCTTTTCTGTGTGACTTATTTCACTTAGAATCGTCGTACCTAAATCCACTCATCATGCTGCTACTAGCCTTATGACATTGATTTCATGGCTGAGTGATATTCCATTGTACATATGGACCACAACTTCTTTATCCATTTTTCTCTTTCCTGGGATATTGAAGGTGGAATGAAGTGGAGGTCCTTGTCAACAGAGCAGCCCTAAACTTTGGGGTGCTTGTGTCTTGCTGATTTTTCATTTTCCCAATTTATAACCCCATGAGTGGAAGTGCCCTATGCTCTCTAAGCTTTGTTTTTTAGATGTTTCAGGACTCACCGTACGCTTCTCCAGAGTGGCTGTTGGCAATTTACATCCCGCCCATCAGCGTAGCAAGGCTCCCATTTCTCCATGGCCTGTCCTGCATTTCTGATTTTGACACTTTTTTCAGCATGGCCCTTTTGACCGATGGGAAGCGAGACATCTTTGTAGCGCTGATTTGCCTTTCCAGGTTGCTTGGTTGGCCAAAAAGGGCGTATGCGTTTTTTCCTGAATATATTCAGGAAAAAACGCATACGCCCTTTTTGGCCAAGGGCATCATTGTCAACGTTTTGCCGCTTTTCATGTGCTTTAAAGGCGATTCGAATCTACCTCCTGAAATCTGTTTCCTGCAATTCTGCCTTGATTTCAAATCCTCTTCTTTGCCTTCCCTCAATATATTTGTGGATGAGAGTTATCATTTATAAGTCTGCAGGTTTGTGAATTGCAGTGCTCTGAACCTCCATTTTACAACTCGCTTTTTAGGGAGCTGGCCGCAAAAGCGCAGGATGGCTTCAGGCCCTGTTCTGGTTCCGGGGGGCAGGCTGAGCCTGTGGTTAATTCTTCTTCCTGATGGGAAAATAGAGTGACCTGTGCCTGTCCCAACACCAAGAGCTAGTCTCTCATTGGTTCCACATCTTCCCGTTCATCCTCAGGATAAATTGCAACCTGTACGGAACAGGAGGTTAAAGGTGCTGATGCTCCAAGGAGGGAGATTGCTAGTAAAGTGGCTGGAATGGCGAACCCGGGCACAGGCAGATGAGAAATGAGGTGCGTTTTAGAAACCTTTCCCCATCACACGGTGTACCATCTTCTGGGTATCTCATGCATGTTTACGATGTAGGAAGATGACCTTGAACCTGGAGATTTGGGACCCATGCGATGGGTACCACGCAGTATTACTTTAAAGGGTCTGCGTTTGCTCACCCAACCTCACCAAACCTCTCAGCCGCAACAGTGTCCACCCTTATGTCTCATCCAGCTGTGGGTCTAGATATGGTCAATCCAGGTTGCATCACAGCCCCTGAACGCATTGTGTAAGAATTTCTCTCTCTTTCACTGTCTTTGTTTCATGGGTTTTTCAAAGTAATTTATTTTTATAATGGGGTTTAGCTGCTTTTCACTGCTGTGTTTATGCCGCTTTTTACCCACTTGACACACTAACAGAGAGATATCAATACATAGGTTTTAAGATTATTACTAGTCAGATATATTCTTGTGCGGTGAATAGGGCGTGTTGAGTCCAGTTCTCTGAGCAAGGAGTAGGTCTTGTCTATTACATATTGGGTTTATGGAACGGTATCTGAGCTAATTTGAAACCCTTGTTTTATGTATCACCCCACCTCACCTTTCCCGTTAAGCAGCCATAGTGTGTTTTCTGCATGTGTGACTCTGTTCTGTTTTGTAATTCAGTTCAAGTGTAACGGTTTTTACATTCCCTCTATAAGTGATACCTTATGAGAAGTGTCCTTTTCTGTGTGACTTATTTCACTTAGAATCGTCGTACCTAAATCCACTCATCATGCTGCTACTAGCCTTATGACATTGATTTCATGGCTGAGTGATATTCCATTGTACATATGGACCACAACTTCTTTATCCATTTTTCTCTTTCCTGGGATATTGAAGGTGGAATGAAGTGGAGGTCCTTGTCAACAGAGCAGCCCTAAACTTTGGGGTGCTTGTGTCTTGCTGATTTTTCATTTTCCCAATTTATACCCCCATGAGTGGAAGTGCCCTATGCTCTCTAAGCTTTGTTTTTTAGATGTTTCAGGACTCACCGTACGCTTCTCCAGAGTGGCTGTTGGCAATTTACATCCCGCCCATCAGCGTAGCAAGGCTCCCATTTCTCCATGGCCTGTCCTGCATTTCTGATTTTGACACTTTTTTCAGCATGGCCCTTTTGACCGATGGGAAGCGAGACATCTTTGTAGCGCTGATTTGCCTTTCCAGGTTGCTTGGTTGGCCAAAAAGGGCGTATGCGTTTTTTCCTGAATATATTCAGGAAAAAACGCATACGCCCTTTTTGGCCAAGGGCATCATTGTCAACGTTTTGCCGCTTTTCATGTGCTTTAAAGGCGATTCGAATCTACCTCCTGAAATCTGTTTCCTGCAATTCTGCCTTGATTTCAAATCCTCTTCTTTGCCTTCCCTCAATATATTTGTGGACGAGAGTTATCATTTATAAGTCTGCAGGTTTGTGAATTGCAGTGCCCTGAACCTCCATTTTACAACTCGCTTTTTAGGGAGCTGGCCGCAATTGCGCCGGATGGCTTCAGGCCCTGTTCTGGTTCCGGGTGGCAGGCTGAGCCTGTGGTTAATTCTTCTTCCTGATGGGAAAATAGAGTGACCTGTGCCTGTCCCAACACCAAGAGCTAGTCTCTCATTGGTTCCACATCTTCCCGTTCATCCTCAGGACAAATTGCAACCTGTACGGGACAGGAGGTTAAAGGTGCTGATGCTCCAAGTAGGGAGATTGCTAGTAAAGTGCTGGAATAGCGAACCCGGCCACAAGGAGAGGAGAAATGAGGTGCGTTTTAGAAACCTTTCCACATCACACGGTGTACCATCTTCTGGGTTTCTCATGCATGTTTTCGATGTAGGAAGATGCCCTTGAACCTGGAGATTTGGGACCCATGCGATGGGTACCATGCAGTATTACTTTAAAGGGTCTGCGTTTGCTCACCCAACCTCACCAAACCTCTCAGCCCCAAGAGTGTCCACCCTTATGTCTCATCCAGCTGTGGGTCTAGATATGGTCAATCCAGGTTGCATCACAGCCCGTGAACGCATTGTGTAAGAATTTCTATCTCTTTCACTGTCTTTGTTTCATGGGTTTTTCAAAGTAATTTATTTTTATAATGGGGTTTAGCTGCTTTTCACTGCTGTGTTTATGCCGCTTTACACCCACTTGACACACTAACAGAGAGATATCAATACATAGGTTTTAAGATTATTACTAGTCAGATATATTCTTGTGCGGTGAATAGGGCGTGTTGAGTCCAGTTCTCTGAGCAAGGAGTAGGTCTTGTCTATTACATATTGGGTTTATGGAACGGTATCTGAGCTAATTTGAAACCCTTGTTTTATGTATCACCCCACCTCACCTTTCCCGTTAAGCAGCCATAGTGTGTTTTCTGCATGTGTGACTCTGTTCTGTTTTGTAATTCTGTTCAAGTGTAACGGTTTTTACATTCCCTCTATCAGTGATACCTTATGAGAAGTGTCCTTTTCTGTGTGACTTATTTCACTTAGAATCGTCGTACCTTAGTCCACTCATCATGCTGCTACTAGCCTTATGACACTGATTTCATGGCTGAGTGATATTCCATTGTACATAAGGACCACAACTTCTTTATCCATTTTTCTCTTTCCTGGGATATTGAAGGTGGAATGAAGTGGAGGTCCTTGTCAACAGAGCAGCCCTAAACTTTGGGGTGCTTGTGTCTTGCTGATTTTTAATTTTCCCAATTTATACCCCCATGAGTGGAAGTGCCCTATGCTCTCTAAGCTTTGCTTTTTAGATGTTTCAGGACTCACCGTACGCTTCTCCAGAGTGGCTGTTGACAATTTACATCCCGCCCATCAGCGTAGCAAGGCTCCCATTTCTCCATGGCCTGTCCTGCATTTCTGATTTTGACACTTTTTTCAGCATGGCCCTTTTGACCGATGGGAAGCGAGACATCTTTGTAGCGCTGATTTGCCTTTCCAGGTTGCTTGGTTGGCTAAAAAGGGCGTATGCGTTTTTTCCTGAATATATTCAGGAAAAAACGCATACGCCCTTTTTGGCCAAGGGCATCATTGTCAACGTTTTGCCGCTTTTCATGTGCTTTAAAGGCGATTCGAATCTACCTCCTGAAATCTGTTTCCTGCAATTCTGCCTTGATTTCAAATCCTCTTCTTTGCCTTCCCTCAATATATTTGTGGACGAGAGTTATCATTTATAAGTCTGCAGGTTTGTGAATTGCAGTGCCCTGAACCTCCATTTTACGACTCGCGTTTTTGGGAGATGGCCGCAAAAGCGCAGGATGGCTTCAGGCCCTGTTCTTGTTCCGGGGGGCAGGCTGAGCCTGTGGTTAATTCTTCTTCCTGATGGGAAAATAGAGTGACCTGTGCCTGTCCCAACACCAAGAGCTAGTCTCTCATTGGTTCCACATCTTCCCGTTCATCCTCAGGACAAATTGCAACCTGTACGGAACAGGAGGTTAAAGGTGATGATGCTCCAAGGAGGGAGATTGCTAGTAAAGTGGCTGGAATGGCGAACCCGAGCACAAGGAGATGAGAAATGAGGTGCGTTTTAGAAACCTTTCCACATCACACGGTGTACCATCTTCTGGGTTTCTCATGCATGTTTTTGATGTAGGAAGATGCCCTTGAACCTGGAGATTTGGGACCCATGCGATGGGTACCACGCAGTATTACTTTAAAGGGTCTGCGTTTGCTCACCCAACCTCACCAAACCTCTCAGCCGCAACAGTGTCCACCCTTATGTCTCATCCAGCTGTGGGTCTTGATATGGTCAATCCAGGTTGCATCACAGCCCCTGAACGCATTGTGTAAGAATTTCTCTCTCTTTCACTGTCTTTGTTTCATGGGTTTTTCAAAGTAATTTATTTTTATAATGGGGTTTAGCTGCTTTTCACTGCTGTGTTTATGCCGCTTTACACCCACTTGACACACTAACAGAGAGATATCAATACATAGCTTTTAAGATTATTACTAGTCAGATATATTCTTGTGCGGTGAATAGGGCGTGTTGAGTCCAGTTCTCTGAGCAAGGAGTAGGTCTTGTCTATTACATATTGGGTTTATGGAACGGTATCTGAGCTAATTTGAAACCCTTGTTTTATGTATCACCCCACCTCACCTTTCCCGTTAAGCAGCCATAGTGTGTTTTCTGCATGTGTGACTCTGTTCTGTTTTGTAATTCAGTTCAAGTGTAACGGTTTTTACATTCCCTCTATAAGTGATACCTTATGAGAAGTGTCCTTTTCTGTGTGACTTATTTCACTTAGAATCGTCGTACCTAAATCCACTCATCATGCTGCTACTAGCCTTATGACATTGATTTCATGGCTGAGTGATATTCCATTGTACATAAGGACCACATATCCATTTTTCTCTTTCCTGGGATATTGAAGGTGGAATGAAGTGGAGGTCCTTGTCAACAGAGCAGCCCTAAACTTTGGGGTGCTTGTGTCTTGCTGATTTTTCATTTTCCCAATTTATAACCCCATGAGTGGAAGTGCCCTATGCTCTCTAAGCTTTGTTTTTTAGATGTTTCAGGACTCACCGTACACTTCTCCAGAGTGGCTGTTGGCAATTTACATCCCGCCCATCAGCGTAGCAAGGCTCCCATTTCTCCATGGCCTGTCCTGCATTTCTGATTTTGACACTTTTTTCAGCATGGCCCTTTTGACCGATGGGAAGCGAGACATCTTTGTAGCGCTGATTTGCCTTTCCAGGTTGCTTGGTTGGCCAAAAAGGGCGTATGCGTTTTTTCCTGAATATATTCAGGAAAAAACGCATACGCCCTTTTTGGCCAAGGGCATCATTGTCAACGTTTTGCCGCTTTTCATGTGCTTTAAAGGCGATTCGAATCTACCTCCTGAAATCTGTTTCCTGCAATTCTGCCTTGATTTCAAATCCTCTTCTTTGCCTTCCCTCAATATATTTGTGGACGAGAGTTATCATTTATAAGTCTGCAGGTTTGTGAATTGCAGTGCCCTGAACCTCCATTTTACAACTCGCTTTTTAGGGAGCTGGCCGCAATTGCGCAGGATGGCTTCAGGCCCTGTTCTGGTTCCGGGTGGCAGGCTGAGCCTGTGGTTAATTCTTCTTCCTGATGGGAAAATAGAGTGACCTGTGCCTGTCCCAACACCAAGAGCTAGTCTCTCATTGGTTCCACGTCTTCCCGTTCATCCTCAGGACAAATTGCAACCTGTACGGGACAGGAGGTTAAAGGTGCTGATGGTCCAAGTAGGGAGATTGCTAGTAAAGTGCTGGAATAGCGAACCCGGCCACAAGGAGAGGAGAAATGAGGTGCGTTTTAGAAACCTTTCCACATCACACGGTGTACCATCTTCTGGGTTTCTCATGCATGTTTTCGATGTAGGAAGATGCCCTTGAACCTGGAGATTTGGGACCCATGCGATGGGTACCATGCAGTATTACTTTAAAGGGTCTGCGTTTGCTCACCCAACCTCACCAAACCTCTCAGCCCCAAGAGTGTCCACCCTTATGTCTCATCCAGCTGTGGGTCTAGATATGGTCAATCCAGGTTGCATCACAGCCCGTGAACGCATTGTGTAAGAATTTCTATCTCTTTCACTGTCTTTGTTTCATGGGTTTTTCAAAGTAATTTATTTTTATAATGGGGTTTAGCTGCTTTTCACTGCTGTGTTCATGCCGCTTTACACCCACTTGACACACTAACAGAGAGATATCAATACATAGGTTTTAAGATTATTACTAGTCAGATATATTCTTGTGCGGTGAATAGGGCGTGTTGAGTCCAGTTCTCTGAGCAAGGAGTAGGTCTTGTCTATTACATATTGGGTTTATGGAACGGTATCTGAGCTAATTTGAAACCCTTGTTTTATGTATCACCCCACCTCACCTTTCCCGTTAAGCAGCCATAGTGTGTTTTCTGCATGTGTGACTCTGTTCTGTTTTGTAATTCTGTTCAAGTGTAACGGTTTTTACATTCCCTCTATCAGTGATACCTTATGAGAAGTGTCCTTTTCTGTGTGACTTATTTCACTTAGAATCGTCGTACCTTAGTCCACTCATCATGCTGCTACTAGCCTTATGACACTGATTTCATGGCTGAGTGATATTCCATTGTACATAAGGACCACAACTTCTTTATCCATTTTTCTCTTTCCTGGGATATTGAAGGTGGAATGAAGTGGAGGTCCTTGTCAACAGAGCAGCCCTAAACTTTGGGGTGCTTGTGTCTTGCTGATTTTTAATTTTCCCAATTTATACCCCCATGAGTGGAAGTGCCCTATGCTCTCTAAGCTTTGCTTTTTAGATGTTTCAGGACTCACCGTACGCTTCTCCAGAGTGGCTGTTGACAATTTACATCCCGCCCATCAGCGTAGCAAGGCTCCCATTTCTCCATGGCCTGTCCTGCATTTCTGATTTTGACACTTTTTTCAGCATGGCCCTTTTGACCGATGGGAAGCGAGACATCTTTGTAGCGCTGATTTGCCTTTCCAGGTTGCTTGGTTGGCTAAAAAGGGCGTATGCGTTTTTTCCTGAATATATTCAGGAAAAAACGCATACGCCCTTTTTGGCCAAGGGCATCATTGTCAACGTTTTGCCGCTTTTCATGTGCTTTAAAGGCGATTCGAATCTACCTCCTGAAATCTGTTTCCTGCAATTCTGCCTTGATTTCAAATCCTCTTCTTTGCCTTCCCTCAATATATTTGTGGACGAGAGTTATCATTTATAAGTCTGCAGGTTTGTGAATTGCAGTGCCCTGAACCTCCATTTTACGACTCGCGTTTTTGGGAGATGGCCGCAAAAGCGCAGGATGGCTTCAGGCCCTGTTCTTGTTCCGGGGTGCAGGCTGAGCCTGTGGTTAATTCTTCTTCCTGATGGGAAAATAGAGTGACCTGTGCCTGTCCCAACACCAAGAGCTAGTCTCTCATTGGTTCCACATCTTCCCGTTCATCCTCAGGACAAATTGCAACCTGTACGGAACAGGAGGTTAAAGGTGATGATGCTCCAAGGAGGGAGATTGCTAGTAAAGTGGCTGGAATGGCGAACCCGAGCACAAGGAGATGAGAAATGAGGTGCGTTTTAGAAACCTTTCCCCATCACACGGTGTACCATCTTCTGGGTTTCTCATGCATGTTTTTGATGTAGGAAGATGCCCTTGAACCTGGAGATTTGGGACCCATGCGATGGGTACCACGCAGTATTACTTTAAAGGGTCTGCGTTTGCTCACCCAACCTCACCAAACCTCTCAGCCGCAACAGTGTCCACCCTTATGTCTCATCCAGCTGTGGGTCTAGATATGGTCAATCCAGGTTGCATCACAGCCCCTGAACGCATTGTGTAAGAATTTCTCTCTCTTTCACTGTCTTTGTTTCATGGGTTTTTCAAAGTAATTTATTTTTATAATGGGGTTTAGCTGCTTTTCACTGCTGTGTTTATGCCGCTTTACACCCACTTGACACACTAACAGAGAGATATCAATACATAGCTTTTAAGATTATTACTAGTCAGATATATTCTTGTGCGGTGAATAGGGCGTGTTGAGTCCAGTTCTCTGAGCAAGGAGTAGGTCTTGTCTATTACATATTGGGTTTATGGAACGGTATCTGAGCTAATTTGAAACCCTTGTTTTATGTATCACCCCACCTCACCTTTCCCGTTAAGCAGCCATAGTGTGTTTTCTGCATGTGTGACTCTGTTCTGTTTTGTAATTCAGTTCAAGTGTAACGGTTTTTACATTCCCTCTATAAGTGATACCTTATGAGAAGTGTCCTTTTCTGTGTGACTTATTTCACTTAGAATCGTCGTACCTAAATCCACTCATCATGCTGCTACTAGCCTTATGACATTGATTTCATGGCTGAGTGATATTCCATTGTACATAAGGACCACAACTTCTTTATCCATTTTTCTCTTTCCTGGTATATTGAAGGTGGAATGAAGTGGAGGTCCTTGTCAACAGAGCAGCCCTAAACTTTGGGGTGCTTGTGTCTTGCTGATTTTTCATTTTCCCAATTTATAACCCCATGAGTGGAAGTGCCCTATGCTCTCTAAGCTTTGTTTTTTAGATGTTTCAGGACTCACCGTACGCTTCTCCAGAGTGGCTGTTGGCAATTTACATCCCGCCCATCAGCGTAGCAAGGCTCCCATTTCTCCATGGCCTGTCCTGCATTTCTGATTTTGACACTTTTTTCAGCATGGCCCTTTTGACCGATGGGAAGCGAGACATCTTTGTAGCGCTGATTTGCCTTTCCAGGTTGCTTGGTTGGCCAAAAAGGGCGTATGCGTTTTTTCCTGAATATATTCAGGAAAAAACGCATACGCCCTTTTTGGCCAAGGGCATCATTGTCAACGTTTTGCCGCTTTTCATGTGCTTTAAAGGCGATTCGAATCTACCTCCTGAAATCTGTTTCCTGCAATTCTGCCTTGATTTCAAATCCTCTTCTTTGCCTTCCCTCAATATATTTGTGGACGAGAGTTATCATTTATAAGTCTGCAGGTTTGTGAATTGCAGTGCCCTGAACCTCCATTTTACAACTCGCTTTTTAGGGAGCTGGCCGCAATTGCGCAGGATGGCTTCAGGCCCTGTTCTGGTTCCGGGTGGCAGGCTGAGCCTGTGGTTAATTCTTCTTCCTGATGGGAAAATAGAGTGACCTGTGCCTGTCCCAACACCAAGAGCTAGTCTCTCATTGGTTCCACGTCTTCCCGTTCATCCTCAGGACAAATTGCAACCTGTACGGGACAGGAGGTTAAAGGTGCTGATGCTCCAAGTAGGGAGATTGCTAGTAAAGCGCTGGAATAGCGAACCCGGCCACAAGGAGATGAGAAATGAGGTGCGTTTTAGAAACCTTTCCACATCACACGGTGTACCATCTTCTGGGTTTCTCATGCATGTTTTCGATGTAGGAAGATGCCCTTGAAGCTGGAGATTTGGGACCCATGCGATGGGTACCATGCAGTATTACTTTAAAGGGTCTGCGTTTGCTCACCCAACCTCACCAAACCTCTCAGCCCCAAGAGTGTCCACCCTTATGTCTCATCCAGCTGTGGGTCTAGATATGGTCAATCCAGGTTGCATCACAGCCCGTGAACGCATTGTGTAAGAATTTCTATCTCTTTCACTGTCTTTGTTTCATGGGTTTTTCAAAGTAATTTATTTTTATAATGGGGTTTAGCTGCTTTTCACTGCTGTGTTTATGCCGCTTTACACCCACTTGACACACTAACAGAGAGATATCAATACATAGCTTTTAAGATTATTACTAGTCAGATATATTCTTGTGCGGTGAATAGGGCGTGTTGAGTCCAGTTCTCTGAGCAAGGAGTAGGTCTTGTCTATTACATATTGGGTTTATGGAACGGTATCTGAGCTAATTTGAAACCCTTGTTTTATGTATCACCCCACCTCACCTTTCCCGTTAAGCAGCCATAGTGTGTTTTCTGCATGTGTGACTCTGTTCTGTTTTGTAATTCAGTTCAAGTGTAACGGTTTTTACATTCCCTCTATAAGTGATACCTTATGAGAAGTGTCCTTTTCTGTGTGACTTATTTCACTTAGAATCGTCGTACCTAAATCCACTCATCATGCTGCTACTAGCCTTATGACATTGATTTCATGGTTGAGTGATATTCCATTGTACATATGGACCACAACTTCTTTATCCATTTTTCTCTTTCCTGGTATATTGAAGGTGGAATGAAGTGGAGGTCCTTGTCAACAGAGCAGCCCTAAACTTTGGGGTGCTTGTGTCTTGCTGATTTTTAATTTTCCCAATTTATACCCCCATGAGTGGAAGTGCCCTATGCTCTCTAAGCTTTGTTTTTTAGATGTTTCAGGACTCACCGTATGCTTCTCCAGAGTGGCTGTTGGCAATTTACATCCCACCCATCAGCGTAGCAAGGCTCCCATTTCTCCATGGCCTGTCCTGCATTTCTGATTTTGACACTTTTTTCAGCATGGCCCTTTTGACCGATGGGAAGCGAGACATCTTTGTAGCGCTGATTTGCCTTTCCAGGTTGCTTGGTTGGCCAAAAAGGGCGTATGCGTTTTTTCCTGAATATATTCAGGAAAAAACGCATACGCCCTTTTTGGCCAAGGGCATCATTGTCAACGTTTTGCCGCTTTTCATGTGCTTTAAAGGCGATTCGAATCTACCTCCTGAAATCTGTTTCCTGCAATTCTGCCTTGATTTCAAATCCTCTTCTTTGCCTTCCCTCAATATATTTGTGGACGAGAGTTATCATTTATAAGTCTGCAGGTTTGTGAATTGCAGTGCCCTGAACCTCCATTTTACGACTCGCGTTTTTGGGAGATGGCCGCAAAAGCGCAGGATGGCTTCAGGCCCTGTTCTTGTTCCGGGGGGCAGGCTGAGCCTGTGGTTAATTCTTCTTCCTGATGGGAAAATAGAGTGACCTGTGCCTGTCCCAACACCAAGAGCTAGTCTCTCATTGGTTCCACATCTTCCCGTTCATCCTCAGGACAAATTGCAACCTGTACGGAACAGGAGGTTAAAGGTGATGATGCTCCAAGGAGGGAGATTGCTAGTAAAGTGGCTGGAATGGCGAACCCGAGCACAAGGAGATGAGAAATGAGGTGCGTTTTAGAAACCTTTCCACATCACACGGTGTACCATCTTCTGGGTTTCTCATGCATGTTTTTGATGTAGGAAGATGCCCTTGAACCTGGAGATTTGGGACCCATGCGATGGGTACCACGCAGTATTACTTTAAAGGGTCTGCGTTTGCTCACCCAACCTCACCAAACCTCTCAGCCGCAACAGTGTCCACCCTTATGTCTCATCCAGCTGTGGGTCTAGATATGGTCAATCCAGGTTGCATCACAGCCCCTGAACGCATTGTGTAAGAATTTCTCTCTCTTTCACTGTCTTTGTTTCATGGGTTTTTCAAAGTAATTTATTTTTATAATGGGGTTTAGCTGCTTTTCACTGCTGTGTTTATGCCGCTTTACACCCACTTGACACACTAACAGAGAGATATCAATACATAGCTTTTAAGATTATTACTAGTCAGATATATTCTTGTGCGGTGAATAGGGCGTGTTGAGTCCAGTTCTCTGAGCAAGGAGTAGGTCTTGTCTATTACATATTGGGTTTATGGAACGGTATCTGAGCTAATTTGAAACCCTTGTTTTATGTATCACCCCACCTCACCTTTCCCGTTAAGCAGCCATAGTGTGTTTTCTGCATGTGTGACTCTGTTCTGTTTTGTAATTCAGTTCAAGTGTAACGGTTTTTACATTCCCTCTATAAGTGATACCTTATGAGAAGTGTCCTTTTCTGTGTGACTTATTTCACTTAGAATCGTCGTACCTAAATCCACTCATCATGCTGCTACTAGCCTTATGACATTGATTTCATGGCTGAGTGATATTCCATTGTACATAAGGACCACATATCCATTTTTCTCTTTCCTGGGATATTGAAGGTGGAATGAAGTGGAGGTCCTTGTCAACAGAGCAGCCCTAAACTTTGGGGTGCTTGTGTCTTGCTGATTTTTCATTTTCCCAATTTATAACCCCATGAGTGGAAGTGCCCTATGCTCTCTAAGCTTTGTTTTTTAGATGTTTCAGGACTCACCGTACACTTCTCCAGAGTGGCTGTTGGCAATTTACATCCCGCCCATCAGCGTAGCAAGGCTCCCATTTCTCCATGGCCTGTCCTGCATTTCTGATTTTGACACTTTTTTCAGCATGGCCCTTTTGACCGATGGGAAGCGAGACATCTTTGTAGCGCTGATTTGCCTTTCCAGGTTGCTTGGTTGGCCAAAAAGGGCGTATGCGTTTTTTCCTGAATATATTCAGGAAAAAACGCATACGCCCTTTTTGGCCAAGGGCATCATTGTCAACGTTTTGCCGCTTTTCATGTGCTTTAAAGGCGATTCGAATCTACCTCCTGAAATCTGTTTCCTGCAATTCTGCCTTGATTTCAAATCCTCTTCTTTGCCTTCCCTCAATATATTTGTGGACGAGAGTTATCATTTATAAGTCTGCAGGTTTGTGAATTGCAGTGCCCTGAACCTCCATTTTACAACTCGCTTTTTAGGGAGCTGGCCGCAATTGCGCAGGATGGCTTCAGGCCCTGTTCTGGTTCCGGGTGGCAGGCTGATCCTGTGGTTAATTCTTCTTCCTGATGGGAAAATAGAGTGACCTGTGCCTGTCCCAACACCAAGAGCTAGTCTCTCATTGGTTCCACGTCTTCCCGTTCATCCTCAGGACAAATTGCAACCTGTACGGGACAGGAGGTTAAAGGTGCTGATGGTCCAAGTAGGGAGATTGCTAGTAAAGTGCTGGAATAGCGAACCCGGCCACAAGGAGAGGAGAAATGAGGTGCGTTTTAGAAACCTTTCCACATCACACGGTGTACCATCTTCTGGGTTTCTCATGCATGTTTTCGATGTAGGAAGATGCCCTTGAACCTGGAGATTTGGGACCCATGCGATGGGTACCATGCAGTATTACTTTAAAGGGTCTGCGTTTGCTCACCCAACCTCACCAAACCTCTCAGCCCCAAGAGTGTCCACCCTTATGTCTCATCCAGCTGTGGGTCTAGATATGGTCAATCCAGGTTGCATCACAGCCCGTGAACGCATTGTGTAAGAATTTCTATCTCTTTCACTGTCTTTGTTTCATGGGTTTTTCAAAGTAATTTATTTTTATAATGGGGTTTAGCTGCTTTTCACTGCTGTGTTCATGCCGCTTTACACCCACTTGACACACTAACAGAGAGATATCAATACATAGGTTTTAAGATTATTACTAGTCAGATATATTCTTGTGCGGTGAATAGGGCGTGTTGAGTCCAGTTCTCTGAGCAAGGAGTAGGTCTTGTCTATTACATATTGGGTTTATGGAACGGTATCTGAGCTAATTTGAAACCCTTGTTTTATGTATCACCCCACCTCACCTTTCCCGTTAAGCAGCCATAGTGTGTTTTCTGCATGTGTGACTCTGTTCTGTTTTGTAATTCTGTTCAAGTGTAACGGTTTTTACATTCCCTCTATCAGTGATACCTTATGAGAAGTGTCCTTTTCTGTGTGACTTATTTCACTTAGAATCGTCGTACCTTAGTCCACTCATCATGCTGCTACTAGCCTTATGACACTGATTTCATGGCTGAGTGATATTCCATTGTACATAAGGACCACAACTTCTTTATCCATTTTTCTCTTTCCTGGGATATTGAAGGTGGAATGAAGTGGAGGTCCTTGTCAACAGAGCAGCCCTAAACTTTGGGGTGCTTGTGTCTTGCTGATTTTTAATTTTCCCAATTTATACCCCCATGAGTGGAAGTGCCCTATGCTCTCTAAGCTTTGCTTTTTAGATGTTTCAGGACTCACCGTACGCTTCTCCAGAGTGGCTGTTGACAATTTACATCCCGCCCATCAGCGTAGCAAGGCTCCCATTTCTCCATGGCCTGTCCTGCATTTCTGATTTTGACACTTTTTTCAGCATGGCCCTTTTGACCGATGGGAAGCGAGACATCTTTGTAGCGCTGATTTGCCTTTCCAGGTTGCTTGGTTGGCTAAAAAGGGCGTATGCGTTTTTTCCTGAATATATTCAGGAAAAAACGCATACGCCCTTTTTGGCCAAGGGCACCATTGTCAACGTTTTGCCGCTTTTCATGTGCTTTAAAGGCGATTCGAATCTACCTCCTGAAATCTGTTTCCTGCAATTCTGCCTTGATTTCAAATCCTCTTCTTTGCCTTCCCTCAATATATTTGTGGACGAGAGTTATCATTTATAAGTCTGCAGGTTTGTGAATTGCAGTGCCCTGAACCTCCATTTTACGACTCGCGTTTTTGGGAGATGGCCGCAAAAGCGCAGGATGGCTTCAGGCCCTGTTCTTGTTCCGGGGGGCAGGCTGAGCCTGTGGTTAATTCTTCTTCCTGATGGGAAAATAGAGTGACCTGTGCCTGTCCCAACACCAAGAGCTAGTCTCTCATTGGTTCCACATCTTCCCGTTCATCCTCAGGACAAATTGCAACCTGTACGGAACAGGAGGTTAAAGGTGATGATGCTCCAAGGAGGGAGATTGCTAGTAAAGTGGCTGGAATGGCGAACCCGAGCACAAGGAGATGAGAAATGAGGTGCGTTTTAGAAACCTTTCCCCATCACACGGTGTACCATCTTCTGGGTTTCTCATGCATGTTTTTGATGTAGGAAGATGCCCTTGAACCTGGAGATTTGGGACCCATGCGATGGGTACCACGCAGTATTACTTTAAAGGGTCTGCGTTTGCTCACCCAACCTCACCAAACCTCTCAGCCGCAACAGTGTCCACCCTTATGTCTCATCCAGCTGTGGGTCTAGATATGGTCAATCCAGGTTGCATCACAGCCCCTGAACGCATTGTGTAAGAATTTCTCTCTCTTTCACTGTCTTTGTTTCATGGGTTTTTCAAAGTAATTTATTTTTATAATGGGGTTTAGCTGCTTTTCACTGCTGTGTTTATGCCGCTTTACACCCACTTGACACACTAACAGAGAGATATCAATACATAGCTTTTAAGATTATTACTAGTCAGATATATTCTTGTGCGGTGAATAGGGCGTGTTGAGTCCAGTTCTCTGAGCAAGGAGTAGGTCTTGTCTATTACATATTGGGTTTATGGAACGGTATCTGAGCTAATTTGAAACCCTTGTTTTATGTATCACCCCACCTCACCTTTCCCGTTAAGCAGCCATAGTGTGTTTTCTGCATGTGTGACTCTGTTCTGTTTTGTAATTCAGTTCAAGTGTAACGGTTTTTACATTCCCTCTATAAGTGATACCTTATGAGAAGTGTCCTTTTCTGTGTGACTTATTTCACTTAGAATCGTCGTACCTAAATCCACTCATCATGCTGCTACTAGCCTTATGACATTGATTTCATGGCTGAGTGATATTCCATTGTACATAAGGACCACATATCCATTTTTCTCTTTCCTGGGATATTGAAGGTGGAATGAAGTGGAGGTCCTTGTCAACAGAGCAGCCCTAAACTTTGGGGTGCTTGTGTCTTGCTGATTTTTCATTTTCCCAATTTATAACCCCATGAGTGGAAGTGCCCTATGCTCTCTAAGCTTTGTTTTTTAGATGTTTCAGGACTCACCGTACACTTCTCCAGAGTGGCTGTTGGCAATTTACATCCCGCCCATCAGCGTAGCAAGGCTCCCATTTCTCCATGGCCTGTCCTGCATTTCTGATTTTGACACTTTTTTCAGCATGGCCCTTTTGACCGATGGGAAGCGAGACATCTTTGTAGCGCTGATTTGCCTTTCCAGGTTGCTTGGTTGGCCAAAAAGGGCGTATGCGTTTTTTCCTGAATATATTCAGGAAAAAACGCATACGCCCTTTTTGGCCAAGGGCATCATTGTCAACGTTTTGCCGCTTTTCATGTGCTTTAAAGGCGATTCGAATCTACCTCCTGAAATCTGTTTCCTGCAATTCTGCCTTGATTTCAAATCCTCTTCTTTGCCTTCCCTCAATATATTTGTGGACGAGAGTTATCATTTATAAGTCTGCAGGTTTGTGAATTGCAGTGCCCTGAACCTCCATTTTACAACTCGCTTTTTAGGGAGCTGGCCGCAATTGCGCAGGATGGCTTCAGGCCCTGTTCTGGTTCCGGGTGGCAGGCTGATCCTGTGGTTAATTCTTCTTCCTGATGGGAAAATAGAGTGACCTGTGCCTGTCCCAACACCAAGAGCTAGTCTCTCATTGGTTCCACGTCTTCCCGTTCATCCTCAGGACAAATTGCAACCTGTACGGGACAGGAGGTTAAAGGTGCTGATGGTCCAAGTAGGGAGATTGCTAGTAAAGTGCTGGAATAGCGAACCCGGCCACAAGGAGAGGAGAAATGAGGTGCGTTTTAGAAACCTTTCCACATCACACGGTGTACCATCTTCTGGGTTTCTCATGCATGTTTTCGATGTAGGAAGATGCCCTTGAACCTGGAGATTTGGGACCCATGCGATGGGTACCATGCAGTATTACTTTAAAGGGTCTGCGTTTGCTCACCCAACCTCACCAAACCTCTCAGCCCCAAGAGTGTCCACCCTTATGTCTCATCCAGCTGTGGGTCTAGATATGGTCAATCCAGGTTGCATCACAGCCCGTGAACGCATTGTGTAAGAATTTCTATCTCTTTCACTGTCTTTGTTTCATGGGTTTTTCAAAGTAATTTATTTTTATAATGGGGTTTAGCTGCTTTTCACTGCTGTGTTCATGCCGCTTTACACCCACTTGACACACTAACAGAGAGATATCAATACATAGGTTTTAAGATTATTACTAGTCAGATATATTCTTGTGCGGTGAATAGGGCGTGTTGAGTCCAGTTCTCTGAGCAAGGAGTAGGTCTTGTCTATTACATATTGGGTTTATGGAACGGTATCTGAGCTAATTTGAAACCCTTGTTTTATGTATCACCCCACCTCACCTTTCCCGTTAAGCAGCCATAGTGTGTTTTCTGCATGTGTGACTCTGTTCTGTTTTGTAATTCTGTTCAAGTGTAACGGTTTTTACATTCCCTCTATCAGTGATACCTTATGAGAAGTGTCCTTTTCTGTGTGACTTATTTCACTTAGAATCGTCGTACCTTAGTCCACTCATCATGCTGCTACTAGCCTTATGACACTGATTTCATGGCTGAGTGATATTCCATTGTACATAAGGACCACAACTTCTTTATCCATTTTTCTCTTTCCTGGGATATTGAAGGTGGAATGAAGTGGAGGTCCTTGTCAACAGAGCAGCCCTAAACTTTGGGGTGCTTGTGTCTTGCTGATTTTTAATTTTCCCAATTTATACCCCCATGAGTGGAAGTGCCCTATGCTCTCTAAGCTTTGCTTTTTAGATGTTTCAGGACTCACCGTACGCTTCTCCAGAGTGGCTGTTGACAATTTACATCCCGCCCATCAGCGTAGCAAGGCTCCCATTTCTCCATGGCCTGTCCTGCATTTCTGATTTTGACACTTTTTTCAGCATGGCCCTTTTGACCGATGGGAAGCGAGACATCTTTGTAGCGCTGATTTGCCTTTCCAGGTTGCTTGGTTGGCTAAAAAGGGCGTATGCGTTTTTTCCTGAATATATTCAGGAAAAAACGCATACGCCCTTTTTGGCCAAGGGCACCATTGTCAACGTTTTGCCGCTTTTCATGTGCTTTAAAGGCGATTCGAATCTACCTCCTGAAATCTGTTTCCTGCAATTCTGCCTTGATTTCAAATCCTCTTCTTTGCCTTCCCTCAATATATTTGTGGACGAGAGTTATCATTTATAAGTCTGCAGGTTTGTGAATTGCAGTGCCCTGAACCTCCATTTTACGACTCGCGTTTTTGGGAGATGGCCGCAAAAGCGCAGGATGGCTTCAGGCCCTGTTCTTGTTCCGGGGGGCAGGCTGAGCCTGTGGTTAATTCTTCTTCCTGATGGGAAAATAGAGTGACCTGTGCCTGTCCCAACACCAAGAGCTAGTCTCTCATTGGTTCCACATCTTCCCGTTCATCCTCAGGACAAATTGCAACCTGTACGGAACAGGAGGTTAAAGGTGATGATGCTCCAAGGAGGGAGATTGCTAGTAAAGTGGCTGGAATGGCGAACCCGAGCACAAGGAGATGAGAAATGAGGTGCGTTTTAGAAACCTTTCCCCATCACACGGTGTACCATCTTCTGGGTTTCTCATGCATGTTTTTGATGTAGGAAGATGCCCTTGAACCTGGAGATTTGGGACCCATGCGATGGGTACCACGCAGTATTACTTTAAAGGGTCTGCGTTTGCTCACCCAACCTCACCAAACCTCTCAGCCGCAACAGTGTCCACCCTTATGTCTCATCCAGCTGTGGGTCTAGATATGGTCAATCCAGGTTGCATCACAGCCCCTGAACGCATTGTGTAAGAATTTCTCTCTCTTTCACTGTCTTTGTTTCATGGGTTTTTCAAAGTAATTTATTTTTATAATGGGGTTTAGCTGCTTTTCACTGCTGTGTTTATGCCGCTTTACACCCACTTGACACACTAACAGAGAGATATCAATACATAGCTTTTAAGATTATTACTAGTCAGATATATTCTTGTGCGGTGAATAGGGCGTGTTGAGTCCAGTTCTCTGAGCAAGGAGTAGGTCTTGTCTATTACATATTGGGTTTATGGAACGGTATCTGAGCTAATTTGAAACCCTTGTTTTATGTATCACCCCACCTCACCTTTCCCGTTAAGCAGCCATAGTGTGTTTTCTGCATGTGTGACTCTGTTCTGTTTTGTAATTCAGTTCAAGTGTAACGGTTTTTACATTCCCTCTATAAGTGATACCTTATGAGAAGTGTCCTTTTCTGTGTGACTTATTTCACTTAGAATCGTCGTACCTAAATCCACTCATCATGCTGCTACTAGCCTTATGACATTGATTTCATGGCTGAGTGATATTCCATTGTACATAAGGACCACAACTTCTTTATCCATTTTTCTCTTTCCTGGTATATTGAAGGTGGAATGAAGTGGAGGTCCTTGTCAACAGAGCAGCCCTAAACTTTGGGGTGCTTGTGTCTTGCTGATTTTTAATTTTCCCAATTTATACCCCCATGAGTGGAAGTGCCCTATGCTCTCTAAGCTTTGTTTTTTAGATGTTTCAGGACTCACCGTACGCTTCTCCAGAGTGGCTGTTGGCAATTTACATCCCGCCCATCAGCGTAGCAAGGCTCCCATTTCTCCATGGCCTGTCCTGCATTTCTGATTTTGACACTTTTTTCAGCATGGCCCTTTTGACCGATGGGAAGCGAGACATCTTTGTAGCGCTGATTTGCCTTTCCAGGTTGCTTGGTTGGCCAAAAAGGGCGTATGCGTTTTTTCCTGAATATATTCAGGAAAAAACGCATACGCCCTTTTTGGCCAAGGGCATCATTGTCAACGTTTTGCCGCTTTTCATGTGCTTTAAAGGCGATTCGAATCTACCTCCTGAAATCTGTTTCCTGCGATTCTGCCTTGATTTCAAATCCTCTTCTTTGCCTTCCCTCAATATATTTGTGGACGAGAGTTATCATTTATAAGTCTGCAGGTTTGTGAATTGCAGTGCCCTGAACCTCCATTTTACAACTCGCTTTTTAGGGAGCTGGCCGCAATTGCGCAGGATGGCTTCAGGCCCTGTTCTGGTTCCGGGTGGCAGGCTGAGCCTGTGGTTAATTCTTCTTCCTGATGGGAAAATAGAGTGACCTGTGCCTGTCCCAACACCAAGAGCTAGTCTCTCATTGGTTCCACGTCTTCCCGTTCATCCTCAGGACAAATTGCAACCTGTACGGGACAGGAGGTTAAAGGTGCTGATGCTCCAAGTAGGGAGATTGCTAGTAAAGCGCTGGAATAGCGAACCCGGCCACAAGGAGATGAGAAATGAGGTGCGTTTTAGAAACCTTTCCCCATCACACCGTGTACCATCTTCTGGGTTTCTCATGCATGTTTTTGATGTAGGAAGATGCCCTTGAACCTGGAGATTTGGGACCCATGCGATGGGTACCACGCAGTATTACTTTAAAGGGTCTGCGTTTGCTCACCCAACCTCACCAAACCTCTCAGCCGCAACAGTGTCCACCCTTATGTCTCATCCAGCTGTGGGTCTAGATATGGTCAATCCAGGTTGCATCACAGCCCCTGAACGCATTGTGTAAGAATTTCTCTCTCTTTCACTGTCTTTGTTTCATGGGTTTTTCAAAGTAATTTATTTTTATAATGGGGTTTAGCTGCTTTTCACTGCTGTGTTTATGCCGCTTTACACCCACTTGACACACTAACAGAGAGATATCAATACATAGCTTTTAAGATTATTACTAGTCAGATATATTCTTGTGCGGTGAATAGGGCGTGTTGAGTCCAGTTCTCTGAGCAAGGAGTAGGTCTTGTCTATTACATATTGGGTTTATGGAACGGTATCTGAGCTAATTTGAAACCCTTGTTTTATGTATCACCCCACCTCACCTTTCCCGTTAAGCAGCCATAGTGTGTTTTCTGCATGTGTGACTCTGTTCTGTTTTGTAATTCAGTTCAAGTGTAACGGTTTTTACATTCCCTCTATAAGTGATACCTTATGAGAAGTGTCCTTTTCTGTGTGACTTATTTCACTTAGAATCGTCGTACCTAAATCCACTCATCATGCTGCTACTAGCCTTATGACATTGATTTCATGGCTGAGTGATATTCCATTGTACATAAGGACCACAACTTCTTTATCCATTTTTCTCTTTCCTGGTATATTGAAGGTGGAATGAAGTGGAGGTCCTTGTCAACAGAGCAGCCCTAAACTTTGGGGTGCTTGTGTCTTGCTGATTTTTCATTTTCCCAATTTATAACCCCATGAGTGGAAGTGCCCTATGCTCTCTAAGCTTTGTTTTTTAGATGTTTCAGGACTCACCGTACGCTTCTCCAGAGTGGCTGTTGGCAATTTACATCCCGCCCATCAGCGTAGCAAGGCTCCCATTTCTCCATGGCCTGTCCTGCATTTCTGATTTTGACACTTTTTTCAGCATGGCCCTTTTGACCGATGGGAAGCGAGACATCTTTGTAGCGCTGATTTGCCTTTCCAGGTTGCTTGGTTGGCCAAAAAGGGCGTATGCGTTTTTTCCTGAATATATTCAGGAAAAAACGCATACGCCCTTTTTGGCCAAGGGCATCATTGTCAACGTTTTGCCGCTTTTCATGTGCTTTAAAGGCGATTCGAATCTACCTCCTGAAATCTGTTTCCTGCAATTCTGCCTTGATTTCAAATCCTCTTCTTTGCCTTCCCTCAATATATTTGTGGACGAGAGTTATCATTTATAAGTCTGCAGGTTTGTGAATTGCAGTGCCCTGAACCTCCATTTTACGACTCGCGTTTTTGGGAGATGGCCGCAAAAGCGCAGGATGGCTTCAGGCCCTGTTCTTGTTCCGGGGGGCAGGCTGAGCCTGTGGTTAATTCTTCTTCCTGATGGGAAAATAGAGTGACCTGTGCCTGTCCCAACACCAAGAGCTAGTCTCTCATTGGTTCCACATCTTCCCGTTCATCCTCAGGACAAATTGCAACCTGTACGGAACAGGAGGTTAAAGGTGATGATGCTCCAAGGAGGGAGATTGCTAGTAAAGTGGCTGGAATGGCGAACCCGAGCACAAGGAGATGAGAAATGAGGTGCGTTTTAGAAACCTTTCCACATCACACGGTGTACCATCTTCTGGGTTTCTCATGCATGTTTTTGATGTAGGAAGATGCCCTTGAACCTGGAGATTTGGGACCCATGCGATGGGTACCACGCAGTATTACTTTAAAGGGTCTGCGTTTGCTCACCCAACCTCACCAAACCTCTCAGCCGCAACAGTGTCCACCCTTATGTCTCATCCAGCTGTGGGTCTAGATATGGTCAATCCAGGTTGCATCACAGCCCCTGAACGCATTGTGTAAGAATTTCTCTCTCTTTCACTGTCTTTGTTTCATGGGTTTTTCAAAGTAATTTATTTTTATAATGGGGTTTAGCTGCTTTTCACTGCTGTGTTTATGCCGCTTTACACCCACTTGACACACTAACAGAGAGATATCAATACATAGCTTTTAAGATTATTACTAGTCAGATATATTCTTGTGCGGTGAATAGGGCGTGTTGAGTCCAGTTCTCTGAGCAAGGAGTAGGTCTTGTCTATTACATATTGGGTTTATGGAACGGTATCTGAGCTAATTTGAAACCCTTGTTTTATGTATCACCCCACCTCACCTTTCCCGTTAAGCAGCCATAGTGTGTTTTCTGCATGTGTGACTCTGTTCTGTTTTGTAATTCAGTTCAAGTGTAACGGTTTTTACATTCCCTCTATAAGTGATACCTTATGAGAAGTGTCCTTTTCTGTGTGACTTATTTCACTTAGAATCGTCGTACCTAAATCCACTCATCATGCTGCTACTAGCCTTATGACATTGATTTCATGGCTGAGTGATATTCCATTGTACATAAGGACCACATATCCATTTTTCTCTTTCCTGGGATATTGAAGGTGGAATGAAGTGGAGGTCCTTGTCAACAGAGCAGCCCTAAACTTTGGGGTGCTTGTGTCTTGCTGATTTTTCATTTTCCCAATTTATAACCCCATGAGTGGAAGTGCCCTATGCTCTCTAAGCTTTGTTTTTTAGATGTTTCAGGACTCACCGTACACTTCTCCAGAGTGGCTGTTGGCAATTTACATCCCGCCCATCAGCGTAGCAAGGCTCCCATTTCTCCATGGCCTGTCCTGCATTTCTGATTTTGACACTTTTTTCAGCATGGCCCTTTTGACCGATGGGAAGCGAGACATCTTTGTAGCGCTGATTTGCCTTTCCAGGTTGCTTGGTTGGCCAAAAAGGGCGTATGCGTTTTTTCCTGAATATATTCAGGAAAAAACGCATACGCCCTTTTTGGCCAAGGGCATCATTGTCAACGTTTTGCCGCTTTTCATGTGCTTTAAAGGCGATTCGAATCTACCTCCTGAAATCTGTTTCCTGCAATTCTGCCTTGATTTCAAATCCTCTTCTTTGCCTTCCCTCAATATATTTGTGGACGAGAGTTATCATTTATAAGTCTGCAGGTTTGTGAATTGCAGTGCCCTGAACCTCCATTTTACAACTCGCTTTTTAGGGAGCTGGCCGCAATTGCGCAGGATGGCTTCAGGCCCTGTTCTGGTTCCGGGTGGCAGGCTGATCCTGTGGTTAATTCTTCTTCCTGATGGGAAAATAGAGTGACCTGTGCCTGTCCCAACACCAAGAGCTAGTCTCTCATTGGTTCCACGTCTTCCCGTTCATCCTCAGGACAAATTGCAACCTGTACGGGACAGGAGGTTAAAGGTGCTGATGGTCCAAGTAGGGAGATTGCTAGTAAAGTGCTGGAATAGCGAACCCGGCCACAAGGAGAGGAGAAATGAGGTGCGTTTTAGAAACCTTTCCACATCACACGGTGTACCATCTTCTGGGTTTCTCATGCATGTTTTCGATGTAGGAAGATGCCCTTGAACCTGGAGATTTGGGACCCATGCGATGGGTACCATGCAGTATTACTTTAAAGGGTCTGCGTTTGCTCACCCAACCTCACCAAACCTCTCAGCCCCAAGAGTGTCCACCCTTATGTCTCATCCAGCTGTGGGTCTAGATATGGTCAATCCAGGTTGCATCACAGCCCGTGAACGCATTGTGTAAGAATTTCTATCTCTTTCACTGTCTTTGTTTCATGGGTTTTTCAAAGTAATTTATTTTTATAATGGGGTTTAGCTGCTTTTCACTGCTGTGTTCATGCCGCTTTACACCCACTTGACACACTAACAGAGAGATATCAATACATAGGTTTTAAGATTATTACTAGTCAGATATATTCTTGTGCGGTGAATAGGGCGTGTTGAGTCCAGTTCTCTGAGCAAGGAGTAGGTCTTGTCTATTACATATTGGGTTTATGGAACGGTATCTGAGCTAATTTGAAACCCTTGTTTTATGTATCACCCCACCTCACCTTTCCCGTTAAGCAGCCATAGTGTGTTTTCTGCATGTGTGACTCTGTTCTGTTTTGTAATTCTGTTCAAGTGTAACGGTTTTTACATTCCCTCTATCAGTGATACCTTATGAGAAGTGTCCTTTTCTGTGTGACTTATTTCACTTAGAATCGTCGTACCTTAGTCCACTCATCATGCTGCTACTAGCCTTATGACACTGATTTCATGGCTGAGTGATATTCCATTGTACATAAGGACCACAACTTCTTTATCCATTTTTCTCTTTCCTGGGATATTGAAGGTGGAATGAAGTGGAGGTCCTTGTCAACAGAGCAGCCCTAAACTTTGGGGTGCTTGTGTCTTGCTGATTTTTAATTTTCCCAATTTATACCCCCATGAGTGGAAGTGCCCTATGCTCTCTAAGCTTTGCTTTTTAGATGTTTCAGGACTCACCGTACGCTTCTCCAGAGTGGCTGTTGACAATTTACATCCCGCCCATCAGCGTAGCAAGGCTCCCATTTCTCCATGGCCTGTCCTGCATTTCTGATTTTGACACTTTTTTCAGCATGGCCCTTTTGACCGATGGGAAGCGAGACATCTTTGTAGCGCTGATTTGCCTTTCCAGGTTGCTTGGTTGGCTAAAAAGGGCGTATGCGTTTTTTCCTGAATATATTCAGGAAAAAACGCATACGCCCTTTTTGGCCAAGGGCACCATTGTCAACGTTTTGCCGCTTTTCATGTGCTTTAAAGGCGATTCGAATCTACCTCCTGAAATCTGTTTCCTGCAATTCTGCCTTGATTTCAAATCCTCTTCTTTGCCTTCCCTCAATATATTTGTGGACGAGAGTTATCATTTATAAGTCTGCAGGTTTGTGAATTGCAGTGCCCTGAACCTCCATTTTACGACTCGCGTTTTTGGGAGATGGCCGCAAAAGCGCAGGATGGCTTCAGGCCCTGTTCTTGTTCCGGGGGGCAGGCTGAGCCTGTGGTTAATTCTTCTTCCTGATGGGAAAATAGAGTGACCTGTGCCTGTCCCAACACCAAGAGCTAGTCTCTCATTGGTTCCACATCTTCCCGTTCATCCTCAGGACAAATTGCAACCTGTACGGAACAGGAGGTTAAAGGTGATGATGCTCCAAGGAGGGAGATTGCTAGTAAAGTGGCTGGAATGGCGAACCCGAGCACAAGGAGATGAGAAATGAGGTGCGTTTTAGAAACCTTTCCCCATCACACGGTGTACCATCTTCTGGGTTTCTCATGCATGTTTTTGATGTAGGAAGATGCCCTTGAACCTGGAGATTTGGGACCCATGCGATGGGTACCACGCAGTATTACTTTAAAGGGTCTGCGTTTGCTCACCCAACCTCACCAAACCTCTCAGCCGCAACAGTGTCCACCCTTATGTCTCATCCAGCTGTGGGTCTAGATATGGTCAATCCAGGTTGCATCACAGCCCCTGAACGCATTGTGTAAGAATTTCTCTCTCTTTCACTGTCTTTGTTTCATGGGTTTTTCAAAGTAATTTATTTTTATAATGGGGTTTAGCTGCTTTTCACTGCTGTGTTTATGCCGCTTTACACCCACTTGACACACTAACAGAGAGATATCAATACATAGCTTTTAAGATTATTACTAGTCAGATATATTCTTGTGCGGTGAATAGGGCGTCTTGAGTCCAGTTCTCTGAGCAAGGAGTAGGTCTTGTCTATTACATATTGGGTTTATGGAACGGTATCTGAGCTAATTTGAAACCCTTGTTTTATGTATCACCCCACCTCACCTTTCCCGTTAAGCAGCCATAGTGTGTTTTCTGCATGTGTGACTCTGTTCTGTTTTGTAATTCAGTTCAAGTGTAACGGTTTTTACATTCCCTCTATAAGTGATACCTTATGAGAAGTGTCCTTTTCTGTGTGACTTATTTCACTTAGAATCGTCGTACCTAAATCCACTCATCATGCTGCTACTAGCCTTATGACACTGATTTCATGGCTGAGTGATATTCCATTGTACATAAGGACCACAACTTCTTTATCCATTTTTCTCTTTCCTGGTATATTGAAGGTGGAATGAAGTGGAGGTCCTTGTCAACAGAGCAGCCCTAAACTTTGGGGTGCTTGTGTCTTGCTGATTTTTAATTTTCCCAATTTATACCCCCATGAGTGGAAGTGCCCTATGCTCTCTAAGCTTTGTTTTTTAGATGTTTCAGGACTCACCGTACGCTTCTCCAGAGTGGCTGTTGGCAATTTACATCCCGCCCATCAGCGTAGCAAGGCTCCCATTTCTCCATGGCCTGTCCTGCATTTCTGATTTTGACACTTTTTTCAGCATGGCCCTTTTGACCGATGGGAAGCGAGACATCTTTGTAGCGCTGATTTGCCTTTCCAGGTTGCTTGGTTGGCCAAAAAGGGCGTATGCGTTTTTTCCTGAATATATTCAGGAAAAAACGCATACGCCCTTTTTGGCCAAGGGCATCATTGTCAACGTTTTGCCGCTTTTCATGTGCTTTAAAGGCGATTCGAATCTACCTCCTGAAATCTGTTTCCTGCAATTCTGCCTTGATTTCAAATCCTCTTCTTTGCCTTCCCTCAATATATTTGTGGACGAGAGTTATCATTTATAAGTCTGCAGGTTTGTGAATTGCAGTGCCCTGAACCTCCATTTTACAACTCGCTTTTTAGGGAGCTGGCCGCAATTGCGCAGGATGGCTTCAGGCCCTGTTCTGGTTCCGGGTGGCAGGCTGAGCCTGTGGTTAATTCTTCTTCCTGATGGGAAAATAGAGTGACCTGTGCCTGTCCCAACACCAAGAGCTAGTCTCTCATTGGTTCCACGTCTTCCCGTTCATCCTCAGGACAAATTGCAACCTGTACGGGACAGGAGGTTAAAGGTGCTGATGCTCCAAGTAGGGAGATTGCTAGTAAAGCGCTGGAATAGCGAACCCGGCCACAAGGAGATGAGAAATGAGGTGCGTTTTAGAAACCTTTCCACATCACACGGTGTACCATCTTCTGGGTTTCTCATGCATGTTTTCGATGTAGGAAGATGCCCTTGAAGCTGGAGATTTGGGACCCATGCGATGGGTACCATGCAGTATTACTTTAAAGGGTCTGCGTTTGCTCACCCAACCTCACCAAACCTCTCAGCCCCAAGAGTGTCCACCCTTATGTCTCATCCAGCTGTGGGTCTAGATATGGTCAATCCAGGTTGCATCACAGCCCGTGAACGCATTGTGTAAGAATTTCTATCTCTTTCACTGTCTTTGTTTCATGGGTTTTTCAAAGTAATTTATTTTTATAATGGGGTTTAGCTGCTTTTCACTGCTGTGTTTATGCCGCTTTACACCCACTTGACACACTAACAGAGAGATATCAATACATAGCTTTTAAGATTATTACTAGTCAGATATATTCTTGTGCGGTGAATAGGGCGTGTTGAGTCCAGTTCTCTGAGCAAGGAGTAGGTCTTGTCTATTACATATTGGGTTTATGGAACGGTATCTGAGCTAATTTGAAACCCTTGTTTTATGTATCACCCCACCTCACCTTTCCCGTTAAGCAGCCATAGTGTGTTTTCTGCATGTGTGACTCTGTTCTGTTTTGTAATTCAGTTCAAGTGTAACGGTTTTTACATTCCCTCTATAAGTGATACCTTATGAGAAGTGTCCTTTTCTGTGTGACTTATTTCACTTAGAATCGTCGTACCTAAATCCACTCATCATGCTGCTACTAGCCTTATGACATTGATTTCATGGCTCAGTGATATTCCATTGTACATATGGACCACAACTTCTTTATCCATTTTTCTCTTTCCTGGGATATTGAAGGTGGAATGAAGTGGAGGTCCTTGTCAACAGAGCAGCCCTAAACTTTGGGGTGCTTGTGTCTTGCTGATTTTTCATTTTCCCAATTTATATCCCCATGAGTGGAAGTGCCCTATGCTCTCTAAGCTTTGCTTTTTAGACGTTTCAGGACTCACCGTACACTTCTCCAGAGTGGCTGTTGACAATTTACATCCCGCCCATCAGTGTAGCAAGGCTCCCATTTCTCCATGGCCTGTCCTGCATTTCTGGTTTTGACACTTTTTTCAGCATGGCCCTTTTGACCGATGGGAAGCGAGACATCTTTGTAGCGCTGATTTGCCTTTCCAGGTTGCTTGGTTGGCCAAAAAGGGCGTATGCGTTTTTTCCTGAATATATTCAGGAAAAAACGCATACGCCCTTTTTGGCCAAGGGCATCATTGTCAACGTTTTGCCGCTTTTCATGTGCTTTAAAGGCGATTCGAATCTACCTCCTGAAATCTGTTTCCTGCAATTCTGCCTTGATTTCAAATCCTCTTCTTTGCCTTCCCTCAATATATTTGTGGACGAGAGTTATCATTTATAAGTCTGCAGGTTTGTGAATTGCAGTGCCCTGAACCTCCATTTTACGACTCGCGTTTTTGGGAGATGGCCGCAAAAGCGCAGGATGGCTTCAGGCCCTGTTCTTGTTCCGGGGGGCAGGCTGAGCCTGTGGTTAATTCTTCTTCCTGATGGGAAAATAGAGTGACCTGTGCCTGTCCCAACACCAAGAGCTAGTCTCTCATTGGTTCCACATCTTCCCGTTCATCCTCAGGACAAATTGCAACCTGTACGGAACAGGAGGTTAAAGGTGATGATGCTCCAAGGAGGGAGATTGCTAGTAAAGTGGCTGGAATGGCGAACCCGAGCACAAGGAGATGAGAAATGAGGTGCGTTTTAGAAACCTTTCCACATCACACGGTGTACCATCTTCTGGGTTTCTCATGCATGTTTTTGATGTAGGAAGATGCCCTTGAACCTGGAGATTTGGGACCCATGCGATGGGTACCACGCAGTATTACTTTAAAGGGTCTGCGTTTGCTCACCCAACCTCACCAAACCTCTCAGCCGCAACAGTGTCCACCCTTATGTCTCATCCAGCTGTGGGTCTAGATATGGTCAATCCAGGTTGCATCACAGCCCCTGAACGCATTGTGTAAGAATTTCTCTCTCTTTCACTGTCTTTGTTTCATGGGTTTTTCAAAGTAATTTATTTTTATAATGGGGTTTAGCTGCTTTTCACTGCTGTGTTTATGCCGCTTTACACCCACTTGACACACTAACAGAGAGATATCAATACATAGCTTTTAAGATTATTACTAGTCAGATATATTCTTGTGCGGTGAATAGGGCGTGTTGAGTCCAGTTCTCTGAGCAAGGAGTAGGTCTTGTCTATTACATATTGGGTTTATGGAACGGTATCTGAGCTAATTTGAAACCCTTGTTTTATGTATCACCCCACCTCACCTTTCCCGTTAAGCAGCCATAGTGTGTTTTCTGCATGTGTGACTCTGTTCTGTTTTGTAATTCAGTTCAAGTGTAACGGTTTTTACATTCCCTCTATAAGTGATACCTTATGAGAAGTGTCCTTTTCTGTGTGACTTATTTCACTTAGAATCGTCGTACCTAAATCCACTCATCATGCTGCTACTAGCCTTATGACATTGATTTCATGGCTGAGTGATATTCCATTGTACATAAGGACCACATATCCATTTTTCTCTTTCCTGGGATATTGAAGGTGGAATGAAGTGGAGGTCCTTGTCAACAGAGCAGCCCTAAACTTTGGGGTGCTTGTGTCTTGCTGATTTTTCATTTTCCCAATTTATAACCCCATGAGTGGAAGTGCCCTATGCTCTCTAAGCTTTGTTTTTTAGATGTTTCAGGACTCACCGTACACTTCTCCAGAGTGGCTGTTGGCAATTTACATCCCGCCCATCAGCGTAGCAAGGCTCCCATTTCTCCATGGCCTGTCCTGCATTTCTGATTTTGACACTTTTTTCAGCATGGCCCTTTTGACCGATGGGAAGCGAGACATCTTTGTAGCGCTGATTTGCCTTTCCAGGTTGCTTGGTTGGCCAAAAAGGGCGTATGCGTTTTTTCCTGAATATATTCAGGAAAAAACGCATACGCCCTTTTTGGCCAAGGGCATCATTGTCAACGTTTTGCCGCTTTTCATGTGCTTTAAAGGCGATTCGAATCTACCTCCTGAAATCTGTTTCCTGCAATTCTGCCTTGATTTCAAATCCTCTTCTTTGCCTTCCCTCAATATATTTGTGGACGAGAGTTATCATTTATAAGTCTGCAGGTTTGTGAATTGCAGTGCCCTGAACCTCCATTTTACAACTCGCTTTTTAGGGAGCTGGCCGCAATTGCGCAGGATGGCTTCAGGCCCTGTTCTGGTTCCGGGTGGCAGGCTGATCCTGTGGTTAATTCTTCTTCCTGATGGGAAAATAGAGTGACCTGTGCCTGTCCCAACACCAAGAGCTAGTCTCTCATTGGTTCCACGTCTTCCCGTTCATCCTCAGGACAAATTGCAACCTGTACGGGACAGGAGGTTAAAGGTGCTGATGGTCCAAGTAGGGAGATTGCTAGTAAAGTGCTGGAATAGCGAACCCGGCCACAAGGAGAGGAGAAATGAGGTGCGTTTTAGAAACCTTTCCACATCACACGGTGTACCATCTTCTGGGTTTCTCATGCATGTTTTCGATGTAGGAAGATGCCCTTGAACCTGGAGATTTGGGACCCATGCGATGGGTACCATGCAGTATTACTTTAAAGGGTCTGCGTTTGCTCACCCAACCTCACCAAACCTCTCAGCCCCAAGAGTGTCCACCCTTATGTCTCATCCAGCTGTGGGTCTAGATATGGTCAATCCAGGTTGCATCACAGCCCGTGAACGCATTGTGTAAGAATTTCTATCTCTTTCACTGTCTTTGTTTCATGGGTTTTTCAAAGTAATTTATTTTTATAATGGGGTTTAGCTGCTTTTCACTGCTGTGTTCATGCCGCTTTACACCCACTTGACACACTAACAGAGAGATATCAATACATAGGTTTTAAGATTATTACTAGTCAGATATATTCTTGTGCGGTGAATAGGGCGTGTTGAGTCCAGTTCTCTGAGCAAGGAGTAGGTCTTGTCTATTACATATTGGGTTTATGGAACGGTATCTGAGCTAATTTGAAACCCTTGTTTTATGTATCACCCCACCTCACCTTTCCCGTTAAGCAGCCATAGTGTGTTTTCTGCATGTGTGACTCTGTTCTGTTTTGTAATTCTGTTCAAGTGTAACGGTTTTTACATTCCCTCTATCAGTGATACCTTATGAGAAGTGTCCTTTTCTGTGTGACTTATTTCACTTAGAATCGTCGTACCTTAGTCCACTCATCATGCTGCTACTAGCCTTATGACACTGATTTCATGGCTGAGTGATATTCCATTGTACATAAGGACCACAACTTCTTTATCCATTTTTCTCTTTCCTGGGATATTGAAGGTGGAATGAAGTGGAGGTCCTTGTCAACAGAGCAGCCCTAAACTTTGGGGTGCTTGTGTCTTGCTGATTTTTAATTTTCCCAATTTATACCCCCATGAGTGGAAGTGCCCTATGCTCTCTAAGCTTTGCTTTTTAGATGTTTCAGGACTCACCGTACGCTTCTCCAGAGTGGCTGTTGACAATTTACATCCCGCCCATCAGCGTAGCAAGGCTCCCATTTCTCCATGGCCTGTCCTGCATTTCTGATTTTGACACTTTTTTCAGCATGGCCCTTTTGACCGATGGGAAGCGAGACATCTTTGTAGCGCTGATTTGCCTTTCCAGGTTGCTTGGTTGGCTAAAAAGGGCGTATGCGTTTTTTCCTGAATATATTCAGGAAAAAACGCATACGCCCTTTTTGGCCAAGGGCACCATTGTCAACGTTTTGCCGCTTTTCATGTGCTTTAAAGGCGATTCGAATCTACCTCCTGAAATCTGTTTCCTGCAATTCTGCCTTGATTTCAAATCCTCTTCTTTGCCTTCCCTCAATATATTTGTGGACGAGAGTTATCATTTATAAGTCTGCAGGTTTGTGAATTGCAGTGCCCTGAACCTCCATTTTACGACTCGCGTTTTTGGGAGATGGCCGCAAAAGCGCAGGATGGCTTCAGGCCCTGTTCTTGTTCCGGGGGGCAGGCTGAGCCTGTGGTTAATTCTTCTTCCTGATGGGAAAATAGAGTGACCTGTGCCTGTCCCAACACCAAGAGCTAGTCTCTCATTGGTTCCACATCTTCCCGTTCATCCTCAGGACAAATTGCAACCTGTACGGAACAGGAGGTTAAAGGTGATGATGCTCCAAGGAGGGAGATTGCTAGTAAAGTGGCTGGAATGGCGAACCCGAGCACAAGGAGATGAGAAATGAGGTGCGTTTTAGAAACCTTTCCCCATCACACGGTGTACCATCTTCTGGGTTTCTCATGCATGTTTTTGATGTAGGAAGATGCCCTTGAACCTGGAGATTTGGGACCCATGCGATGGGTACCACGCAGTATTACTTTAAAGGGTCTGCGTTTGCTCACCCAACCTCACCAAACCTCTCAGCCGCAACAGTGTCCACCCTTATGTCTCATCCAGCTGTGGGTCTAGATATGGTCAATCCAGGTTGCATCACAGCCCCTGAACGCATTGTGTAAGAATTTCTCTCTCTTTCACTGTCTTTGTTTCATGGGTTTTTCAAAGTAATTTATTTTTATAATGGGGTTTAGCTGCTTTTCACTGCTGTGTTTATGCCGCTTTACACCCACTTGACACACTAACAGAGAGATATCAATACATAGCTTTTAAGATTATTACTAGTCAGATATATTCTTGTGCGGTGAATAGGGCGTCTTGAGTCCAGTTCTCTGAGCAAGGAGTAGGTCTTGTCTATTACATATTGGGTTTATGGAACGGTATCTGAGCTAATTTGAAACCCTTGTTTTATGTATCACCCCACCTCACCTTTCCCGTTAAGCAGCCATAGTGTGTTTTCTGCATGTGTGACTCTGTTCTGTTTTGTAATTCAGTTCAAGTGTAACGGTTTTTACATTCCCTCTATAAGTGATACCTTATGAGAAGTGTCCTTTTCTGTGTGACTTATTTCACTTAGAATCGTCGTACCTAAATCCACTCATCATGCTGCTACTAGCCTTATGACACTGATTTCATGGCTGAGTGATATTCCATTGTACATAAGGACCACAACTTCTTTATCCATTTTTCTCTTTCCTGGTATATTGAAGGTGGAATGAAGTGGAGGTCCTTGTCAACAGAGCAGCCCTAAACTTTGGGGTGCTTGTGTCTTGCTGATTTTTAATTTTCCCAATTTATACCCCCATGAGTGGAAGTGCCCTATGCTCTCTAAGCTTTGTTTTTTAGATGTTTCAGGACTCACCGTACGCTTCTCCAGAGTGGCTGTTGGCAATTTACATCCCGCCCATCAGCGTAGCAAGGATCCCATTTCTCCATGGCCTGTCCTGCATTTCTGATTTTGACACTTTTTTCAGCATGGCCCTTTTGACCGATGGGAAGCGAGACATCTTTGTAGCGCTGATTTGCCTTTCCAGGTTGCTTGGTTGGCCAAAAAGGGCGTATGCGTTTTTTCCTGAATATATTCAGGAAAAAACGCATACGCCCTTTTTGGCCAAGGGCATCATTGTCAACGTTTTGCCGCTTTTCATGTGCTTTAAAGGCGATTCGAATCTACCTCCTGAAATCTGTTTCCTGCAATTCTGCCTTGATTTCAAATCCTCTTCTTTGCCTTCCCTCAATATATTTGTGGACGAGAGTTATCATTTATAAGTCTGCAGGTTTGTGAATTGCAGTGCCCTGAACCTCCATTTTACAACTCGCTTTTTAGGGAGCTGGCCGCAATTGCGCAGGATGGCTTCAGGCCCTGTTCTGGTTCCGGGTGGCAGGCTGAGCCTGTGGTTAATTCTTCTTCCTGATGGGAAAATAGAGTGACCTGTGCCTGTCCCAACACCAAGAGCTAGTCTCTCATTGGTTCCACGTCTTCCCGTTCATCCTCAGGACAAATTGCAACCTGTACGGGACAGGAGGTTAAAGGTGCTGATGCTCCAAGTAGGGAGATTGCTAGTAAAGCGCTGGAATAGCGAACCCGGCCACAAGGAGATGAGAAATGAGGTGCGTTTTAGAAACCTTTCCACATCACACGGTGTACCATCTTCTGGGTTTCTCATGCATGTTTTCGATGTAGGAAGATGCCCTTGAAGCTGGAGATTTGGGACCCATGCGATGGGTACCATGCAGTATTACTTTAAAGGGTCTGCGTTTGCTCACCCAACCTCACCAAACCTCTCAGCCCCAAGAGTGTCCACCCTTATGTCTCATCCAGCTGTGGGTCTAGATATGGTCAATCCAGGTTGCATCACAGCCCGTGAACGCATTGTGTAAGAATTTCTATCTCTTTCACTGTCTTTGTTTCATGGGTTTTTCAAAGTAATTTATTTTTATAATGGGGTTTAGCTGCTTTTCACTGCTGTGTTTATGCCGCTTTACACCCACTTGACACACTAACAGAGAGATATCAATACATAGCTTTTAAGATTATTACTAGTCAGATATATTCTTGTGCGGTGAATAGGGCGTGTTGAGTCCAGTTCTCTGAGCAAGGAGTAGGTCTTGTCTATTACATATTGGGTTTATGGAACGGTATCTGAGCTAATTTGAAACCCTTGTTTTATGTATCACCCCACCTCACCTTTCCCGTTAAGCAGCCATAGTGTGTTTTCTGCATGTGTGACTCTGTTCTGTTTTGTAATTCAGTTCAAGTGTAACGGTTTTTACATTCCCTCTATAAGTGATACCTTATGAGAAGTGTCCTTTTCTGTGTGACTTATTTCACTTAGAATCGTCGTACCTAAATCCACTCATCATGCTGCTACTAGCCTTATGACATTGATTTCATGGCTCAGTGATATTCCATTGTACATATGGACCACAACTTCTTTATCCATTTTTCTCTTTCCTGGGATATTGAAGGTGGAATGAAGTGGAGGTCCTTGTCAACAGAGCAGCCCTAAACTTTGGGGTGCTTGTGTCTTGCTGATTTTTCATTTTCCCAATTTATATCCCCATGAGTGGAAGTGCCCTATGCTCTCTAAGCTTTGCTTTTTAGACGTTTCAGGACTCACCGTACACTTCTCCAGAGTGGCTGTTGACAATTTACATCCCGCCCATCAGTGTAGCAAGGCTCCCATTTCTCCATGGCCTGTCCTGCATTTCTGGTTTTGACACTTTTTTCAGCATGGCCCTTTTGACCGATGGGAAGCGAGACATCTTTGTAGCGCTGATTTGCCTTTCCAGGTTGCTTGGTTGGCCAAAAAGGGCGTATGCGTTTTTTCCTGAATATATTCAGGAAAAAACGCATACGCCCTTTTTGGCCAAGGGCATCATTGTCAACGTTTTGCCGCTTTTCATGTGCTTTAAAGGCGATTCGAATCTACCTCCTGAAATCTGTTTCCTGCAATTCTGCCTTGATTTCAAATCCTCTTCTTTGCCTTCCCTCAATATATTTGTGGACGAGAGTTATCATTTATAAGTCTGCAGGTTTGTGAATTGCAGTGCTCTGAACCTCCATTTTAAAACTCGCTTTTTAGGGAGCTGGCCGCAAAAGCGCAGGATGGCTTCAGGCCCTGTTCTGGTTCCGGGGGGCAGGCTGAGCCTGTGGTTAATTCTTCTTCCTGATGGGAAAATAGAGTGACCTGTGCCTGTCCCAACACCAAGAGCTAGTCTCTCATTGGTTCCACATCTTCCCGTTCATCCTCAGGACAAATTGCAACCTGTACGGAACAGGAGGTTAAAGGTGCTGATGCTCCAAGGAGGGAGATTGCTAGTAAAGTGGCTGGAATGGCGAACCCGGGCACAGGCAGATGAGAAATGAGGTGCGTTTTAGAAACCTTTCCCCATCACACGGTGTACCATCTTCTGGGTATCTCATGCATGTTTACGATGTAGGAAGATGACCTTGAACCTGGAGATTTGGGACCCATGCGATGGGTACCACGCAGTATTACTTTAAAGGGTCTGCGTTTGCTCACCCAACCTCACCAAACCTCTCAGCCGCAACAGTGTCCACCCTTATGTCTCATCCAGCTGTGGGTCTAGATATGGTCAATCCAGGTTGCATCACAGCCCCTGAACGCATTGTGTAAGAATTTCTCTCTCTTTCACTGTCTTTGTTTCATGGGTTTTTCAAAGTAATTTATTTTTATAATGGGGTTTAGCTTCTTTTCACTGCTGTGTTTATGCCGCTTTTTACCCACTTGACACACTAACAGAGAGATATCAATACATAGGTTTTAAGATTATTACTAGTCAGATATATTCTTGTGCGGTGAATAGGGCGTGTTGAGTCCAGTTCTCTGAGCAAGGAGTAGGTCTTGTCTATTACATATTGGGTTTATGGAACGGTATCTGAGCTAATTTGAAACCCTTGTTTTATGTATCACCCCACCTCACCTTTCCCGTTAAGCAGCCATAGTGTGTTTTCTGCATGTGTGACTCTGTTCTGTTTTGTAATTCAGTTCAAGTGTAACGGTTTTTACATTCCCTCTATAAGTGATACCTTATGAGAAGTGTCCTTTTCTGTGTGACTTATTTCACTTAGAATCGTCGTACCTAAATCCACTCATCATGCTGCTACTAGCCTTATGACATTGATTTCATGGCTGAGTGATATTCCATTGTACATATGGACCACAACTTCTTTATCCATTTTTCTCTTTCCTGGGATATTGAAGGTGGAATGAAGTGGAGGTCCTTGTCAACAGAGCAGCCCTAAACTTTGGGGTGCTTGTGTCTTGCTGATTTTTCATTTTCCCAATTTATAACCCCATGAGTGGAAGTGCCCTATGCTCTCTAAGCTTTGTTTTTTAGATGTTTCAGGACTCACCGTACGCTTCTCCAGAGTGGCTGTTGGCAATTTACATCCCGCCCATCAGCGTAGCAAGGCTCCCATTTCTCCATGGCCTGTCCTGCATTTCTGATTTTGACACTTTTTTCAGCATGGCCCTTTTGACCGATGGGAAGCGAGACATCTTTGTAGCGCTGATTTGCCTTTCCAGGTTGCTTGGTTGGCCAAAAAGGGCGTATGCGTTTTTTCCTGAATATATTCAGGAAAAAACGCATACGCCCTTTTTGGCCAAGGGCATCATTGTCAACGTTTTGCCGCTTTTCATGTGCTTTAAAGGCGATTCGAATCTACCTCCTGAAATCTGTTTCCTGCAATTCTGCCTTGATTTCAAATCCTCTTCTTTGCCTTCCCTCAATATATTTGTGGACGAGAGTTATCATTTATAAGTCTGCAGGTTTGTGAATTGCAGTGCCCTGAACCTCCATTTTACAACTCGCTTTTTAGGGAGCTGGCCGCAATTGCGCCGGATGGCTTCAGGCCCTGTTCTGGTTCCGGGTGGCAGGCTGAGCCTGTGGTTAATTCTTCTTCCTGATGGGAAAATAGAGTGACCTGTGCCTGTCCCAACACCAAGAGCTAGTCTCTCATTGGTTCCACATCTTCCCGTTCATCCTCAGGACAAATTGCAACCTGTACGGGACAGGAGGTTAAAGGTGCTGATGCTCCAAGTAGGGAGATTGCTAGTAAAGTGCTGGAATAGCGAACCCGGCCACAAGGAGAGGAGAAATGAGGTGCGTTTTAGAAACCTTTCCACATCACACGGTGTACCATCTTCTGGGTTTCTCATGCATGTTTTCGATGTAGGAAGATGCCCTTGAAGCTGGAGATTTGGGACCCATGCGATGGGTACCATGCAGTATTACTTTAAACGGTCTGCGTTTGCTCACCCAACCTCACCAAACCTCTCAGCCCCAAGAGTGTCCACCCTTATGTCTCATCCAGCTGTGGGTCTAGATATGGTCAATCCAGGTTGCATCACAGCCCGTGAACGCATTGTGTAAGAATTTCTATCTCTTTCACTGTCTTTGTTTCATGGGTTTTTCAAAGTAATTTATTTTTATAATGGGGTTTAGCTGCTTTTCACTGCTGTGTTTATGCCGCTTTACACCCACTTGACACACTAACAGAGAGATATCAATACATAGGTTTTAAGATTATTACTAGTCAGATATATTCTTGTGCGGTGAATAGGGCGTGTTGAGTCCAGTTCTCTGAGCAAGGAGTAGGTATTGTCTATTACATATTGGGTTTATGGAACGGTATCTGAGCTAATTTGAAACCCTTGTTTTATGTATCACCCCACCTCACCTTTCCCGTTAAGCAGCCATAGTGTGTTTTCTGCATGTGTGACTCTGTTCTGTTTTGTAATTCTGTTCAAGTGTAACGGTTTTTACATTCCCTCTATCAGTGATACCTTATGAGAAGTGTCCTTTTCTGTGTGACTTATTTCACTTCGAATCGTCGTACCTTAGTCCACTCATCATGCTGCTACTAGCCTTATGACACTGATTTCATGGCTGAGTGATATTCCATTGTACATAAGGACCACAACTTCTTTATCCATTTTTCTCTTTCCTGGGATATTGAAGGTGGAATGAAGTGGAGGTCCTTGTCAACAGAGCAGCCCTAAACTTTGGGGTGCTTGTGTCTTGCTGATTTTTAATTTTCCCAATTTATACCCCCATGAGTGGAAGTGCCCTATGCTCTCTAAGCTTTGCTTTTTAGATGTTTCAGGACTCACCGTACGCTTCTGCAGAGTGGCTGTTGACAATTTACATCCCGCCCATCAGCGTAGCAAGGCTCCCATTTCTCCATGGCCTGTCCTGCATTTCTGATTTTGACACTTTTTTCAGCATGGCCCTTTTGACCGATGGGAAGCGAGACATCTTTGTAG
The DNA here is from genome assembly GCF_965194805.1 of Balaenoptera borealis. Classification (NCBI taxonomy): domain Eukaryota; kingdom Metazoa; phylum Chordata; class Mammalia; order Artiodactyla; family Balaenopteridae; genus Balaenoptera; species Balaenoptera borealis. The sequence continues at coordinate 883,889 of NW_028123937.1, read as the reverse complement.
CGCTGATTTGCCTTTCCAGGTTGCTTGGTTGGCTAAAAAGGGCGTATGCGTTTTTTCCTGAATATATTCAGGAAAAAACGCATACGCCCTTTTTGGCCAAGGGCATCATTGTCAACGTTTTGCCGCTTTTCATGTGCTTTAAAGGCGATTCGAATCTACCTCCTGAAATCTGTTTCCTGCAATTCTGCCTTGATTTCAAATCCTCTTCTTTGCCTTCCCTCAATATATTTGTGGACGAGAGTTATCATTTATAAGTCTGCAGGTTTGTGAATTGCAGTGCCCTGAACCTCCATTTTACGACTCGCGTTTTTGGGAGATGGCCGCAAAAGCGCAGGATGGCTTCAGGCCCTGTTCTTGTTCCGGGGGGCAGGCTGAGCCTGTGGTTAATTCTTCTTCCTGATGGGAAAATAGAGTGACCTGTGCCTGTCCCAACACCAAGAGCTAGTCTCTCATTGGTTCCACATCTTCCCGTTCATCCTCAGGACAAATTGCAACCTGTACGGAACAGGAGGTTAAAGGTGATGATGCTCCAAGGAGGGAGATTGCTAGTAAAGTGGCTGGAATGGCGAACCCGAGCACAAGGAGATGAGAAATGAGGTGCGTTTTAGAAACCTTTCCCCATCACACGGTGTACCATCTTCTGGGTTTCTCATGCATGTTTTTGATGTAGGAAGATGCCCTTGAACCTGGAGATTTGGGACCCATGCGATGGGTACCACGCAGTATTACTTTAAAGGGTCTGCGTTTGCTCACCCAACCTCACCAAACCTCTCAGCCGCAACAGTGTCCACCCTTATGTCTCATCCAGCTGTGGGTCTAGATATGGTCAATCCAGGTTGCATCACAGCCCCTGAACGCATTGTGTAAGAATTTCTCTCTCTTTCACTGTCTTTGTTTCATGGGTTTTTCAAAGTAATTTATTTTTATAATGGGGTTTAGCTGCTTTTCACTGCTGTGTTTATGCCGCTTTACACCCACTTGACACACTAACAGAGAGATATCAATACATAGCTTTTAAGATTATTACTAGTCAGATATATTCTTGTGCGGTGAATAGGGCGTGTTGAGTCCAGTTCTCTGAGCAAGGAGTAGGTCTTGTCTATTACATATTGGGTTTATGGAACGGTATCTGAGCTAATTTGAAACCCTTGTTTTATGTATCAGCCCACCTCACCTTTCCCGTTAAGCAGCCATAGTGTGTTTTCTGCATGTGTGACTCTGTTCTGTTTTGTAATTCAGTTCAAGTGTAACGGTTTTTACATTCCCTCTATAAGTGATACCTTATGAGAAGTGTCCTTTTCTGTGTGACTTATTTCACTTAGAATCGTCGTACCTAAATCCACTCATCATGCTGCTACTAGCCTTATGACATTGATTTCATGGCTGAGTGATATTCCATTGTACATAAGGACCACATATCCATTTTTCTCTTTCCTGGGATATTGAAGGTGGAATGAAGTGGAGGTCCTTGTCAACAGAGCAGTCCTAAACTTTGGGGTGCTTGTGTCTTGCTGAATTTTAATTTTCCCAATTTATACCCCCATGAGTGGAAGTGCCCTATGCTCTCTAAGCTTTGCTTTTCAGACGTTTCAGGACTCACCGTACAGTTCTCCAGAGTGGCTGTTGACAATTTACATCCCGCCCATCAGTGTAGCAAGGCTTCCATTTCTCCATGGCCTGTCCTGCATTTCTGGTTTTGACACATTTTTCAGCATGGCCCTTTTGACCGATGGGAAGCGAGACATCTTTGTAGCGCTGATTTGCCTTTCCAGGTTGCTTGGTTGGCCAAAAAGGGCGTATGCGTTTTTTCCTGAATATATTCAGGAAAAAACGCATACGCCCTTTTTGGCCAAGGGCATCATTGTCAACGTTTTGCCGCTTTTCATGTGCTTTAAAGGCGATTCGAATCTACCTCCTGAAATCTGTTTCCTGCAATTCTGCCTTGATTTCAAATCCTCTTCTTTGCCTTCCCTCAATATATTTGTGGATGAGAGTTATCATTTATAAGTCTGCAGGTTTGTGAATTGCAGTGCCCTGAACCTCCATTTTACAACTCGCTTTTTAGGGGGCTGGCCGCAAAGCGCAGGATGGCTTCAGGCCCTGTTCTGGTTCCGGGTGGCAGGCTGAGCCTGTGGTTAATTCTTCTTCCTGATGGGAAAATAGAGTGACCTGTGCCTGTCCCAACACCAAGAGCTTGTCTCTCATTGGTTCCACGTCTTCCCGTTCATCCTCAGGACAAATTGCAACCTGTACGGAACAGGAGGTTAAAGGTGCTGATGCTCCAAGTAGGGAGATTGCTAGTAAAGCGGCTGGAATGGCGAACCCGGGCACAAGCAGATGAGAAATGAGGTGCGTTTTAGAAACCTTTCCACATCACACGGTGTACCATCTTCTGGGTTTCTCATGCATGTTTTCGATGTAGGAAGATGCCCTTGAACCTGGAGATTTGGGACCCATGAGATGGGTACCACGCAGTATTACTTTAAAGGGTCTGCGTTTGCTCACCCAACCTCACCAAACCTCTCAGCCCCAAGAGTGTCCACCCTTATGTCTCATCCAGCTGTGGGTCTAGATATGGTCAATCCAGGTTGCATCACAGCCCGTGAACGCATTGTGTAAGAATTTCTATCTCTTTCACTGTCTTTGTTTCATGGGTTTTTCAAAGTAATTTATTTTTATAATGGGGTTTAGCTGCTTTTCACTGCTGTGTTTATGCCGCTTTACACCCACTTGACACACTAACAGAGATATCAATACATAGGTTTTAAGATTATTACTAGTCAGATAGATTCTTGTGCGGTGAATAGGGCGTGTTGAGTCCAGTTCTCTGAGCAAGGAGTAGGTCTTGTCTATTACATATTTGGTTTATGGAATGGTATCTGAGCTAATTTGAAAACCTTGTTTTATGTATCACCCCACCTCACCTTTCCCGTTAAGCAGCCATAGTGTGTTTTCTGCATGTGTGACTCTGTTCTGTTTTGTAATTCAGTTCAAGTGTAACGGTTTTTACATTCCCTCTATAAGTGATACCTTATGAGAAGTGTCCTTTTCTGTGTGACTTATTTCACTTAGAATCGTCGTACCTAAATCCACTCATCATGCTGCTACTAGCCTTATGACATTGATTTCATGGCTGAGTGATATTCCATTGTACATATGGACCACAACTTCTTTATCCATTTTTCTCTTTCCTGGTATATTGAAGGTGGAATGAAGTGGAGGTCCTTGTCAACAGAGCAGCCCTAAACTTTGGGGTGCTTGTGTCTTGCTGATTTTTAATTTTCCCAATTTATACCCCCATGAGTGGAAGTGCCCTATGCTCTCTAAGCTTTGTTTTTTAGATGTTTCAGGACTCACCGTACGCTTCTCCAGAGTGGCTGTTGGCAATTTACATCCCGCCCATCAGCGTAGCAAGGCTCCCATTTCTCCATGGCCTGTCCTGCATTTCTGATTTTGACACTTTTTTCAGCATGGCCCTTTTGACCGATGGGAAGCGAGACATCTTTGTAGCGCTGATTTGCCTTTCCAGGTTGCTTGGTTGGCCAAAAAGGGCGTATGCGTTTTTTCCTGAATATATTCAGGAAAAAACGCATACGCCCTTTTTGGCCAAGGGCATCATTGTCAACGTTTTGCCGCTTTTCATGTGCTTTAAAGGCGATTCGAATCTACCTCCTGAAATCTGTTTCCTGCAATTCTGCCTTGATTTCAAATCCTCTTCTTTGCCTTCCCTCAATATATTTGTGGACGAGAGTTATCATTTATAAGTCTGCAGGTTTGTGAATTGCAGTGCCCTGAACCTCCATTTTACAACTCGCTTTTTAGGGAGCTGGCCGCAATTGCGCCGGATGGCTTCAGGCCCTGTTCTGGTTCCGGGTGGCAGGCTGAGCCTGTGGTTAATTCTTCTTCCTGATGGGAAAATAGAGTGACCTGTGCCTGTCCCAACACCAAGAGCTAGTCTCTCATTGGTTCCACGTCTTCCCGTTCATCCTCAGGACAAATTGCAACCTGTACGGGACAGGAGGTTAAAGGTGCTGATGCTCCAAGTAGGGAGATTGCTAGTAAAGCGCTGGAATAGCGAACCCGGCCACAAGGAGATGAGAAATGAGGTGCGTTTTAGAAACCTTTCCACATCACACGGTGTACCATCTTCTGGGTTTCTCATGCATGTTTTCGATGTAGGAAGATGCCCTTGAAGCTGGAGATTTGGGACCCATGCGATGGGTACCATGCAGTATTACTTTAAAGGGTCTGCGTTTGCTCACCCAACCTCACCAAACCTCTCAGCCCCAAGAGTGTCCACCGTTATGTCTCATCCAGCTGTGGGTCTAGATATGGTCAATCCAGGTTGCATCACAGCCCGTGAACGCATTGTGTAAGAATTTCTATCTCTTTCACTGTCTTTGTTTCATGGGTTTTTCAAAGTAATTTATTTTTATAATGGGGTTTAGCTGCTTTTCACTGCTGTGTTTATGCCGCTTTTTACCCACTTGACACACTAACAGAGAGATATCAATACATAGGTTTTAAGATTATTACTAGTCAGATATATTCTTGTGCGGTGAATAGGGCGTGTTGAGTCCAGTTCTCTGAGCAAGGAGTAGGTCTTGTCTATTACATATTGGTTTTATGGAACGGTATCTGAGCTAATTTGAAACCCTTGTTTTATGTATCACCCCACCTCACCTTTCCCGTTAAGCAGCCATAGTGTGTTTTCTGCATGTGTGACTCTGTTCTGTTTTGTAATTCTGTTCAAGTGTAACGGTTTTTACATTCCCTCTATCAGTGATACCTTATGAGAAGTGTCCTTTTCTGTGTGACTTATTTCACTTAGAATCGTCGTACCTAAATCCACTCATCATGCTGCTACTAGCCTTATGACATTGATTTCATGGCTGAGTGATATTCCATTGTACATAAGGACCACAACTTCTTTATCCATTTTTCTCTTTCCTGGGATATTGAAGGTGGAATGAAGTGGAGGTCCTTGTCAACAGAGCAGCCCTAAACTTTGGAGTGCTTGTGTCTTGCTGATTTTTCATTTTCCCAATTTATATCCAAATGAGTGGAAGTGCCCTATGCTCTCTAAGCTTTGCTTTTTAGACGTTTCAGGACTCATTGTACACTTCTCCAGAGTGGCTGTTGACAATTTACATCCCGCCCATCAGTGTAGCAAGGCTCCCATTTCTCCATGGCCTGTCCTGCATTTCTGGTTTTGACACTTTTTTCAGCATGGCCCTTTTGACCGATGGGAAGCGAGACATCTTTGTAGCGCTGATTTGCCTTTCCAGGTTGCTTGGTTGGCCAAAAAGGGCGTATGCGTTTTTTCCTGAATATATTCAGGAAAAAACGCATACGCCCTTTTTGGCCAAGGGCATCATTGTCAACGTTTTGCCGCTTTTCATGTGCTTTAAAGGCGATTCGAATCTACCTCCTGAAATCTGTTTCCTGCAATTCTGCCTTGATTTCAAATCCTCTTCTTTGCCTTCCCTCAATATATTTGTGGATGAGAGTTATCATTTATAAGTCTGCAGGTTTGTGAATTGCAGTGCCCTGAACCTCCATTTTACAACTCGCTTTTTAGGGAGCTGGCCGCAAAAGCGCAGGATGGCTTCAGGCCCTGTTCTGGTTCCGGGGGGCAGGCTGATCCTGTGGTTAATTCTTCTTCCTGATGGGAAAATAGAGTGACCTGTGCCTGTCCCAACACCAAGAGCTAGTCTTTCATTGGTTCCACGTCTTCCCGTTCATCCTCAGTACAAATTGCAACCTGTACGGAACAGGAGGTTAAAGGTGCTGATGCTCCAAGGAGGGAGATTGCTAGTAAAGTGGCTGGAATGGCGAACCCGGGCACAGGCAGATGAGAAATGAGGTGCGTTTTAGAAACCTTTCCCCATCACACGGTGTACCATCTTCTGGGTATCTCATGCATGTTTACGATGTAGGAAGATGACCTTGAACCTGGAGATTTGGGACCCATGCGATGGGTACCACACAGTATTACTTTAAAGGGTCTGCGTTTGCTCACCCAACCTCACCAAACCTCTCAGCCGCAACAATGTCCACCCTTATGTCTCATCCAGCTGTGGGTCTAGATATGGTCAATCCAGGTTGCATCACAGCCCATGAACGCATTGTGTAAGAATTTCTCTCTCTTTCACTGTCTTTGTTTCATGGGTTTTTCAAAGTAATTTATTTTTATAATGGGGTTTAGCTGCTTTTCACTGCTGTGTTTATGCCTCTTTTTACCCACTTGACACACTAACAGAGAGATATCAATACATAGGTTTTAAGATTATTACTAGTCAGATATATTCTTGTGCGGTGAATAGGGCGTGTTGAGTCCAGTTCTCTGAGCAAGGAGTAGGTCTTGTCTATTACATATTGGGTTTATGGAACGGTATCTGAGCTAATTTGAAACCCTTGTTTTATGTATCACCCCACCTCACCTTTCCCGTTAAGCAGCCATAGTGTGTTTTCTGCATGTGTGACTCTGTTCTGTTTTGTAATTCAGTTCAAGTGTAACGGTTTTTACATTCCCTCTATAAGTGATACCTTATGAGAAGTGTCCTTTTCTGTGTGACTTATTTCACTTAGAATCGTCGTACCTAAATCCACTCATCATGCTGCTACTAGCCTTATGACATTGATTTCATGGCTGAGTGATATTCCATTGTACATATGGACCACAACTTCTTTATCCATTTTTCTCTTTCCTGGTATATTGAAGGTGGAATGAAGTGGAGGTCCTTTTCAACAGAGCAGCCCTAAACTTTGGGGTGCTTGTGTCTTGCTGATTTTTAATTTTCCCAATTTATACCCCCATGAGTGGAAGTGCCCTATGCTCTCTAAGCTTTGTTTTTTAGATGTTTCAGGACTCACCGTACGCTTCTCCAGAGTGGCTGTTGGCAATTTACATCCCGCCCATCAGCGTAGCAAGGCTCCCATTTCTCCATGGCCTGTCCTGCATTTCTGATTTTGACACTTTTTTCAGCATGGCCCTTTTGACCGATGGGAAGCGAGACATCTTTGTAGCGCTGATTTGCCTTTCCAGGTTGCTTGGTTGGCCAAAAAGGGCGTATGCGTTTTTTCCTGAATATATTCAGGAAAAAACGCATACGCCCTTTTTGGCCAAGGGCATCATTGTCAACGTTTTGCCGCTTTTCATGTGCTTTAAAGGCGATTCGAATCTACCTCCTGAAATCTGTTTCCTGCAATTCTGCCTTGATTTCAAATCCTCTTCTTTGCCTTCCCTCAATATATTTGTGGACGAGAGTTATCATTTATAAGTCTGCAGGTTTGTGAATTGCAGTGCCCTGAACCTCCATTTTACAACTCGCTTTTTAGGGAGCTGGCCGCAAAAGCGCAGGATGGCTTCAGGCCCTGTTCTGGTTCCGGGTGGCAGGCTGAGCCTGTGGTTAATTCTTCTTCCTGATGGGAAAATAGAGTGACCTGTGCCTGTCCCAACACCAAGAGCTAGTCTCTCATTGGTTCCACGTCTTCCCGTTCATCCTCAGGACAAACTGCAACCTGTACGGGACAGGAGGTTAAAGGTGCTGATGCTCCAAGTAGGGAGATTGCTAGTAAAGTGCTGGAATAGCGAACCCGGCCACAAGGAGAGGAGAAATGAGGTGCGTTTTAGAAACCTTTCCACATCACACGGTGTACCATCTTCTGGGTTTCTCATGCATGTTTTCGATGTAGGAAGATGCCCTTGAACCTGGAGATTTGGGACCCATGCGATGGGTACCATGCAGTATTACTTTAAAGGGTCTGCGTTTGCTCACCCAACCTCACCAAACCTCTCAGCCCCAAGAGTGTCCACCCTTATGTCTCATCCAGCTGTGGGTCTAGATATGGTCAATCCAGGTTGCATCACAGCCCGTGAACGCATTGTGTAAGAATTTCTCTCTCTTTCACTGTCTTTGTTTCATGGGTTTTTCAAAGTAATTTATTTTTATAATGGGGTTTAGCTGCTTTTCACTGCTGTGTTTATGCCGCTTTACACCCACTTGACACGCTAACAGAGAGATATCAATACATAGGTTTTAAGATTATTACTAGTCAGATATATTCTTGTGCGGTGAATAGGGCGTGTTGAGTCCAGTTCTCTGAGCAAGGAGTAGGTCTTGTCTATTACATATTGGTTTTATGGAACGGTATCTGAGCTAATTTGAAACCCTTGTTTTATGTATCACCCCACCTCACCTTTCCCGTTAAGCAGCCATAGTGTGTTTTCTGCATGTGTGACTCTGTTCTGTTTTGTAATTCAGTTCAAGTGTAACGGTTTTTACATTCCCTCTATAAGTGATACCTTATGAGAAGTGTCCTTTTCTGTGTGACTTATTTCACTTAGAATCGTCGTACCTAAATCCACTCATCATGCTGCTACTAGCCTTATGACATTGATTTCATGGCTGAGTGATATTCCATTGTACATATGGACCACAACTTCTTTATCCATTTTTCTCTTTCCTGGTATATTGAAGGTGGAATGAAGTGGAGGTCCTTGTCAACAGAGCAGCCCTAAACTTTGGGGTGCTTGTGTCTTGCTGATTTTTAATTTTCCCAATTTATACCCCCATGAGTGGAAGTGCCCTATGCTCTCTAAGCTTTGTTTTTTAGATGTTTCAGAACTCACCGTACGCTTCTCCAGAGTGGCTGTTGGCAATTTACATCCCGCCCATCAGCGTAGCAAGGCTCCCATTTCTCCATGGCCTGTCCTGCATTTCTGATTTTGACACTTTTTTCAGCATGGCCCTTTTGACCGATGGGAAGCGAGACATCTTTGTAGCGCTGATTTGCCTTTCCAGGTTGCTTGGTTGGCCAAAAAGGGCGTATGCGTTTTTTCCTGAATATATTCAGGAAAAAACGCATACGCCCTTTTTGGCCAAGGGCATCATTGTCAACGTTTTGCCACTTTTCATGTACTTTAAAGGCGATTCGAATCTACCTCCTGAAATCTGTTTCCTGCAATTCTGCCTTGATTTCAAATCCTCTTCTTTGCCTTCCCTCAATATATTTGTGGACGAGAGTTATCATTTATAAGTCTGCAGGTTTGTGAATTGCAGTGCCCTGAACCTCCATTTTACAACTCGCTTTTTAGGGAGCTGGCCGCAATTGCGCAGGATGGCTTCAGGCCCTGTTCTGGTTCCGGGTGGCAGGCTGAGCCTGTGGTTAATTCTTCTTCCTGATGGGAAAATAGAGTGACCTGTGCCTGTCCCAACACCAAGAGCTAGTCTCTCATTGGTTCCACGTCTTCCCGTTCATCCTCAGGACAAACTGCAACCTGTACGGGACAGGAGGTTAAAGGTGCTGATGCTCCAAGTAGGGAGATTGCTAGTAAAGTGCTGGAATAGCGAACCCGGCCACAAGGAGAGGAGAAATGAGGTGCGTTTTAGAAACCTTTCCACATCACATGGTGTACCATCTTCTGGGTTTCTCATGCATGTTTTCGATGTAGGAAGATGCCCTTGAACCTGGAGATTTGGGACCCATGAGATGGGTACCATGCAGTATTACTTTAAAGGGTCTGCGTTTGCTCACCCAACCTCACCAAACCTCTCAGCCCCAAGAGTGTCCACCCTTATGTCTCATCCAGCTGTGGGTCTAGATATGGTCAATCCAGGTTGCATCACAGCCCGTGAACGCATTGTGTAAGAATTTCTCTCTCTTTCACTGTCTTTGTTTCATGGGTTTTTCAAAGTAATTTATTTTTATAATGGGGTTTAGCTGCTTTTCACTGCTGTGTTTATGCCGCTTTACACCCACTTGACACGCTAACAGAGAGATATCAATACATAGGTTTTAAGATTATTACTAGTCAGATATATTCTTGTGCGGTGAATAGGGCGTGTTGAGTCCAGTTCTCTGAGCAAGGAGTAGGTCTTGTCTATTACATATTGGTTTTATGGAACGGTATCTGAGCTAATTTGAAACCCTTGTTTTATGTATCACCCCACCTCACCTTTCCCGTTAAGCAGCCATAGTGTGTTTTCTGCATGTGTGACTCTGTTCTGTTTTGTAATTCAGTTCAAGTGTAACGGTTTTTACATTCCCTCTATAAGTGATACCTTATGAGAAGTGTCCTTTTCTGTGTGACTTATTTCACTTAGAATCGTCGTACCTAAATCCACTCATCATGCTGCTACTAGCCTTATGACATTGATTTCATGGCTGAGTGATATTCCATTGTACATATGGACCACAACTTCTTTATCCATTTTTCTCTTTCCTGGTATATTGAAGGTGGAATGAAGTGGAGGTCCTTGTCAACAGAGCAGCCCTAAACTTTGGGGTGCTTGTGTCTTGCTGATTTTTAATTTTCCCAATTTATACCCCCATGAGTGGAAGTGCCCTATGCTCTCTAAGCTTTGTTTTTTAGATGTTTCAGGACTCACCGTACGCTTCTCCAGAGTGGCTGTTGGCAATTTACATCCCGCCCATCAGCGTAGCAAGGCTCCCATTTCTCCATGGCCTGTCCTGCATTTCTGATTTTGACACTTTTTTCAGCATGGCCCTTTTGACCGATGGGAAGCGAGACATCTTTGTAGCGCTGATTTGCCTTTCCAGGTTGCTTGGTTGGCCAAAAAGGGCGTATGCGTTTTTTCCTGAATATATTCAGGAAAAAACGCATACGCCCTTTTTGGCCAAGGGCATCATTGTCAACGTTTTGCCGCTTTTCATGTACTTTAAAGGCGATTCGAATCTACCTCCTGAAATCTGTTTCCTGCAATTCTGCCTTGATTTCAAATCCTCTTCTTTGCCTTCCCTCAATATATTTGTGGACGAGAGTTATCATTTATAAGTCTGCAGGTTTGTGAATTGCAGTGCCCTGAACCTCCATTTTACAACTCGCTTTTTAGGGAGCTGGCCGCAATTGCGCAGGATGGCTTCAGGCCCTGTTCTGGTTCCGGGTGGCAGGCTGAGCCTGTGGTTAATTCTTCTTCCTGATGGGAAAATAGAGTGACCTGTGCCTGTCCCAACACCAAGAGCTAGTCTCTCATTGGTTCCACGTCTTCCCGTTCATCCTCAGGACAAACTGCAACCTGTACGGGACAGGAGGTTAAAGGTGCTGATGCTCCAAGTAGGGAGATTGCTAGTAAAGTGCTGGAATAGCGAACCCGGCCACAAGGAGAGGAGAAATGAGGTGCGTTTTAGAAACCTTTCCACATCACACGGTGTACCATCTTCTGGGTTTCTCATGCATGTTTTTGATGTAGGAAGATGCCCTTGAACCTGGAGATTTGGGACCCATGCGATGGGTACCATGCAGTATTACTTTAAAGGGTCTGCGTTTGCTCACCCAACCTCACCAAACCTCTCAGCCCCCAGAGTGTCGACCCTTATGTCTCATCCAGCTGTGGGTCTAGATATGGTCAATCCAGTTTGCATCACAGCCCGTGAACGCATTGTGTAAGAATTTCTCTCTCTTTCACTGTCTTTGTTTCATGGGTTTTTCAAAGTAATTTATTTTTATAATGGGGTTTAGCTGCTTTTCACTGCTGTGTTTATGCCGCTTTACACCCACTTGACACGCTAACAGAGAGATATCAATACATAGCTTTTAAGATTATTACTAGTCAGATATATTCTTGTGTGGTGAATAGGGCGTGTTGAGTCCAGTTCTCTGAGCAAGGAGTAGGTCTTGTCTATTACATATTGGGTTTATGGAACGGTATCTGAGCTAATTTGAAACCCTTGTTTTATGTATCACCCCACCTCACCTTTCCCGTTAAGCAGCCATAGTGTGTTTTCTGCATGTGTGACTCTGTTCTGTTTTGTAATTCAGTTCAAGTGTAACGGTTTTTACATTCCCTCTATAAGTGATACCTTATGAGAAGTGTCCTTTTCTGTGTGACTTATTTCACTTAGAATCGTCGTACCTAAATCCACTCATCATGCTGCTACTAGCCTTATGACATTGATTTCATGGCTGAGTGATATTCCATTGTACATAAGGACCACAACTTCTTTATCCATTTTTCTCTTTCCTGGGATATTGAAGGTGGAATGAAGTGGAGGTCCTTGTCAACAGAGCAGCCCTAAACTTTGGGGTGCTTGTGTCTTGCTGATTTTTAATTTTCCCAATTTATACCCCCATGAGTGGAAGTGCCCTATGCTCTCTAAGCTTTGCTTTTCAGACGTTTCAGGACTCACCGTACAGTTCTCCAGAGTGGCTGTTGACAATTTACATCCCGCCCATCAGTGTAGCAAGGCTCCCATTTCTCCATGGCCTGTCCTGCATTTCTGGTTTTGACACTTTTTTCAGCATGGCCTTTTTAACCGATGGGAAGCGAGACATCTTTGTAGCGCTGATTTGCCTTTCCAGGTTGCTTGGTTGGCTAAAAAGGGCGTATGCGTTTTTTCCTGAATATATTCAGGAAAAAACGCATACGCCCTTTTTGGCCAAGGGCATCATTGTCAACGTTTTGCCGCTTTTCATGTGCTTTAAAGGCGATTCGAATCTACCTCCTGAAATCTGTTTCCTGCAATTCTGCCTTGATTTCAAATCCTCTTCTTTGCCTTCCCTCAATATATTTGTGGACGAGAGTTATCATTTATAACTCTGCAGGTTTGTGAATTGCAGTGCCCTGAACCTCCATTTTACGACTCGTGTTTTTGGGAGATGGCCGCAAAAGCGCAGGATGGCTTCAGGCCCTATTCTTGTTCCGGGGGGCAGGCTGAGCCTGTGGTTAATTCTTCTTCCTGATGGGAAAATAGAGTGACCTGTGCCTGTCCCAACACCAAGAGCTAGTCTCTCATTGGTTCCACATCTTCCCGTTCATCCTCAGGACAAATTGCAACCTGTACGGAACAGGAGGTTAAAGGTGATGATGCTCCAAGGAGGGAGATTGCTAGTAAAGTGGCTGGAATGGCGAACCCGAGCACAAGGAGATGAGAAATGAGGTGCGTTTTAGAAACCTTTCCCCATCACACGGTGTACCATCTTCTGGGTATCTCATGCATGTTTACGATGTAGGAAGATGACCTTGAACCTGGAGATTTGGGACCCATGCGATGGGTACCACGCAGTATTACTTTAAAGGGTCTGCGTTTGCTCACCCAACCTCACCAAACCTCTCAGCCGCAACAGTGTCCACCCTTATGTCTCATCCAGCTGTGGGTCTAGATATGGTCAATCCAGGTTGCATCACAGCCCCTGAACGCATTGTGTAAGAATTTCTCTCTCTTTCACTGTCTTTGTTTCATGGGTTTTTCAAAGTAATTTATTTTTATAATGGGGTTTAGCTGCTTTTCACTGCTGTGTTTATGCCGCTTTACACCCACTTGACACGCTAACAGAGAGATATCAATACATAGGTTTTAAGATTATTACTAGTCAGATATATTCTTGTGCGGTGAATAGGGCGTGTTGAGTCCAGTTCTCTGAGCAAGGAGTAGGTGTTGTCTATTACATATTGGTTTTATGGAACGGTATCTGAGCTAATTTGAAACCCTTGTTTTATGTATCACCCCACCTCACCTTTCCCGTTAAGCAGCCATAGTGTGTTTTCTGCATGTGTGACTCTGTTCTGTTTTGTAATTCAGTTCAAGTGTAACGGTTTTTACATTCCCTCTATAAGTGATACCTTATGAGAAGTGTCCTTTTCTGTGTGACTTATTTCACTTAGAATCGTCGTACCTAAATCCACTCATCATGCTGCTACTAGCCTTATGACATTGATTTCATGGCTGAGTGATATTCCATTGTACATATGGACCACAACTTCTTTATCCATTTTTCTCTTTCCTGGTATATTGAAGGTGGAATGAAGTGGAGGTCCTTGTCAACAGAGCAGCCCTAAACTTTGGGGTGCTTGTGTCTTGCTGATTTTTAATTTTCCCAATTTATACCCCCATGAGTGGAAGTGCCCTATGCTCTCTAAGCTTTGTTTTTTAGATGTTTCAGGACTCACCGTACGCTTCTCCAGAGTGGCTGTTGGCAATTTACATCCCGCCCATCAGCGTAGCAAGGCTCCCATTTCTCCATGGCCTGTCCTGCATTTCTGATTTTGACACTTTTTTCAGCATGGCCCTTTTGACCGATGGGAAGCGAGACATCTTTGTAGCGCTGATTTGCCTTTCCAGGTTGCTTGGTTGGCCAAAAAGGGCGTATGCGTTTTTTCCTGAATATATTCAGGAAAAAACGCATACGCCCTTTTTGGCCAAGGGCATCATTGTCAACGTTTTGCCACTTTTCATGTACTTTAAAGGCGATTCGAATCTACCTCCTGAAATCTGTTTCCTGCAATTCTGCCTTGATTTCAAATCCTCTTCTTTGCCTTCCCTCAATATATTTGTGGACGAGAGTTATCATTTATAAGTCTGCAGGTTTGTGAATTGCAGTGCCCTGAACCTCCATTTTACAACTCGCTTTTTAGGGAGCTGGCCGCAATTGCGCAGGATGGCTTCAGGCCCTGTTCTGGTTCCGGGTGGCAGGCTGAGCCTGTGGTTAATTCTTCTTCCTGATGGGAAAATAGAGTGACCTGTGCCTGTCCCAACACCAAGAGCTAGTCTCTCATTGGTTCCACGTCTTCCCGTTCATCCTCAGGACAAACTGCAACCTGTACGGGACAGGAGGTTAAAGGTGCTGATGCTCCAAGTAGGGAGATTGCTAGTAAAGTGCTGGAATAGCGAACCCGGCCACAAGGAGAGGAGAAATGAGGTGCGTTTTAGAAACCTTTCCACATCACATGGTGTACCATCTTCTGGGTTTCTCATGCATGTTTTCGATGTAGGAAGATGCCCTTGAACCTGGAGATTTGGGACCCATGCGATGGGTACCATGCAGTATTACTTTAAAGGGTCTGCGTTTGCTCACCCAACCTCACCAAACCTCTCAGCCCCAAGAGTGTCCACCCTTATGTCTCATCCAGCTGTGGGTCTAGATATGGTCAATCCAGGTTGCATCACAGCCCGTGAACGCATTGTGTAAGAATTTCTCTCTCTTTCACTGTCTTTGTTTCATGGGTTTTTCAAAGTAATTTATTTTTATAATGGGGTTTAGCTGCTTTTCACTGCTGTGTTTATGCTGCTTTACACCCACTTGACACGCTAACAGAGAGATATCAATACATAGGTTTTAAGATTATTACTAGTCAGATATATTCTTGTGCGGTGAATAGGGCGTGTTGAGTCCAGTTCTCTGAGCAAGGAGTAGGTCTTGTCTATTACATATTGGTTTTATGGAACGGTATCTGAGCTAATTTGAAACCCTTGTTTTATGTATCACCCCACCTCACCTTTCCCGTTAAGCAGCCATAGTGTGTTTTCTGCATGTGTGACTCTGTTCTGTTTTGTAATTCAGTTCAAGTGTAACGGTTTTTACATTCCCTCTATAAGTGATACCTTATGAGAAGTGTCCTTTTCTGTGTGACTTATTTCACTTAGAATCGTCGTACCTAAATCCACTCATCATGCTGCTACTAGCCTTATGACATTGATTTCATGGCTGAGTGATATTCCATTGTACATATGGACCACAACTTCTTTATCCATTTTTCTCTTTCCTGGTATATTGAAGGTGGAATGAAGTGGAGGTCCTTGTCAACAGAGCAGCCCTAAACTTTGGGGTGCTTGTGTCTTGCTGATTTTTAATTTTCCCAATTTATACCCCCATGAGTGGAAGTGCCCTATGCTCTCTAAGCTTTGCTTTTTAGACGTTTCAGGACTCACCGTACACTTCTCCAGAGTGGCTGTTGACAATTTACATCCCGCCCATCAGTGTAGCAAGGCTCCCATTTCTCCATGGCCTGTCCTGCATTTCTGGTTTTGACACTTTTTTCAGCATGGCCTTTTTAACCGATGGGAAGCGAGACATCTTTGTAGCGCTGATTTGCCTTTCCAGGTTGCTTGGTTGGCTAAAAAGGGCGTATGCGTTTTTTCCTGAATATATTCAGGAAAAAACGCATACGCCCTTTTTGGCCAAGGGCATCATTGTCAACGTTTTGCCGCTTTTCATGTGCTTTAAAGGCGATTCGAATCTACCTCCTGAAATCTGTTTCCTGCAATTCTGCCTTGATTTCAAATCCTCTTCTTTGCCTTCCCTCAATATATTTGTGGACGAGAGTTATCATTTATAACTCTGCAGGTTTGTGAATTGCAGTGCCCTGAACCTCCATTTTACGACTCGTGTTTTTGGGAGATGGCCGCAAAAGCGCAGGATGGCTTCAGGCCCTATTCTTGTTCCGGGGGGCAGGCTGAGCCTGTGGTTAATTCTTCTTCCTGATGGGAAAATAGAGTGACCTGTGCCTGTCCCAACACCAAGAGCTAGTCTCTCATTGGTTCCACATCTTCCCGTTCATCCTCAGGACAAATTGCAACCTGTACGGAACAGGAGGTTAAAGGTGATGATGCTCCAAGGAGGGAGATTGCTAGTAAAGTGGCTGGAATGGCGAACCCGAGCACAAGGAGATGAGAAATGAGGTGCGTTTTAGAAACCTTTCCCCATCACACGGTGTACCATCTTCTGGGTTTCTCATGCATGTTTTTGATGTAGGAAGATGCCCTTGAACCTGGAGATTTGGGACCCATGCGATGGGTACCACGCAGTATTACTTTAAAGGGTCTGCGTTTGCTCACCCAACCTCACCAAACCTCTCAGCCGCAACAGTGTCCACCCTTATGTCTCATCCAGCTGTGGGTCTAGATATGGTCAATCCAGGTTGCATCACAGCCCCTGAACGCATTGTGTAAGAATTTCTCTCTCTTTCACTGTCTTTGTTTCATGGGTTTTTCAAAGTAATTTATTTTTATAATGGGGTTTAGCTGCTTTTCACTGCTGTGTTTATGCCGCTTTACACCCACTTGACACACTAACAGAGAGATATCAATACATAGCTTTTAAGATTATTACTAGTCAGATATATTCTTGTGCGGTGAATAGGGCGTGTTGAGTCCAGTTCTCTGAGCAAGGAGTAGGTCTTGTCTATTACATATTGGGTTTATGGAACGGTATCTGAGCTAATTTGAAACCCTTGTTTTATGTATCACCCCACCTCACCTTTCCCGTTAAGCAGCCATAGTGTGTTTTCTGCATGTGTGACTCTGTTCTGTTTTGTAATTCAGTTCAAGTGTAACGGTTTTTACATTCCCTCTATAAGTGATACCTTATGAGAAGTGTCCTTTTCTGTGTGACTTATTTCACTTAGAATCGTCGTACCTAAATCCACTCATCATGCTGCTACTAGCCTTATGACATTGATTTCATGGCTGAGTGATATTCCATTGTACATAAGGACCACAACTTCTTTATCCATTTTTCTCTTTCCTGGGATATTGAAGGTGGAATGAAGTGGAGGTCCTTGTCAACAGAGCAGTCCTAAACTTTGGGGTGCTTGTGTCTTGCTGAATTTTAATTTTCCCAATTTATACCCCCATGAGTGGAAGTGCCCTATGCTCTCTAAGCTTTGCTTTTCAGACGTTTCAGGACTCACCGTACAGTTCTCCAGAGTGGCTGTTGACAATTTACATCCCGCCCATCAGTGTAGCAAGGCTCCCATTTCTCCATGGCCTGTCCTGCATTTCTGGTTTTGACACATTTTTCAGCATGGCCCTTTTGACCGATGGGAAGCGAGACATCTTTGTAGCGCTGATTTGCCTTTCCAGGTTGCTTGGTTGGCCAAAAAGGGCGTATGCGTTTTTTCCTGAATATATTCAGGAAAAAACGCATACGCCCTTTTTGGCCAAGGGCATCATTGTCAACGTTTTGCCGCTTTTCATGTGCTTTAAAGGCGATTCGAATCTACCTCCTGAAATCTGTTTCCTGCAATTCTGCCTTGATTTCAAATCCTCTTCTTTGCCTTCCCTCAATATATTTGTGGATGAGAGTTATCATTTATAAGTCTGCAGGTTTGTGAATTGCAGTGCTCTGAACCTCCATTTTACAACTCGCATTTTAGGGAGCTGGCCGCAAAAGCGCAGGATGGCTTCAGGCCCTGTTCTGGTTCCGGGGGGCAGGCTGATCCTGTGGTTAATTCTTCTTCCTGATGGGAAAATAGAGTGACCTGTGCCTGTCCCAACACCAAGAGCTAGTCTTTCATTGGTTCCACGTCTTCCCGTTCATCCTCAGTACAAATTGCAACCTGTACGGAACAGGAGGTTAAAGGTGCTGATGCTCCAAGGAGGGAGATTGCTAGTAAAGTGGCTGGAATGGCGAACCCGGGCACAGGCAGATGAGAAATGAGGTGCGTTTTAGAAACCTTTCCCCATCACACGGTGTACCATCTTCTGGGTATCTCATGCATGTTTACGATGTAGGAAGATGACCTTGAACCTCGAGATTTGGGACCCATGCGATGGGTACCACACAGTATTACTTTAAAGGGTCTGCGTTTGCTCACCCAACCTCACCAAACCTCTCAGCCGCAACAGTGTCCACCCTTATGTCTCATCCAGCTGTGGGTCTAGATATGGTCAATCCAGGTTGCATCCCAGCCCGTGAACGCATTGTGTAAGAATTTCTCTCTCTTTCACTGTCTTTGTTTCATGGGTTTTTCAAAGTAATTTATTTTTATAATGGGGTTTAGCTGCTTTTCACTGCTGTGTTTATGCCGCTTTACACCCACTTGACACGCTAACAGAGAGATATCAATACATAGGTTTTAAGATTATTACTAGTCAGATATATTCTTGTGCGGTGAATAGGGCGTGTTGAGTCCAATTCTCTGAGCAAGGAGTAGGTCTTGTCTATTACATATTGGGTTTATGGAACGGTATCTGAGCTAATTTGAAACCCTTGTTTTATGTATCACCCCACCTCACCTTTCCCGTTAAACAGCCATAGTGTGTTTTCTGCATGTGTGACTCTGTTCTGTTTTGTAATTCAGTTCAAGTGTAACGGTTTTTACATTCCCTCTATCAGTGATACCTTATGAGAAGTGTCCTTTTCTGTGTGACTTATTTCACTTAGAATCGTCGTACCTAAATCCACTCATCATGCTGCTACTAGCCTTATGACATTGATTTCATGGCTGAGTGATATTCCATTGAACATAAGGAACAGAACTTCTTTATCCATTTTTCTCTTTCCTGGGATATTTAAGGTGGAATGAAGTGGAGGTCCTTGTCAACAGAGCAGCCCTAAACTTTGGGGTGCTTGTGTCTTGCTGATTTTTCATTTTCCCAATTTATACCCCCATGAGTGGAAGTGCCCTATGCTCTCTAAGCTGTGTTTTTTAGATGTTTCAGGACTCACCGTACACTTCTCCAGAGTGGCTGTTGGCAATTTACATCCCGCCCATCAGTGTAGCAAGGCTCCCATTTCTCCATGGCCTGTCCTGCATTTCTGGTTTTGACACTTTTTTCAGCATGGCCCTTTTGACCGATGGGAAGCGAGACTTCTTTGTAGCGCTGATTTGCCTTTCCAGGTTGCTTGGTTGGCCAAAAAGGGCGTATGCGTTTTTTCCTGAATATATTCAGGAAAAAACGAATACGCCCTTTTTGGCCAAGGGCATCATTGTCAACGTTTTGCCGCTTTTCATGTGCTTTAAAGGAGATTCGAATCTACCTCCTGAAATCTGTTTCCTGCAATTCTGCCTTGATTTCAAATCCTCTTCTTTGCCTTCCCTCAATATATTTGTGGACGAGAGTTATCATTTATAACTCTGCAGGTTTGTGAATTGCAGTGCCCTGAAGCTCGATTTTACAACTCGCGTTTTTGGGAGCTGGCCGCAAGAGCGCAGGATGGCTTCAGGCCCTGTTCTGGTTCCGGGGTCAGGCTGAGCCTGTGGTTAATTCTTCTTCCTGATGGGAAAATAGAGTGACCTGTGCCTGTCCCAACACCAAGAGCCAGTCTCTCATTGGTTCCCCGTCTTCCCGTTCATCCTCAGGAAAAATTGCAACCTGTAGGGAACAGGAGGTTAAAGGTGCTGATGCTCCAAGTAGGGAGATTGCTAGTAAAGCGGCTGGGATGGCGAACCCGGGCACAAGGAGATGAGAAATGAGGTGCGTTTTAGAAACCTTTCCCCATCACACGGTGTACCATCTTCTGGGTTTCTCATGCATGTTTTTGATGTAGGAAGATGCCCTTGAACATGGAGATTTGGGACCCATGCGATGGGTACCACGCAGTATTACTTTAAAGGGTCTGCGTTTGCTCACCCAACCTCACCAAACCTCTCAGCCCCAAGAGTGTCCACCCTTAGGTCTCATCCAGCTGTGGGTCTAGATATGGTCAATCCAGGTTGCATCACAGCCCCTGAACGCATTGTGTAAGAATTTCTCTCTTTCACTGTCTTTGTTTCATGGGTTTTTAAAAGTAATTTATTTTCATAATGCGGTTTAGCTGCTTTTCACTGCTGTGTTTATGCCGCTTTACACCCACTTGACACACTAACAGAGAGATATCAATACATAGGTTTTAAGATTATTACTAGTCAGATATATTCTTGTGCGTTGAATAGGGCGTTTTGAGTCCAATTCTCTGAGCAAGGAGTAGGTCTTGTCTATTACATATTGGGTTTATGGAACGGTATCTGAGCTAATTTGAAACCCTTGTTTTATGTATCACCCCACCTCACCTTTCCCGTTAAACAGCCATAGTGTGTTTTCTGCATGTGTGACTCTGTTCTGTTTTGTAATTCAGTTCAAGTGTAACGGTTTTTACATTCCCTCTATCAGTGATACCTTATGAGAAGTGTCCTTTTCTGTGTGACTTATTTCACTTAGAATCGTCGTACCTAAATCCACTCATCATGCTGCTACTAGCCTTATGACATTGATTTCATGGCTGAGTGATATTCCATTGTACATAAGGACCAGAACTTCTTTACCCATTTTTCTCTTTCCTGGGATATTTAAGGTGGAATGAAGTGGAGGTCCTTGTCAACAGAGCAGCCCTAAACTTTGGGGTGCTTGTGTCTTGCTGATTTTTCATTTTCCCAATTTATACCCCCATGAGTGGAAGTGCCCTATGCTCTCTAAGCTGTGTTTTTTAGATGTTTCAGGACTCACCGTACACTTCTCCAGAGTGGCTGTTGGCAATTTACATCCCGCCCATCAGTGTAGCAAGGCTCCCATTTCTCCATGGCCTGTCCTGCATTTCTGGTTTTGACACTTTTTTCAGCATGGCCCTTTTGACCGATGGGAAGCGAGACTTCTTTGTAGCGCTGATTTGCCTTTCCAGGTTGCTTGGTTGGCCAAAAAGGGCGTATGCGTTTTTTCCTGAATATATTCAGGAAAAAACGAATACGCCCTTTTTGGCCAAGGGCATCATTGTCAACGTTTTGCCGCTTTTCATGTGCTTTAAAGGAGATTCGAATCTACCTCCTGAAATCTGTTTCCTGCAATTCTGCCTTGATTTCAAATCCTCTTCTTTGCCTTCCCTCAATATATTTGTGGACGAGAGTTATCATTTATAACTCTGCAGGTTTGTGAATTGCAGTGCCCTGAAGCTCGATTTTACAACTCGCGTTTTTGGGAGCTGGCCGCAAGAGCGCAGGATGGCTTCAGGCCCTGTTCTGGTTCCGGGGTCAGGCTGAGCCTGTGGTTAATTCTTCTTCCTGATGGGAAAATAGAGTGACCTGTGCCTGTCCCAACACCAAGAGCCAGTCTCTCATTGGTTCCCCGTCTTCCCGTTCATCCTCAGGAAAAATTGCAACCTGTAGGGAACAGGAGGTTAAAGGTGCTGATGCTCCAAGTAGGGAGATTGCTAGTAAAGCGGCTGGGATGGCGAACCCGGGCACAAGGAGATGAGAAATGAGGTGCGTTTTAGAAACCTTTCCCCATCACACGGTGTACCATCTTCTGGGTTTCTCATGCATGTTTTTGATGTAGGAAGATGCCCTTGAACATGGAGATTTGGGACCCATGCGATGGGTACCACGCAGTATTACTTTAAAGGGTCTGCGTTTGCTCACCCAACCTCACCAAACCTCTCAGCCCCAAGAGTGTCCACCCTTAGGTCTCATCCAGCTGTGGGTCTAGATATGGTCAATCCAGGTTGCATCACAGCCCCTGAACGCATTGTGTAAGAATTTCTCTCTTTCACTGTCTTTGTTTCATGGGTTTTTAAAAGTAATTTATTTTCATAATGCGGTTTAGCTGCTTTTCACTGCTGTGTTTATGCCGCTTTACACCCACTTGACACACTAACAGAGAGATATCAATACATAGGTTTTAAGATTATTACTAGTCAGATATATTCTTGTGCGGTGAATAGGGCGTTTTGAGTCCAATTTTCTGAGCAAGGAGTAGGTCTTGTCTATTACATATTGGGTTTATGGAACGGTATCTGAGCTAATTTGAAACCCTTGTTTTATGTATCACCCCACCTCACCTTTCCCGTTAAACAGCCATAGTGTGTTTTCTGCATGTGTGACTCTGTTCTGTTTTGTAATTCAGTTCAAGTGTAACGGTTTTTACATTCCCTCTATCAGTGATACCTTATGAGAAGTGTCCTTTTCTGTGTCACTTATTTCACTTAGAATCGTCGTACCTAAATCCACTCATCATGCTGCTACTAGCCTTATGACATTGATTTCATGGCTGAGTGATATTCCATTGTACATATGGACCACAACTTCTTTACCCATTTTTCTCTTTCCTGGGATATTGAAGGTGGAATGAAGTGGAGGTCCTTGTCAACAGAGCAGCCCTAAACTTTGGGGTGCTTGTGTCTTGCTGATTTTTAATTTTCCCAATTTATACCCCCATGAGTGGAAGTGCCCTATGCTCTCTAAGCTTTGCTTTTTAGACGTTTCAGGACTCACCGTACACTTCTCCAGAGTGGCTGTTGGCAATTTACATCCCGCCCATCAGTGTAGCAAGGCTCCCATTTCTCCATGGCCTGTCCTGCATTTCTGGTTTTGACACTTTTTTCAGCATGGCCTTTTTAACCGATGGGAAGCGAGACATCTTTGTAGCGCTGATTTGCCTTTCCAGGTTGCTTGGTTGGCTAAAAAGGGCGTATGCGTTTTTTCCTGAATATATTCAGGAAAAAACGCATACGCCCTTTTTGGCCAAGGGCATCATTGTCAACGTTTTGCCGCTTTTCATGTGCTTTAAAGGCGATTCGAATCTACCTCCTGAAATCTGTTTCCTGCAATTCTGCCTTGATTTCAAATCCTCTTCTTTGCCTTCCCTCAATATATTTGTGGACGAGAGTTATCATTTATAACTCTGCAGGTTTGTGAATTGCAGTGCCCTGAACCTCCATTTTACGACTCGCGTTTTTGGGAGCTGGCCGCAATTGCGCAGGATGGCTTCAGGCCCTATTCTTGTTCCGGGGGGCAGGCTGAGCCTGTGGTTAATTCTTCTTCCTGATGGGAAAATAGAGTGACCTGTGCCTGTCCCAACACCAAGAGCCAGTCTCTCATTGGTTCCACATCTTCCCGTTCATCCTCAGGACAAATTGCAACCTGTACGGAACAGGAGGTTAAAGGTGATGATGCTCCAAGGAGGGAGATTGCTAGTAAAGTGGCTGGAATGGCGAACCCGAGCACAAGGAGATGAGAAATGAGGTGCGTTTTAGAAACCTTTCCCCATCACACGGTGTACCATCTTCTGGGTTTCTCATGCATGTTTTTGATGTAGGAAGATGCCCTTGAACCTGGAGATTTGGGACCCATGCGATGGGTACCACGCAGTATTACTTTAAAGGGTCTGCGTTTGCTCACCCAACCTCACCAAACCTCTCAGCCGCAACAGTGTCCACCCTTATGTCTCATCCAGCTGTGGGTCTAGATATGGTCAATCCAGGTTGCATCACAGCCCCTGAACGCATTGTGTAAGAATTTCTCTCTCTTTCACTGTCTTTGTTTCATGGGTTTTTCAAAGTAATTTATTTTTATAATGGGGTTTAGCTGCTTTTCACTGCTGTGTTTATGCCGCTTTACACCCACTTGACACACTAACAGAGAGATATCAATACATAGCTTTTAAGATTATTACTAGTCAGATATATTCTTGTGCGGTGAATAGGGCGTGTTGAGTCCAGTTCTCTGAGCAAGGAGTAGGTCTTGTCTATTACATATTGGGTTTATGGAACGGTATCTGAGCTAATTTGAAACCCTTGTTTTATGTATCACCCCACCTCACCTTTCCCGTTAAGCAGCCATAGTGTGTTTTCTGCATGTGTGACTCTGTTCTGTTTTGTAATTCAGTTCAAGTGTAACGGTTTTTACATTCCCTCTATAAGTGATACCTTATGAGAAGTGTCCTTTTCTGTGTGACTTATTTCACTTAGAATCGTCGTACCTAAATCCACTCATCATGCTGCTACTAGCCTTATGACATTGATTTCATGGCTGAGTGATATTCCATTGTACATAAGGACCACAACTTCTTTATCCATTTTTCTCTTTCCTGGGATATTGAAGGTGGAATGAAGTGGAGGTCCTTGTCAACAGAGCAGTCCTAAACTTTGGGGTGCTTGTGTCTTGCTGAATTTTAATTTTCCCAATTTATACCCCCATGAGTGGAAGTGCCCTATGCTCTCTAAGCTTTGCTTTTCAGACGTTTCAGGACTCACCGTACAGTTCTCCAGAGTGGCTGTTGACAATTTACATCCCGCCCATCAGTGTAGCAAGGCTCCCATTTCTCCATGGCCTGTCCTGCATTTCTGGTTTTGACACATTTTTCAGCATGGCCCTTTTGACCGATGGGAAGCGAGACATCTTTGTAGCGCTGATTTGCCTTTCCAGGTTGCTTGGTTGGCCAAAAAGGGCGTATGCGTTTTTTCCTGAATATATTCAGGAAAAAACGCATACGCCCTTTTTGGCCAAGGGCATCATTGTCAACGTTTTGCCGCTTTTCATGTGCTTTAAAGGCGATTCGAATCTACCTCCTGAAATCTGTTTCCTGCAATTCTGCCTTGATTTCAAATCCTCTTCTTTGCCTTCCCTCAATATATTTGTGGATGAGAGTTATCATTTATAAGTCTGCAGGTTTGTGAATTGCAGTGCCCTGAACCTCCATTTTACAACTCGCTTTTTAGGGAGCTGGCCGCAAAGCGCAGGATGGCTTCAGGCCCTGTTCTGGTTCCGGGTCGCAGGCTGAGCCTGTGGTTAATTCTTCTTCCTGATGGGAAAATAGAGTGACCTGTGCCTGTCCCAACACCAAGAGCTAGTCTCTCATTGGTTCCACGTCTTCCCGTTCATCCTCAGGACAAATTGCAACCTGTACGGAACAGGAGGTTAAAGGTGCTGATGCTCCAAGTAGGGAGATTGCTAGTAAAGCGGCTGGAATAGCGAACCCGGCCACAAGGAGATGAGAAATGAGGTGCGTTTTACAAACCTTTCCACATCACACGGTGTACCATCTTCTGGGTTTCTCATGCATGTTTTCGATGTAGGAAGATGCCCTTGAACCTGGAGATTTGGGACCCATGAGATGGGTACCACGCAGTATTACTTTAAAGGGTCTGCGTTTGCTCACCCAACCTCACCAAACCTCTCAGCCCCAAGAGTGTCCACCCTTATGTCTCATCCAGCTGTGGGTCTAGATATGGTCAATCCAGGTTGCATCACAGCCCGTGAACGCATTGTGTAAGAATTTCTATCTCTTTCACTGTCTTTGTTTCATGGGTTTTTCAAAGTAATTTATTTTTATAATGGGGTTTAGCTGCTTTTCACTGCTGTGTTTATGCCGCTTTACACCCACTTGACACACTAACAGAGATATCAATACATAAGTTTTAAGATTATTACTAGTCAGATAGATTCTTGTGCGGTGAATAGGGCGTGTTGAGTCCAGTTCTCTGAGCAAGGAGTAGGTCTTGTCTATTACATATTGGGTTTATGGAATGGTATCTGAGCTAATTTGAAACCCTTGTTTTATGTATCACCCCACCTCACCTTTCCCGTTAAGCAGCCATAGTGTGTTTTCTGCATGTGTGACTCTGTTCTGTTTTGTAATTCAGTTCAAGTGTAACGGTTTTTACATTCCCTCTATAAGTGATACCTTATGAGAAGTGTCCTTTTCTGTGTGACTTATTTCACTTAGAATCGTCGTACCTAAATCCACTCATCATGCTGCTACTAGCCTTATGACATTGATTTCATGGCTGAGTGATATTCCATTGTACATATGGACCACAACTTCTTTATCCATTTTTCTCTTTCCTGGTATATTGAAGGTGGAATGAAGTGGAGGTCCTTGTCAACAGAGCAGCCCTAAACTTTGGGGTGCTTGTGTCTTGCTGATTTTTAATTTTCCCAATTTATACCCCCATGAGTGGAAGTGCCCTATGCTCTCTAAGCTTTGTTTTTTAGATGTTTCAGGACTCACCGTACGCTTCTCCAGAGTGGCTGTTGGCAATTTACATCCCGCCCATCAGCGTAGCAAGGCTCCCATTTCTCCATGGCCTGTCCTGCATTTCTGATTTTGACACTTTTTTCAGCATGGCCCTTTTGACCGATGGGAAGCGAGACATCTTTGTAGCGCTGATTTGCCTTTCCAGGTTGCTTGGTTGGCCAAAAAGGGCGTATGCGTTTTTTCCTGAATATATTCAGGAAAAAACGCATACGCCCTTTTTGGCCAAGGGCATCATTGTCAACGTTTTGCCACTTTTCATGTACTTTAAAGGCGATTCGAATCTACCTCCTGAAATCTGTTTCCTGCAATTCTGCCTTGATTTCAAATCCTCTTCTTTGCCTTCCCTCAATATATTTGTGGACGAGAGTTATCATTTATAAGTCTGCAGGTTTGTGAATTGCAGTGCCCTGAACCTCCATTTTACAACTCGCTTTTTAGGGAGCTGGCCGCAATTGCGCAGGATGGCTTCAGGCCCTGTTCTGGTTCCGGGTGGCAGGCTGAGCCTGTGGTTAATTCTTCTTCCTGATGGGAAAATAGAGTGACCTGTGCCTGTCCCAACACCAAGAGCTAGTCTCTCATTGGTTCCACGTCTTCCCGTTCATCCTCACGACAAACTGCAACCTGTACGGGACAGGAGGTTAAAGGTGCTGATGCTCCAAGTAGGGAGATTGCTAGTAAAGTGCTGGAATAGCGAAGCCGGCCACAAGGAGAGGAGAAATGAGGTGCGTTTTAGAAACCTTTCCACATCACACGGTGTACCATCTTCTGGGTTTCTCATGCATGTTTTCGATGTAGGAAGATGCCCTTGAACCTGGAGATTTGGGACCCATGCGATGGGTACCATGCAGTATTACTTTAAAGGGTCTGCGTTTGCTCACCCAACCTCACCAAACCTCTCAGCCCCAAGAGTGTCCACCCTTATGTCTCATCCAGCTGTGGGTCTAGATATGGTCAATCCAGGTTGCATCACAGCCCGTGAACGCATTGTGTAAGAATTTCTATCTCTTTCACTGTCTTTGTTTCATGGGTTTTTCAAAGTAATTTATTTTTATAATGGGGTTTAGCTGCTTTTCACTGCTGTGTTTATGCCGCTTTACACCAACTTGACACACTAACAGAGAGATATCAATACATAGGTTTTAAGATTATTACTAGTCAGATATATTCTTGTGCGGTGAATAGGGCGTGTTGAGTCCAGTTCTCTGAGCAAGGAGTAGGTCTTGTCTATTACATATTGGTTTTATGGAACGGTATCTGAGCTAATTTGAAACCCTTGTTTTATGTATCACCCCACCTCACCTTTCCCGTTAAGCAGCCATAGTGTGTTTTCTGCATGTGTGACTCTGTTCTGTTTTGTAATTCAGTTCAAGTGTAACGGTTTTTACATTCCCTCTATAAGTGATACCTTATGAGAAGTGTCCTTTTCTGTGTGACTTATTTCACTTAGAATCGTCGTACCTAAATCCACTCATCATGCTGCTACTAGCCTTATGACATTGATTTCATGGCTGAGTGATATTCCATTGTACATATGGACCACAACTTCTTTATCCATTTTTCTCTTTCCTGGTATATTGAAGGTGGAATGAAGTGGAGGTCCTTGTCAACAGAGCAGCCCTAAACTTTGGGGTGCTTGTGTCTTGCTGATTTTTAATTTTCCCAATTTATACCCCCATGAGTGGAAGTGCCCTATGCTCTCTAAGCTTTGCTTTTTAGACGTTTCAGGACTCACCGTACACTTCTCCAGAGTGGCTGTTGACAATTTACATCCCGCCCATCAGTGTAGCAAGGCTCCCATTTCTCCATGGCCTGTCCTGCATTTCTGGTTTTGACACTTTTTTCAGCATGGCCTTTTTAACCGATGGGAAGCGAGACATCTTTGTAGCGCTGATTTGCCTTTCCAGGTTGCTTGGTTGGCTAAAAAGGGCGTATGCGTTTTTTCCTGAATATATTCAGGAAAAAACGCATACGCCCTTTTTGGCCAAGGGCATCATTGTCAACGTTTTGCCGCTTTTCATGTGCTTTAAAGGCGATTCGAATCTACCTCCTGAAATCTGTTTCCTGCAATTCTGCCTTGATTTCAAATCCTCTTCTTTGCCTTCCCTCAATATATTTGTGGACGAGAGTTATCATTTATAACTCTGCAGGTTTGTGAATTGCAGTGCCCTGAACCTCCATTTTACGACTCGCGTTTTTGGGAGATGGCCGCAAAAGCGCAGGATGGCTTCAGGCCCTATTCTTGTTCCGGGGGGCAGGCTGAGCCTGTGGTTAATTCTTCTTCCTGATGGGAAAATAGAGTGACCTGTGCCTGTCCCAACACCAAGAGCTAGTCTCTCATTGGTTCCACATCTTCCCGTTCATCCTCAGGACAAATTGCAACCTGTACGGAACAGGAGGTTAAAGGTGATGATGCTCCAAGGAGGGAGATTGCTAGTAAAGTGGCTGGAATGGCGAACCCGAGCACAAGGAGATGAGAAATGAGGTGCGTTTTAGAAACCTTTCCCCATCACACGGTGTACCATCTTCTGGGTTTCTCATGCATGTTTTTGATGTAGGAAGATGCCCTTGAACCTGGAGATTTGGGACCCATGCGATGGGTACCACGCAGTATTACTTTAAAGGGTCTGCGTTTGCTCACCCAACCTCACCAAACCTCTCAGCCGCAACAGTGTCCACCCTTATGTCTCATCCAGCTGTGGGTCTAGATATGGTCAATCCAGGTTGCATCACAGCCCCTGAACGCATTGTGTAAGAATTTCTCTCTCTTTCACTGTCTTTGTTTCATGGGTTTTTCAAAGTAATTTATTTTTATAATGGGGTTTAGCTGCTTTTCACTGCTGTGTTTATGCCGCTTTACACCCACTTGACACACTAACAGAGAGATATCAATACATAGCTTTTAAGATTATTACTAGTCAGATATATTCTTGTGCGGTGAATAGGGCGTGTTGAGTCCAGTTCTCTGAGCAAGGAGTAGGTCTTGTCTATTACATATTGGGTTTATGGAACGGTATCTGAGCTAATTTGAAACCCTTGTTTTATGTATCACCCCACCTCACCTTTCCCGTTAAGCAGCCATAGTGTGTTTTCTGCATGTGTGACTCTGTTCTGTTTTGTAATTCAGTTCAAGTGTAACGGTTTTTACATTCCCTCTATAAGTGATACCTTATGAGAAGTGTCCTTTTCTGTGTGACTTATTTCACTTAGAATCGTCGTACCTAAATCCACTCATCATGCTGCTACTAGCCTTATGACATTGATTTCATGGCTGAGTGATATTCCATTGTACATAAGGACCACAACTTCTTTATCCATTTTTCTCTTTCCTGGGATATTGAAGGTGGAATGAAGTGGAGGTCCTTGTCAACAGAGCAGTCCTAAACTTTGGGGTGCTTGTGTCTTGCTGAATTTTAATTTTCCCAATTTATACCCCCATGAGTGGAAGTGCCCTATGCTCTCTAAGCTTTGCTTTTCAGACGTTTCAGGACTCACCGTACAGTTCTCCAGAGTGGCTGTTGACAATTTACATCCCGCCCATCAGTGTAGCAAGGCTCCCATTTCTCCATGGCCTGTCCTGCATTTCTGGTTTTGACACATTTTTCAGCATGGCCCTTTTGACCGATGGGAAGCGAGACATCTTTGTAGCGCTGATTTGCCTTTCCAGGTTGCTTGGTTGGCCAAAAAGGGCGTATGCGTTTTTTCCTGAATATATTCAGGAAAAAACGCATACGCCCTTTTTGGCCAAGGGCATCATTGTCAACGTTTTGCCGCTTTTCATGTGCTTTAAAGGCGATTCGAATCTACCTCCTGAAATCTGTTTCCTGCAATTCTGCCTTGATTTCAAATCCTCTTCTTTGCCTTCCCTCAATATATTTGTGGATGAGAGTTATCATTTATAAGTCTGCAGGTTTGTGAATTGCAGTGCCCTGAACCTCCATTTTACAACTCGCTTTTTAGGGAGCTGGCCGCAAAGCGCAGGATGGCTTCAGGCCCTGTTCTGGTTCCGGGTGGCAGGCTGAGCCTGTGGTTAATTCTTCTTCCTGATGGGAAAATAGAGTGACCTGTGCCTGTCCCAACACCAAGAGCTAGTCTCTCATTGGTTCCACGTCTTCCCGTTCATCCTCAGGACAAATTGCAACCTGTACGGAACAGGAGGTTAAAGGTGCTGATGCTCCAAGTAGGGAGATTGCTAGTAAAGCGGCTGGAATAGCGAACCCGGCCACAAGGAGATGAGAAATGAGGTGCGTTTTACAAACCTTTCCACATCACACGGTGTACCATCTTCTGGGTTTCTCATGCATGTTTTCGATGTAGGAAGATGCCCTTGAACCTGGAGATTTGGGACCCATGAGATGGGTACCACGCAGTATTACTTTAAAGGGTCTGCGTTTGCTCACCCAACCTCACCAAACCTCTCAGCCCCAAGAGTGTCCACCCTTATGTCTCATCCAGCTGTGGGTCTAGATATGGTCAATCCAGGTTGCATCACAGCCCGTGAACGCATTGTGTAAGAATTTCTATCTCTTTCACTGTCTTTGTTTCATGGGTTTTTCAAAGTAATTTATTTTTATAATGGGGTTTAGCTGCTTTTCACTGCTGTGTTTATGCCGCTTTACACCCACTTGACACACTAACAGAGATATCAATACATAAGTTTTAAGATTATTACTAGTCAGATAGATTCTTGTGCGGTGAATAGGGCGTGTTGAGTCCAGTTCTCTGAGCAAGGAGTAGGTCTTGTCTATTACATATTGGGTTTATGGAATGGTATCTGAGCTAATTTGAAACCCTTGTTTTATGTATCACCCCACCTCACCTTTCCCGTTAAGCAGCCATAGTGTGTTTTCTGCATGTGTGACTCTGTTCTGTTTTGTAATTCAGTTCAAGTGTAACGGTTTTTACATTCCCTCTATAAGTGATACCTTATGAGAAGTGTCCTTTTCTGTGTGACTTATTTCACTTAGAATCGTCGTACCTAAATCCACTCATCATGCTGCTACTAGCCTTATGACATTGATTTCATGGCTGAGTGATATTCCATTGTACATAAGGACCACAACTTCTTTATCCATTTTTCTCTTTCCTGGGATATTGAAGGTGGAATGAAGTGGAGGTCCTTGTCAACAGAGCAGCCCTAAACTTTGGGGTGCTTGTGTCTTGCTGATTTTTCATTTTCCCAATTTATATCCCCATGAGTGGAAGTGCCCTATGCTCTCTAAGCTTTGCTTTTTAGACGTTTCAGGACTCACTGTACACTTCTCCAGAGTGGCTGTTGACAATTTACATCCCGCCCATCAGTGTAGCAAGGCTCCCATTTCTCCATGGCCTGTCCTGCATTTCTGGTTTTGACACTTTTTTCAGCATGGCCCTTTTGACCGATGGGAAGCGAGACATCTTTGTAGCGCTGATTTGCCTTTCCAGGTTGCTTGGTTGGCCAAAAAGGGCGTATGCGTTTTTTCCTGAATATATTCAGGAAAAAACGCATACGCCCTTTTTGGCCAAGGGCATCATTGTCAACGTTTTGCCGCTTTTCATGTGCTTTAAAGGCGATTCGAATCTACCTCCTGAAATCTGTTTCCTGCAATTCTGCCTTGATTTCAAATCCTCTTCTTTGCCTTCCCTCAATATATTTGTGGACGAGAGTTATCATTTATAAGTCTGCAGGTTTGTGAATTGCAGTGCCCTGAACCTCCATTTTACAACTCGCTTTTTAGGGAGCTGGCCGCAATTGCGCAGGATGGCTTCAGGCCCTGTTCTGGTTCCGGGTGGCAGGCTGAGCCTGTGGTTAATTCTTCTTCCTGATGGGAAAATAGAGTGACCTGTGCCTGTCCCAACACCAAGAGCTAGTCTCTCATTGGTTCCACGTCTTCCCGTTCATCCTCAGGACAAACTGCAACCTGTACGGGACAGGAGGTTAAAGGTGCTGATGCTCCAAGTAGGGAGATTGCTAGTAAAGTGCTGGAATAGCGAACCCGGCCACAAGGAGAGGAGAAATGAGGTGCGTTTTAGAAACCTTTCCACATCACACGGTGTACCATCTTCTGGGTTTCTCATGCATGTTTTCGATGTAGGAAGATGCCCTTGAACCTGGAGATTTGGGACCCATGCGATGGGTACCATGCAGTATTACTTTAAAGGGTCTGCGTTTGCTCACCCAACCTCACCAAACCTCTCAGCCCCAAGAGTGTCCACCCTTATGTCTCATCCAGCTGTGGGTCTAGATATGGGCAATCCAGGTTGCATCACAGCCCGTGAACGCATTGTGTAAGAATTTCTATCTCTTTCACTGTCTTTGTTTCATGGGTTTTTCAAAGTAATTTATTTTTATAATGGGGTTTAGCTGCTTTTCACTGCTGTGTTTATGCCGCTTTACACCCACTTGACACGCTAACAGAGAGATATCAATACATAGGTTTTAAGATTATTACTAGTCAGATATATTCTTGTGCGGTGAATAGGGCGTGTTGAGTCCAGTTCTCTGAGCAAGGAGTAGGTCTTGTCTATTACATATTGGTTTTATGGAACGGTATCTGAGCTAATTTGAAACCCTTGTTTTATGTATCACCCCACCTCACCTTTCCCGTTAAGCAGCCATAGTGTGTTTTCTGCATGTGTGACTCTGTTCTGTTTTGTAATTCAGTTCAAGTGTAACGGTTTTTACATTCCCTCTATAAGTGATACCTTATGAGAAGTGTCCTTTTCTGTGTGACTTATTTCACTTAGAATCGTCGTACCTAAATCCACTCATCATGCTGCTACTAGCCTTATGACATTGATTTCATGGCTGAGTGATATTCCATTGTACATATGGACCACAACTTCTTTATCCATTTTTCTCTTTCCTGATATATTGAAGGTGGAATGAAGTGGAGGTCCTTGTCAACAGAGCAGCCCTAAACTTTGGGGTGCTTGTGTCTTGCTGATTTTTAATTTTCCCTATTTATACCCCCATGAGTGGAAGTGCCCTATGCTCTCTAAGCTTTGTTTTTTAGATGTTTCAGGACTCACCGTACGCTTCTCCAGAGTGGCTGTTGGCAATTTACATCCCGCCCATCAGCGTAGCAAGGCTCCCATTTCTCCATGGCCTGTCCTGCATTTCTGGTTTTGACACTTTTTTCAGCATGGCCCTTTTGACCGATGGGAAGCGAGACATCTTTGTAGCGCTGATTTGCCTTTCCAGGTTGCTTGGTTGGCCAAAAAGGGCGTATGCGTTTTTTCCTGAATATATTCAGGAAAAAACGCATACGCCCTTTTTGGCCAAGGGCATCATTGTCAACGTTTTGCCGCTTTTCATGTACTTTAAAGGCGATTCGAATCTACCTCCTGAAATCTGTTTCCTGCAATTCTGCCTTGATTTCAAATCCTCTTCTTTGCCTTCCCTCAATATATTTGTGGACGAGAGTTATCATTTATAAGTCTGCAGGTTTGTGAATTGCAGTGCCCTGAACCTCCATTTTACAACTCGCTTTTTAGGGAGCTGGCCGCAATTGCGCAGGATGGCTTCAGGCCCTGTTCTGGTTCCGGGTGGCAGGCTGAGCCTGTGGTTAATTCTTCTTCCTGATGGGAAAATAGAGTGACCTGTGCCTGTCCCAACACCAAGAGCTAGTCTCTCATTGGTTCCACGTCTTCCCGTTCATCCTCAGGACAAACTGCAACCTGTACGGGACAGGAGGTTAAAGGTGCTGATGCTCCAAGTAGGGAGATTGCTAGTAAAGTGCTGGAATAGCGAACCCGGCCACAAGGAGAGGAGAAATGAGGTGCGTTTTAGAAACCTTTCCACATCACACGGTGTACCATCTTCTGGGTTTCTCATGCATGTTTTCGATGTAGGAAGATGCCCTTGAACCTGGAGATTTGGGACCCATGAGATGGGTACCATGCAGTATTACTTTAAAGGGTCTGCGTTTGCTCACCCAACCTCACCACACCTCTCAGCCCCAAGAGTGTCCACCCTTATGTCTCATCCAGCTGTGGGTCTAGATATGGTCAATCCAGGTTGCATCACAGCCCGTGAACGCATTGTGTAAGAATTTCTATCTCTTTCACTGTCTTTGTTTCATGGGTTTTTCAAAGTAATTTATTTTTATAATGGGGTTTAGCTGCTTTTCACTGCTGTGTTTATGCCGCTTTACACCCACTTGACACGCTAACAGAGAGATATCAATGCATAGGTTTTAAGATTATTACTAGTCAGATATATTCTTGTGCGGTGAATAGGGCGTGTTGAGTCCAGTTCTCTGAGCAAGGAGTAGGTCTTGTCTATTACATATTGGTTTTATGGAACGGTATCTGAGCTAATTTGAAACCCTTGTTTTATGTATCACCCCACCTCACCTTTCCCGTTAAGCAGCCATAGTGTGTTTTCTGCATGTGTGACTCTGTTCTGTTTTGTAATTCAGTTCAAGTGTAACGGTTTTTACATTCCCTCTATAAGTGATACCTTATGAGAAGTGTCCTTTTCTGTGTGACTTATTTCACTTAGAATCGTCGTACCTAAATCCACTCATCATGCTGCTACTAGCCTTATGACATTGATTTCATGGCTGAGTGATATTCCATTGTACATATGGACCACAACTTCTTTATCCATTTTTCTCTTTCCTGGTATATTGAAGGTGGAATGAAGTGGAGGTCCTTGTCAACAGAGCAGCCCTAAACTTTGGGGTGCTTGTGTCTTGCTGATTTTTAATTTTCCCAATTTATACCCCCATGAGTGGAAGTGCCCTATGCTCTCTAAGCTTTGCTTTTTAGACGTTTCAGGACTCACCGTACACTTCTCCAGAGTGGCTGTTGACAATTTACATCCCGCCCATCAGTGTAGCAAGGCTCCCATTTCTCCATGGCCTGTCCTGCATTTCTGGTTTTGACACTTTTTTCAGCATGGCCTTTTTAACCGATGGGAAGCGAGACATCTTTGTAGCGCTGATTTGCCTTTCCAGGTTGCTTGGTTGGCTAAAAAGGGCGTATGCGTTTTTTCCTGAATATATTCAGGAAAAAACGCATACGCCCTTTTTGGCCAAGGGCATCATTGTCAACGTTTTGCCGCTTTTCATGTGCTTTAAAGGCGATTCGAATCTACCTCCTGAAATCTGTTTCCTGCAATTCTGCCTTGATTTCAAATCCTCTTCTTTGCCTTCCCTCAATATATTTGTGGACGAGAGTTATCATTTATAACTCTGCAGGTTTGTGAATTGCAGTGCCCTGAACCTCCATTTTACGACTCGCGTTTTTGGGAGATGGCCGCAAAAGCGCAGGATGGCTT
Source organism: Balaenoptera borealis (assembly GCF_965194805.1). Lineage (NCBI taxonomy): Eukaryota > Metazoa > Chordata > Mammalia > Artiodactyla > Balaenopteridae > Balaenoptera > Balaenoptera borealis. The sequence goes on along the minus strand of NW_028123937.1, from coordinate 848,377 downwards.
CAGGCCCTATTCTTGTTCCGGGGGGCAGGCTGAGCCTCTGGTTAATTCTTCTTCCTGATGGGAAAATAGAGTGACCTGTGCCTGTCCCAACACCAAGAGCTAGTCTCTCATTGGTTCCACATCTTCCCGTTCATCCTCAGGACAAATTGCAACCTGTACGGAACAGGAGGTTAAAGGTGATGATGCTCCAAGGAGGGAGATTGCTAGTAAAGTGGCTGGAATGGCGAACCCGAGCACAAGGAGATGAGAAATGAGGTGCGTTTTAGAAACCTTTCCCCATCACACGGTGTACCATCTTCTGGGTTTCTCATGCATGTTTTTGATGTAGGAAGATGCCCTTGAACCTGGAGATTTGGGACCCATGCGATGGGTACCACGCAGTATTACTTTAAAGGGTCTGCGTTTGCTCACCCAACCTCACCAAACCTCTCAGCCCCAAGAGTGTCCACCCTTATGTCTCATCCAGCTGTGGGTCTAGATATGGTCAATCCAGGTTGCATCACAGCCCCTGAACGCATTGTGTAAGAATTTCTCTCTCTTTCACTGTCTTTGTTTCATGGGTTTTTCAAAGTAATTTATTTTTATAATGGGGTTTAGCTGCTTTTCACTGCTGTGTTTATGCCGCTTTACACCCACTTGACACACTAACAGAGAGATATCAATACATAGCTTTTAAGATTATTACTAGTCAGATATATTCTTGTGCGGTGAATAGGGCGTGTTGAGTCCAGTTCTCTGAGCAAGGAGTAGGTCTTGTCTATTACATATTGGGTTTATGGAACGGTATCTGAGCTAATTTGAAACCCTTGTTTTATGTATCACCCCACCTCACCTTTCCCGTTAAGCAGCCATAGTGTGTTTTCTGCATGTGTGACTCTGTTCTGTTTTGTAATTCAGTTCAAGTGTAACGGTTTTTACATTCCCTCTATAAGTGATACCTTATGAGAAGTGTCCTTTTCTGTGTGACTTATTTCACTTAGAATCGTCGTACCTAAATCCACTCATCATGCTGCTACTAGCCTTATGACATTGATTTCATGGCTGAGTGATATTCCATTGTACATAAGGACCACAACTTCTTTATCCATTTTTCTCTTTCCTGGGATATTGAAGGTGGAATGAAGTGGAGGTCCTTGTCAACAGAGCAGTCCTAAACTTTGGGGTGCTTGTGTCTTGCTGAATTTTAATTTTCCCAATTTATACCCCCATGAGTGGAAGTGCCCTATGCTCTCTAAGCTTTGCTTTTCAGACGTTTCAGGACTCACCGTACAGTTCTCCAGAGTGGCTGTTGACAATTTACATCCCGCCCATCAGTGTAGCAAGGCTCCCATTTCTCCATGGCCTGTCCTGCATTTCTGGTTTTGACACATTTTTCAGCATGGCCCTTTTGACCGATGGGAAGCGAGACATCTTTGTAGCGCTGATTTGCCTTTCCAGGTTGCTTGGTTGGCCAAAAAGGGCGTATGCGTTTTTTCCTGAATATATTCAGGAAAAAACGCATACGCCCTTTTTGGCCAAGGGCATCATTGTCAACGTTTTGCCGCTTTTCATGTGCTTTAAAGGCGATTCGAATCTACCTCCTGAAATCTGTTTCCTGCAATTCTGCCTTGATTTCAAATCCTCTTCTTTGCCTTCCCTCAATATATTTGTGGATGAGAGTTATCATTTATAAGTCTGCAGGTTTGTGAATTGCAGTGCCCTGAACCTCCATTTTACAACTCGCTTTTTAGGGAGCTGGCCGCAAAGCGCAGGATGGCTTCAGGCCCTGTTCTGGTTCCGGGTGGCAGGCTGAGCCTGTGGTTAATTCTTCTTCCTGATGGGAAAATAGAGTGACCTGTGCCTGTCCCAACACCAAGAGCTAGTCTCTCATTGGTTCCACGTCTTCCCGTTCATCCTCAGGACAAATTGCAACCTGTACGGAACAGGAGGTTAAAGGTGCTGATGCTCCAAGTAGGGAGATTGCTAGTAAAGCGGCTGGAATAGCGAACCCGGCCACAAGGAGATGAGAAATGAGGTGCGTTTTACAAACCTTTCCACATCACACGGTGTACCATCTTCTGGGTTTCTCATGCATGTTTTCGATGTAGGAAGATGCCCTTGAACCTGGAGATTTGGGACCCATGAGATGGGTACCACGCAGTATTACTTTAAAGGGTCTGCGTTTGCTCACCCAACCTCACCAAACCTCTCAGCCCCAAGAGTGTCCACCCTTATGTCTCATCCAGCTGTGGGTCTAGATATGGTCAATCCAGGTTGCATCACAGCCCGTGAACGCATTGTGTAAGAATTTCTATCTCTTTCACTGTCTTTGTTTCATGGGTTTTTCAAAGTAATTTATTTTTATAATGGGGTTTAGCTGCTTTTCACTGCTGTGTTTATGCCGCTTTACACCCACTTGACACACTAACAGAGATATCAATACATAGGTTTTAAGATTATTACTAGTCAGATAGATTCTTGTGCGGTGAATAGGGCGTGTTGAGTCCAGTTCTCTGAGCAAGGAGTAGGTCTTGTCTATTACATATTGGGTTTATGGAATGGTATCTGAGCTAATTTGAAAACCTTGTTTTATGTATCACCCCACCTCACCTTTCCCGTTAAGCAGCCATAGTGTGTTTTCTGCATGTGTGACTCTGTTCTGTTTTGTAATTCAGTTCAAGTGTAACGGTTTTTACATTCCCTCTATAAGTGATACCTTATGAGAAGTGTCCTTTTCTGTGTGACTTATTTCACTTAGAATCGTCGTACCTAAATCCACTCATCATGCTGCTACTAGCCTTATGACATTGATTTCATGGCTGAGTGATATTCCATTGTACATAAGGACCACAACTTCTTTATCCATTTTTCTCTTTCCTGGGATATTGAAGGTGGAATGAAGTGGAGGTCCTTGTCAACAGAGCAGCCCTAAACTTTGGGGTGCTTGTGTCTTGCTGATTTTTAATTTTCCCAATTTATACCCCCATGAGTGGAAGTGCCCTATGCTCTCTAAGCTTTGCTTTTTAGACGTTTCAGGACTCACCGTACACTTCTCCAGAGTGGCTGTTGACAATTTACATCCCGCCCATCAGTGTAGCAAGGCTCCCATTTCTCCATGGCCTGTCCTGCATTTCTGGTTTTGACACTTTTTTCAGCATGGCCTTTTTAACCGATGGGAAGCGAGACATCTTTGTAGCGCTGATTTGCTTTTCCAGGTTGCTTGGTTGGCTAAAAAGGGCGTATGCGTTTTTTCCTGAATATATTCAGGAAAAAACGCATACACCCTTTTTGGCCAAGGGCATCATTGTCAACGTTTTGCCGCTTTTCATGTGCTTTAAAGGCGATTCGAATCTACCTCCTGAAATCTGTTTCCTGCAATTCTGCCTTGATTTCAAATCCTCTTCTTTGCCTTCCCTCAATATATTTGTGGACGAGAGTTATCATTTATAACTCTGCAGGTTTGTGAATTGCAGTGCCCTGAACCTCCATTTTACGACTCGCGTTTTTGGGAGATGGCCGCAAAAGCGCAGGATGGCTTCAGGCCCTATTCTTGTTCCGGGGGGCAGGCTGAGCCTGTGGTTAATTCTTCTTCCTGATGGGAAAATAGAGTGACCTGTGCCTGTCCCAACACCAAGAGCTAGTCTCTCATTGGTTCCACATCTTCCCGTTCATCCTCAGGACAAATTGCAACCTGTACGGAACAGGAGGTTAAAGGTGATGATGCTCCAAGGAGGGAGATTGCTAGTAAAGTGGCTGGAATGGCGAACCCGAGCACAAGGAGATGAGAAATGAGGTGCGTTTTAGAAACCTTTCCCCATCACACGGTGTACCATCTTCTGGGTTTCTCATGCATGTTTTTGATGTAGGAAGATGCCCTTGAACCTGGAGATTTGGGACCCATGCGATGGGTACCACGCAGTATTACTTTAAAGGGTCTGCGTTTGCTCACCCAACCTCACCAAACCTCTCAGCCTCAACAGTGTCCACCCTTATGTCTCATCCAGCTGTGGGTCTAGATATGGTCAATCCAGGTTGCATCACAGCCCCTGAACGCATTGTGTAAGAATTTCTCTCTCTTTCACTGTCTTTGTTTCATGGGTTTTTCAAAGTAATTTATTTTTATAATGGGGTTTAGCTGCTTTTCACTGCTGTGTTTATGCCGCTTTACACCCACTTGACACACTAACAGAGAGATATCAATACATAGCTTTTAAGATTATTACTAGTCAGATATATTCTTGTGCGGTGAATAGGGCGTGTTGAGTCCAGTTCTCTGAGCAAGGAGTAGGTCTTGTCTATTACATATTGGGTTTATGGAACGGTATCTGAGCTAATTTGAAACCCTTGTTTTATGTATCACCCCACCTCACCTTTCCCGTTAAGCAGCCATAGTGTGTTTTCTGCATGTGTGACTCTGTTCTGTTTTGTAATTCAGTTCAAGTGTAACGGTTTTTACATTCCCTCTATAAGTGATACCTTATGAGAAGTGTCCTTTTCTGTGTGACTTATTTCACTTAGAATCGTCGTACCTAAATCCACTCATCATGCTGCTACTAGCCTTATGACATTGATTTCATGGCTGAGTGATATTCCATTGTACATAAGGACCACAACTTCTTTATCCATTTTTCTCTTTCCTGGGATATTGAAGGTGGAATGAAGTGGAGGTCCTTGTCAACAGAGCAGTCCTAAACTTTGGGGTGCTTGTGTCTTGCTGAATTTTAATTTTCCCAATTTATACCCCCATGAGTGGAAGTGCCCTATGCTCTCTAAGCTTTGCTTTTCAGACGTTTCAGGACTCACCGTACAGTTCTCCAGAGTGGCTGTTGACAATTTACATCTCGCCCATCAGTGTAGCAAGGCTCCCATTTCTCCATGGCCTGTCCTGCATTTCTGGTTTTGACACATTTTTCAGCATGGCCCTTTTGACCGATGGGAAGCGAGACATCTTTGTAGCGCTGATTTGCCTTTCCAGGTTGCTTGGTTGGCCAAAAAGGGCGTATGCGTTTTTTCCTGAATATATTCAGGAAAAAACGCATACGCCCTTTTTGGCCAAGGGCATAATTGTCAACGTTTTGCCGCTTTTCATGTGCTTTAAAGGCGATTCGAATCTACCTCCTGAAATCTGTTTCCTGCAATTCTGCCTTGATTTCAAATCCTCTTCTTTGCCTTCCCTCAATATATTTGTGGATGAGAGTTATCATTTATAAGTCTGCAGGTTTGTGAATTGCAGTGCCCTGAACCTCCATTTTACAACTCGCTTTTTAGGGAGCTGGCCGCAAAGCGCAGGATGGCTTCAGGCCCTGTTCTGGTTCCGGGTGGCAGGCTGAGCCTGTGGTTAATTCTTCTTCCTGATGGGAAAATAGAGTGACCTGTGCCTGTCCCAACACCAAGAGCTAGTCTCTCATTGGTTCCACGTCTTCCCGTTCATCCTCAGGACAAACTGCAACCTGTACGGGACAGGAGGTTAAAGGTGCTGATGCTCTAAGTAGGGAGATTGCTAGTAAAGTGCTGGAATAGCGAAGCCGGCCACAAGGAGAGGAGAAATGAGGTGCGTTTTAGAAACCTTTCCACATCACACGGTGTACCATCTTCTGGGTTTCTCATGCATGTTTTCGATGTAGGAAGATGCCCTTGAACCTGGAGATTTGGGACCCATGCGATGGGTACCATGCAGTATTACTTTAAAGGGTCTGCGTTTGCTCACCCAACCTCACCAAACCTCTCAGCCCCAAGAGTGTCCACCCTTATGTCTCATCCAGCTGTGGGTCTAGATATGGTCAATCCAGGTTGCATCACAGCCCGTGAACGCATTGTGTAAGAATTTCTATCTCTTTCACTGTCTTTGTTTCATGGGTTTTTCAAAGTAATTTATTTTTATAATGGGGTTTAGCTGCTTTTCACTGCTGTGTTTATGCCGCTTTACACCCACTTGACACGCTAACAGAGAGATATCAATACATAGGTTTTAAGATTATTACTAGTCAGATATATTCTTGTGCGGTGAATAGGGCGTGTTGAGTCCAGTTCTCTGAGCAAGGAGTAGGTCTTGTCTATTACATATTGGTTTTATGGAACGGTATCTGAGCTAATTTGAAACCCTTGTTTTATGTATCACCCCACCTCACCTTTCCCGTTAAGCAGCCATAGTGTGTTTTCTGCATGTGTGACTCTGTTCTGTTTTGTAATTCAGTTCAAGTGTAACGGTTTTTACATTCCCTCTATAAGTGATACCTTATGAGAAGTGTCCTTTTCTGTGTGACTTATTTCACTTAGAATCGTCGTACCTAAATCCACTCATCATGCTGCTACTAGCCTTATGACATTGATTTCATGGCTGAGTGATATTCCATTGTACATAAGGACCACAACTTCTTTATCCATTTTTCTCTTTCCTGGGATATTGAAGGTGGAATGAAGTGGAGGTCCTTGTCAACAGAGCAGCCCTAAACTTTGGGGTGCTTGTGTCTTGCTGATTTTTAATTTTCCCAATTTATACCCCCATGAGTGGAAGTGCCCTATGCTCTCTAAGCTTTGCTTTTTAGACGTTTCAGGACTCTCCGTACACTTCTCCAGAGTGGCTGTTGACAATTTACATCCCGCCCATCAGTGTAGCAAGGCTCCCATTTCTCCATGGCCTGTCCTGCATTTCTGGTTTTGACACTTTTTTCAGCATGGCCTTTTTAACCGATGGGAAGCGAGACATCTTTGTAGCGCTGATTTGCCTTTCCAGGTTGCTTGGTTGGCTAAAAAGGGCGTATGCGTTTTTTCCTGAATATATTCAGGAAAAAACGCATACGCCCTTTTTGGCCAAGGGCATCATTGTCAACGTTTTGCCGCTTTTCATGTGCTTTAAAGGCGATTCGAATCTACCTCCTGAAATCTGTTTCCTGCAATTCTGCCTTGATTTCAAATCCTCTTCTTTGCCTTCCCTCAATATATTTGTGGACGAGAGTTATCATTTATAACTCTGCAGGTTTGTGAATTGCAGTGCCCTGAACCTCCATTTTACGACTCGCGTTTTTGGGAGATGGCCGCAAAAGCGCTGGATGGCTTCAGGCCCTATTCTTGTTCCGGGGGGCAGGCTGAGCCTGTGGTTAATTCTTCTTCCTGATGGGAAAATAGAGTGACCTGTGCCTGTCCCAACACCAAGAGCTAGTCTCTCATTGGTTCCACATCTTCCCGTTCATCCTCAGGACAAATTGTAACCTGTACGGAACAGGAGGTTAAAGGTGATGATGCTCCAACGAGGGAGATTGCTAGTAAAGTGGCTGGAATGGCGAACCCGAGCACAAGGAGATGAGAAATGAGGTGCGTTTTAGAAACCTTTCCCCATCACACGGTGTACCATCTTCTGGGTTTCTCATGCATGTTTTTGATGTAGGAAGATGCCCTTGAACCTGGAGATTTGGGACCCATGCGATGGGTACCACGCAGTATTACTTTAAAGGGTCTGCGTTTGCTCACCCAACCTCACCAAACCTCTCAGCCGCAACAGTGTCCACCCTTATGTCTCATCCAGCTGTGGGTCTAGATATGGTCAATCCAGGTTGCATCACAGCCCCTGAACGCATTGTGTAAGAATTTCTCTCTCTTTCACTGTCTTTGTTTCATGGGTTTTTCAAAGTAATTTATTTTTATAATGGGGTTTAGCTGCTTTTCACTGCTGTGTTTATGCCGCTTTACACCCACTTGACACACTAACAGAGAGATATCAATACATAGCTTTTAAGATTATTACTAGTCAGATATATTCTTGTGCGGTGAATAGGGCGTGTTGAGTCCAGTTCTCTGAGCAAGGAGTAGGTCTTGTCTATTACATATTGGGTTTATGGAACGGTATCTGAGCTAATTTGAAACCCTTGTTTTATGTATCACCCCACCTCACCTTTCCCGTTAAGCAGCCATAGTGTGTTTTCTGCATGTGTGACTCTGTTCTGTTTTGTAATTCAGTTCAAGTGTAACGGTTTTTACATTCCCTCTATAAGTGATACCTTATGAGAAGTGTCCTTTTCTGTGTGACTTATTTCACTTAGAATCGTCGTACCTAAATCCACTCATCATGCTGCTACTAGCCTTATGACATTGATTTCATGGCTGAGTGATATTCCATTGTACATAAGGACCACAACTTCTTTATCCATTTTTCTCTTTCCTGGGATATTGAAGGTGGAATGAAGTGGAGGTCCTTGTCAACAGAGCAGCCCTAAACTTTGGGGTGCTTGTGTCTTGCTGATTTTTCATTTTCCCAATTTATATCCCCATGAGTGGAAGTGCCCTATGCTCTCTAAGCTTTGCTTTTTAGACGTTTCAGGACTCACTGTACACTTCTCCAGAGTGGCTGTTGACAATTTACATCCCGCCCATCAGTGTAGCAAGGCTCCCATTTCTCCATGGCCTGTCCTGCATTTCTGGTTTTGACACTTTTTTCAGCATGGCCCTTTTGACTGATGGGAAGCGAGACATCTTTGTAGCGCTGATTTGCCTTTCCAGGTTGCTTGGTTGGCCAAAAAGGGCGTATGCGTTTTTTCCTGAATATATTCAGGAAAAAACGCATACGCCCTTTTTGGCCAAGGGCATCATTGTCAACGTTTTGCCGCTTTTCATGTGCTTTAAAGGCGATTCGAATCTACCTCCTGAAATCTGTTTCCTGCAATTCTGCCTTGATTTCAAATCCTCTTCTTTGCCTTCCCTCAATATATTTGTGGACGAGAGTTATCATTTATAAGTCTGCAGGTTTGTGAATTGCAGTGTCCTGAACCTCCATTTTACAACTCGCTTTTTAGGGAGCTGGCCGCAATTGCGCAGGATGGCTTCAGGCCCTGTTCTGGTTCCGGGTGGCAGGCTGAGCCTGTGGTTAATTCTTCTTCCTGATGGGAAAATAGAGTGACCTGTGCCTGTCCCAACACCAAGAGCTAGTCTCTCATTGGTTCCACGTCTTCCCGTTCATCCTCAGGACAAACTGCAACCTGTACGGGACAGGAGGTTAAAGGTGCTGATGCTCCAAGTAGGGAGATTGCTAGTAAAGTGCTGGAATAGCGAACCCGGCCACAAGGAGAGGAGAAATGAGGTGCGTTTTAGAAACCTTTCCACATCACACGGTGTACCATCTTCTGGGTTTCTCATGCATGTTTTCGATGTAGGAAGATGCCCTTGAACCTGGAGATTTGGGACCCATGCGATGGGTACCATGCAGTATTACTTTAAAGGGTCTGCGTTTGCTCACCCAACCTCACCAAACCTCTCAGCCCCAAGAGTGTCCACCCTTATGTCTCATCCAGCTGTGGGTCTAGATATGGTCAATCCAGGTTGCATCACAGCCCGTGAACGCATTGTGTAAGAATTTCTATCTCTTTCACTGTCTTTGTTTCATGGGTTTTTCAAAGTAATTTATTTTTATAATGGGGTTTAGCTGCTTTTCACTGCTGTGTTTATGCCGCTTTACACCCACTTGACACGCTAACAGAGAGATATCAATACATAGGTTTTAAGATTATTACTAGTCAGATATATTCTTGTGCGGTGAATAGGGCGTGTTGAGTCCAGTTCTCTGAGCAAGGAGTAGGTCTTGTCTATTACATATTGGTTTTATGGAACGGTATCTGAGCTAATTTGAAACCCTTGTTTTATGTATCACCCCACCTCACCTTTCCCGTTAAGCAGCCATAGTGTGTTTTCTGCATGTGTGACTCTGTTCTGTTTTGTAATTCAGTTCAAGTGTAACGGTTTTTACATTCCCTCTATAAGTGATACCTTATGAGAAGTGTCCTTTTCTGTGTGACTTATTTCACTTAGAATCGTCGTACCTAAATCCACTCATCATGCTGCTACTAGCCTTATGACATTGATTTCATGGCTGAGTGATATTCCATTGTACATATGGACCACAACTTCTTTATCCATTTTTCTCTTTCCTGGGATATTGAAGGTGGAATGAAGTGGAGGTCCTTGTCAACAGAGCAGCCCTAAACTTTGGGGTGCTTGTGTCTTGCTGATTTTTAATTTTCCCAATTTATACCCCCATGAGTGGAAGTGCCCTATGCTCTCTAAGCTTTGTTTTTTAGATGTTTCAGGACTCACCGTACGCTTCTCCAGAGTGGCTGTTGGCAATTTACATCCCGCCCATCAGCGTAGCAAGGCTCCCATTTCTCCATGGCCTGTCCTGCATTTCTGATTTTGACACTTTTTTCAGCATGGCCCTTTTGACCGATGGGAAGCGAGACATCTTTGTAGCGCTGATTTGCCTTTCCAGGTTGCTTGGTTGGCCAAAAAGGGCGTATGCGTTTTTTCCTGAATATATTCAGGAAAAAACGCATACGCCCTTTTTGGCCAAGGGCATCATTGTCAACGTTTTGCCACTTTTCATGTACTTTAAAGGCGATTCGAATCTACCTCCTGAAATCTGTTTCCTGCAATTCTGCCTTGATTTCAAATCCTCTTCTTTGCCTTCCCTCAATATATTTGTGGACGAGAGTTATCATTTATAAGTCTGCAGGTTTGTGAATTGCAGTGCCCTGAACCTCCATTTTACAACTCGCTTTTTAGGGAGCTGGCCGCAATAGCGCAGGATGGCTTCAGGCCCTGTTCTGGTTCCGGGTGGCAGGCTGAGCCTGTGGTTAATTCTTCTTCCTGATGGGAAAATAGAGTGACCTGTGCCTGTCCCAACACCAAGAGCTAGTCTCTCATTGGTTCCACGTCTTCCCGTTCATCCTCAGGACAAACTGCAACCTGTACGGGACAGGAGGTTAAAGGTGCTGATGCTCCAAGTAGGGAGATTGCTAGTAAAGTGCTGGAATAGCGAAGCCGGCCACAAGGAGAGGAGAAATGAGGTGCGTTTTAGAAACCTTTCCACATCACACGGTGTACCATCTTCTGGGTTTCTCATGCATGTTTTCGATGTAGGAAGATGCCCTTGAACCTGGAGATTTGGGACCCATGCGATGGGTACCATGCAGTATTACTTTAAAGGGTCTGCGTTTGCTCACCCAACCTCACCAAACCTCTCAGCCCCAAGAGTGTCCACCCTTATGTCTCATCCAGCTGTGGGTCTAGATATGGTCAATCCAGGTTGCATCACAGCCCGTGAACGCATTGTGTAAGAATTTCTATCTCTTTCACTGTCTTTGTTTCATGGGTTTTTCAAAGTAATTTATTTTTATAATGGGGTTTAGCTGCTTTTCACTGCTGTGTTTATGCCGCTTTACACCCACTTGACACGCTAACAGAGAGATATCAATACTTAGGTTTTAAGATTATTACTAGTCAGATATATTCTTGTGCGGTGAATAGGGCGTGTTGAGTCCAGTTCTCTGAGCAAGGAGTAGGTCTTGTCTATTACATATTGGTTTTATGGAACGGTATCTGAGCTAATTTGAAACCCTTGTTTTATGTATCACCCCACCTCACCTTTCCCGTTAAGCAGCCATAGTGTGTTTTCTGCATGTGTGACTCTGTTCTGTTTTGTAATTCAGTTCAAGTGTAACGGTTTTTACATTCCCTCTATAAGTGATACCTTATGAGAAGTGTCCTTTTCTGTGTGACTTATTTCACTTAGAATCGTCGTACCTAAATCCACTCATCATGCTGCTACTAGCCTTATGACATTGATTTCATGGCTGAGTGATATTCCATTGTACATATGGACCACAACTTCTTTATCCATTTTTCTCTTTCCTGGTATATTGAAGGTGGAATGAAGTGGAGGTCCTTGTCAACAGAGCAGCCCTAAACTTTGGGGTGCTTGTGTCTTGCTGATTTTTAATTTTCCCAATTTATACCCCCATGAGTGGAAGTGCCCTATGCTCTCTAAGCTTTGCTTTTTAGACCTTTCAGGACTCACCGTACACTTCTCCAGAGTGGCTGTTGACAATTTACATCCCGCCCATCAGTGTAGCAAGGCTCCCATTTCTCCATGGCCTGTCCTGCATTTCTGGTTTTGACACTTTTTTCAGCATGGCCTTTTTAACCGATGGGAAGCGAGACATCTTTGTAGCGCTGATTTGCCTTTCCAGGTTGCTTGGTTGGCTAAAAAGGGCGTATGCGTTTTTTCCTGAATATATTCAGGAAAAAACGCATACGCCCTTTTTGGCCAAGGGCATCATTGTCAACGTTTTGCCGCTTTTCATGTGCTTTAAAGGCGATTCGAATCTACCTCCTGAAATCTGTTTCCTGCAATTCTGCCTTGATTTCAAATCCTCTTCTTTGCCTTCCCTCAATATATTTGTGGACGAGAGTTATCATTTATAACTCTGCAGGTTTGTGAATTGCAGTGCCCTGAACCTCCATTTTACGACTCGCTTTTTTGGGAGATGGCCGCAAAAGCGCAGGATGGCTTCAGGCCCTATTCTTGTTCCGGGGGGCAGGCTGAGCCTGTGGTTAATTCTTCTTCCTGATGGGAAAATAGAGTGACCTGTGCCTGTCCCAACACCAAGAGCTAGTCTCTCATTGGTTCCACATCTTCCCGTTCATCCTCAGGACAAATTGCAACCTGTACGGAACAGGAGGTTAAAGGTGATGATGCTCCAAGGAGGGAGATTGCTAGTAAAGTGGCTGGAATGGCGAACCCGAGCACAAGGAGATGAGAAATGAGGTGCGTTTTAGAAACCTTTCCCCATCACACGGTGTACCATCTTCTGGGTTTCTCATGCATGTTTTTGATGTAGGAAGATGCCCTTGAACCTGGAGATTTGGGACCCATGCGATGGGTACCACGCAGTATTACTTTAAAGGGTCTGCGTTTGCTCACCCAACCTCACCAAACCTCTCAGCCTCAACAGTGTCCACCCTTATGTCTCATCCAGCTGTGGGTCTAGATATGGTCAATCCAGGTTGCATCACAGCCCCTGAACGCATTGTGTAAGAATTTCTCTCTCTTTCACTGTCTTTGTTTCATGGGTTTTTCAAAGTAATTTATTTTTATAATGGGGTTTAGCTGCTTTTCACTGCTGTGTTTATGCCGCTTTACACCCACTTGACACACTAACAGAGAGATATCAATACATAGCTTTTAAGATTATTACTAGTCAGATAGATTCTTGTGCGGTGAATAGGGCGTGTTGAGTCCAGTTCTCTGAGCAAGGAGTAGGTCTTGTCTATTACATATTGGGTTTATGGAACGGTATCTGAGCTAATTTGAAACCCTTGTTTTATGTATCACCCCACCTCACCTTTCCCGTTAAGCAGCCATAGTGTGTTTTCTGCATGTGTGACTCTGTTCTGTTTTGTAATTCAGTTCAAGTGTAACGGTTTTTACATTCCCTCTATAAGTGATACCTTATGAGAAGTGTCCTTTTCTGTGTGACTTATTTCACTTAGAATCGTCGTACCTAAATCCACTCATCATGCTGCTACTAGCCTTATGACATTGATTTCATGGCTGAGTGATATTCCATTGTACATAAGGACCACAACTTCTTTATCCATTTTTCTCTTTCCTGGGATATTGAAGGTGGAATGAAGTGGAGGTCCTTGTCAACAGAGCAGCCCTAAACTTTGGGGTGCTTGTGTCTTGCTGATTTTTAATTTTCCCAATTTATACCCCCATGAGTGGAAGTGCCCTATGCTCTCTAAGCTTTGTTTTTTAGATGTTTCAGGACTCACCGTACGCTTCTCCAGAGTGGCTGTTGGCAATTTACATCCCGCCCATCAGCGTAGCAAGGCTCCCATTTCTCCATGGCCTGTCCTGCATTTCTGATTTTGACACTTTTTTCAGCATGGCCCTTTTGACCGATGGGAAGCGAGACATCTTTGTAGCGCTGATTTGCCTTTCCAGGTTGCTTGGTTGGCCAAAAAGGGCGTATGCGTTTTTTCCTGAATATATTCAGGAAAAAACGCATACGCCCTTTTTGGCCAAGGGCATCATTGTCAACGTTTTGCCACTTTTCATGTACTTTAAAGGCGATTCGAATCTACCTCCTGAAATCTGTTTCCTGCAATTCTGCCTTGATTTCAAATCCTCTTCTTTGCCTTCCCTCAATATATTTGTGGACGAGAGTTATCATTTATAAGTCTGCAGGTTTGTGAATTGCAGTGCCCTGAACCTCCATTTTACAACTCGCTTTTTAGGGAGCTGGCCGCAATTGCGCAGGATGGCTTCAGGCCCTGTTCTGGTTCCAGGTGGCAGGCTGAGCCTGTGATTAATTCTTCTTCCTGATGGGAAAATAGAGTGACCTGTGCCTGTCCCAACACCAAGAGCTAGTCTCTCATTGGTTCCACGTCTTCCCGTTCATCCTCAGGACAAACTGCAACCTGTACGGGACAGGAGGTTAAAGGTGCTGATGCTCCAAGTAGGGAGATTGCTAGTAAAGTGCTGGAATAGCGAAGCCGGCCACAAGGAGAGGAGAAATGAGGTGCGTTTTAGAAACCTTTCCACATCACACGGTGTACCATCTTCTGGGTTTCTCATGCATGTTTTCGATGTAGGAAGATGCCCTTGAACCTGGAGATTTGGGACCCATGCGATGGGTACCATGCAGTATTACTTTAAAGGGTCTGCGTTTGCTCACCCAACCTCACCAAACCTCTCAGCCCCAAGAGTGTCCACCCTTATGTCTCATCCAGCTGTGGGTCTAGATATGGTCAATCCAGGTTGCATCACAGCCCGTGAACGCATTGTGTAAGAATTTCTATCTCTTTCACTGTCTTTGTTTCATGGGTTTTTCAAAGTAATTTATTTTTATAATGGGGTTTAGCTGCTTTTCACTGCTGTGTTTATGCCGCTTTACACCCACTTGACACGCTAACAGAGAGATATCAATACATAGGTTTTAAGATTATTACTAGTCAGATATATTCTTGTGCGGTGAATAGGGCGTGTTGAGTCCAGTTCTCTGAGCAAGGAGTAGGTCTTGTCTATTACATATTGGTTTTATGGAACGGTATCTGAGCTAATTTGAAACCCTTGTTTTATGTATCACCCCACCTCACCTTTCCCGTTAAGCAGCCATAGTGTGTTTTCTGCATGTGTGACTCTGTTCTGTTTTGTAATTCAGTTCAAGTGTAACGGTTTTTACATTCCCTCTATAAGTGATACCTTATGAGAAGTGTCCTTTTCTGTGTGACTTATTTCACTTAGAATCGTCGTACCTAAATCCACTCATCATGCTGCTACTAGCCTTATGACATTGATTTCATGGCTGAGTGATATTCCATTGTACATAAGGACCACAACTTCTTTATCCATTTTTCTCTTTCCTGGTATATTGAAGGTGGAATGAAGTGGAGGTCCTTGTCAACAGAGCAGCCCTAAACTTTGGGGTGCTTGTGTCTTGCTGATTTTTAATTTTCCCAATTTATACCCCCATGAGTGGAAGTGCCCTATGCTCTCTAAGCTTTGCTTTTTAGACGTTTCAGGACTCTCCGTACACTTCTCCAGAGTGGCTGTTGACAATTTACATCCCGCCCATCAGTGTAGCAAGGCTCCCATTTCTCCATGGCCTGTCCTGCATTTCTGGTTTTGACACTTTTTTCAGCATGGCCTTTTTAACCGATGGGAAGCGAGACATCTTTGTAGCGCTGATTTGCCTTTCCAGGTTGCTTGGTTGGCTAAAAAGGGCGTATGCGTTTTTTCCTGAATATATTCAGGAAAAAACGCATACGCCCTTTTTGGCCAAGGGCATCATTGTCAACGT
This sequence comes from Balaenoptera borealis, assembly GCF_965194805.1. NCBI lineage: Eukaryota > Metazoa > Chordata > Mammalia > Artiodactyla > Balaenopteridae > Balaenoptera > Balaenoptera borealis. The sequence continues at coordinate 832,769 of NW_028123937.1, read as the reverse complement.
TTTGCCGCTTTTCATGTGCTTTAAAGGCGATTCGAATCTACCTCCTGAAATCTGTTTCCTGCAATTCTGCCTTGATTTCAAATCCTCTTCTTTGCCTTCCCTCAATATATTTGTGGACGAGAGTTATCATTTATAACTCTGCAGGTTTGTGAATTGCAGTGCCCTGAACCTCCATTTTACGACTCGCGTTTTTGGGAGATGGCCGCAAAAGCGCTGGATGGCTTCAGGCCCTATTCTTGTTCCGGGGGGCAGGCTGAGCCTGTGGTTAATTCTTCTTCCTGATGGGAAAATAGAGTGACCTGTGCCTGTCCCAACACCAAGAGCTAGTCTCTCATTGGTTCCACATCTTCCCGTTCATCCTCAGGACAAATTGTAACCTGTACGGAACAGGAGGTTAAAGGTGATGATGCTCCAACGAGGGAGATTGCTAGTAAAGTGGCTGGAATGGCGAACCCGAGCACAAGGAGATGAGAAATGAGGTGCGTTTTAGAAACCTTTCCCCATCACACGGTGTACCATCTTCTGGGTTTCTCATGCATGTTTTTGATGTAGGAAGATGCCCTTGAACCTGGAGATTTGGGACCCATGCGATGGGTACCACGCAGTATTACTTTAAAGGGTCTGCGTTTGCTCACCCAACCTCACCAAACCTCTCAGCCGCAACAGTGTCCACCCTTATGTCTCATCCAGCTGTGGGTCTAGATATGGTCAATCCAGGTTGCATCACAGCCCCTGAACGCATTGTGTAAGAATTTCTCTCTCTTTCACTGTCTTTGTTTCATGGGTTTTTCAAAGTAATTTATTTTTATAATGGGGTTTAGCTGCTTTTCACTGCTGTGTTTATGCCGCTTTACACCCACTTGACACACTAACAGAGAGATATCAATACATAGCTTTTAAGATTATTACTAGTCAGATATATTCTTGTGCGGTGAATAGGGCGTGTTGAGTCCAGTTCTCTGAGCAAGGAGTAGGTCTTGTCTATTACATATTGGGTTTATGGAACGGTATCTGAGCTAATTTGAAACCCTTGTTTTATGTATCACCCCACCTCACCTTTCCCGTTAAGCAGCCATAGTGTGTTTTCTGCATGTGTGACTCTGTTCTGTTTTGTAATTCAGTTCAAGTGTAACGGTTTTTACATTCCCTCTATAAGTGATACCTTATGAGAAGTGTCCTTTTCTGTGTGACTTATTTCACTTAGAATCGTCGTACCTAAATCCACTCATCATGCTGCTACTAGCCTTATGACATTGATTTCATGGCTGAGTGATATTCCATTGTACATAAGGACCACAACTTCTTTATCCATTTTTCTCTTTCCTGGGATATTGAAGGTGGAATGAAGTGGAGGTCCTTGTCAACAGAGCAGTCCTAAACTTTGGGGTGCTTGTGTCTTGCTGAATTTTAATTTTCCCAATTTATACCCCCATGAGTGGAAGTGCCCTATGCTCTCTAAGCTTTGCTTTTCAGACGTTTCAGGACTCACCGTACAGTTCTCCAGAGTGGCTGTTGACAATTTACATCCCGCCCATCAGTGTAGCAAGGCTCCCATTTCTCCATGGCCTGTCCTGCATTTCTGGTTTTGACACATTTTTCAGCATGGCCCTTTTGACCGATGGGAAGCGAGACATCTTTGTAGCGCTGATTTGCCTTTCCAGGTTGCTTGGTTGGCCAAAAAGGGCGTATGCGTTTTTTCCTGAATATATTCAGGAAAAAACGCATACGCCCTTTTTGGCCAAGGGCATCATTGTCAACGTTTTGCCGCTTTTCATGTGCTTTAAAGGCGATTCGAATCTACCTCCTGAAATCTGTTTCCTGCAATTCTGCCTTGATTTCAAATCCTCTTCTTTGCCTTCCCTCAATATATTTGTGGATGAGAGTTATCATTTATAAGTCTGCAGGTTTGTGAATTGCAGTGCCCTGAACCTCCATTTTACAACTCGCTTTTTAGGGAGCTGGCCGCAAAGCGCAGGATGGCTTCAGGCCCTGTTCTGGTTCCGGGTGGCAGGCTGAGCCTGTGGTTAATTCTTCTTCCTGATGGGAAAATAGAGTGACCTGTGCCTGTCCCAACACCAAGAGCTAGTCTCTCATTGGTTCCACGTCTTCCCGTTCATCCTCAGGACAAATTGCAACCTGTACGGAACAGGAGGTTAAAGGTGCTGATGCTCCAAGTAGGGAGATTGCTAGTAAAGCGGCTGGAATAGTGAACCCGGCCACAAGGAGATGAGAAATGAGGTGCGTTTTACAAACCTTTCCACATCACACGGTGTACCATCTTCTGGGTTTCTCATGCATGTTTTCGATGTAGGAAGATGCCCTTGAACCTGGAGATTTGGGACCCATGAGATGGGTACCACGCAGTATTACTTTAAAGGGTCTGCGTTTGCTCACCCAACCTCACCAAACCTCTCAGCCCCAAGAGTGTCCACCCTTATGTCTCATCCAGCTGTGGGTCTAGATATGGTCAATCCAGGTTGCATCACAGCCCGTGAACGCATTGTGTAAGAATTTCTATCTCTTTCACTGTCTTTGTTTCATGGGTTTTTCAAAGTAATTTATTTTTATAATGGGGTTTAGCTGCTTTTCACTGCTGTGTTTATGCCGCTTTACACCCACTTGACACACTAACAGAGATATCAATACATAGGTTTTAAGATTATTACTAGTCAGATAGATTCTTGTGCGGTGAATAGGGCGTGTTGAGTCCAGTTCTCTGAGCAAGGAGTAGGTCTTGTCTATTACATATTGGGTTTATGGAATGGTATCTGAGCTAATTTGAAAACCTTGTTTTATGTATCACCCCACCTCACCTTTCCCGTTAAGCAGCCATAGTGTGTTTTCTGCATGTGTGACTCTGTTCTGTTTTGTAATTCAGTTCAAGTGTAACGGTTTTTACATTCCCTCTATAAGTGATACCTTATGAGAAGTGTCCTTTTCTGTGTGACTTATTTCACTTAGAATCGTCGTACCTAAATCCACTCATCATGCTGCTACTAGCCTTATGACATTGATTTCATGGCTGAGTGATATTCCATTGTACATAAGGACCACAACTTCTTTATCCATTTTTCTCTTTCCTGGGATATTGAAGGTGGAATGAAGTGGAGGTCCTTGTCAACAGAGCAGCCCTAAACTTTGGGGTGCTTGTGTCTTGCTGATTTTTCATTTTCCCAATTTATATCCCCATGAGTGGAAGTGCCCTATGCTCTCTAAGCTTTGCTTTTTAGACGTTTCAGGACTCACTGTACACTTCTCCAGAGTGGCTGTTGACAATTTACATCCCGCCCATCAGTGTAGCAAGGCTCCCATTTCTCCATGGCCTGTCCTGCATTTCTGGTTTTGACACTTTTTTCAGCATGGCCCTTTTGACTGATGGGAAGCGAGACATCTTTGTAGCGCTGATTTGCCTTTCCAGGTTGCTTGGTTGGCCAAAAAGGGCGTATGCGTTTTTTCCTGAATATATTCAGGAAAAAACGCATACGCCCTTTTTGGCCAAGGGCATCATTGTCAACGTTTTGCCGCTTTTCATGTGCTTTAAAGGCGATTCGAATCTACCTCCTGAAATCTGTTTCCTGCAATTCTGCCTTGATTTCAAATCCTCTTCTTTGCCTTCCCTCAATATATTTGTGGACGAGAGTTATCATTTATAAGTCTGCAGGTTTGTGAATTGCAGTGTCCTGAACCTCCATTTTACAACTCGCTTTTTAGGGAGCTGGCCGCAATTGCGCAGGATGGCTTCAGGCCCTGTTCTGGTTCCGGGTGGCAGGCTGAGCCTGTGGTTAATTCTTCTTCCTGATGGGAAAATAGAGTGACCTGTGCCTGTCCCAACACCAAGAGCTAGTCTCTCATTGGTTCCACGTCTTCCCGTTCATCCTCAGGACAAACTGCAACCTGTACGGGACAGGAGGTTAAAGGTGCTGATGCTCCAAGTAGGGAGATTGCTAGTAAAGTGCTGGAATAGCGAAGCCGGCCACAAGGAGAGGAGAAATGAGGTGCGTTTTAGAAACCTTTCCACATCACACGGTGTACCATCTTCTGGGTTTCTCATGCATGTTTTCGATGTAGGAAGATGCCCTTGAACCTGGAGATTTGGGACCCATGCGATGGGTACCATGCAGTATTACTTTAAAGGGTCTGCGTTTGCTCACCCAACCTCACCAAACCTCTCAGCCCCAAGAGTGTCCACCCTTATGTCTCATCCAGCTGTGGGTCTAGATATGGTCAATCCAGGTTGCATCACAGCCCGTGAACGCATTGTGTAAGAATTTCTATCTCTTTCACTGTCTTTGTTTCATGGGTTTTTCAAAGTAATTTATTTTTATAATGGGGTTTAGCTGCTTTTCACTGCTGTGTTTATGCCGCTTTACACCCACTTGACACGCTAACAGAGAGATATCAATACATAGGTTTTAAGATTATTACTAGTCAGATATATTCTTGTGCGGTGAATAGGGCGTGTTGAGTCCAGTTCTCTGAGCAAGGAGTAGGTCTTGTCTATTACATATTGGTTTTATGGAACGGTATCTGAGCTAATTTGAAACCCTTGTTTTATGTATCACCCCACCTCACCTTTCCCGTTAAGCAGCCATAGTGTGTTTTCTGCATGTGTGACTCTGTTCTGTTTTGTAATTCAGTTCAAGTGTAACGGTTTTTACATTCCCTCTATAAGTGATACCTTATGAGAAGTGTCCTTTTCTGTGTGACTTATTTCACTTAGAATCGTCGTACCTAAATCCACTCATCATGCTGCTACTAGCCTTATGACATTGATTTCATGGCTGAGTGATATTCCATTGTACATAAGGACCACAACTTCTTTATCCATTTTTCTCTTTCCTGGGATATTGAAGGTGGAATGAAGTGGAGGTCCTTGTCAACAGAGCAGCCCTAAACTTTGGGGTGCTTGTGTCTTGCTGATTTTTAATTTTCCCAATTTATACCCCCATGAGTGGAAGTGCCCTATGCTCTCTAAGCTTTGTTTTTTAGATGTTTCAGGACTCACCGTACGCTTCTCCAGAGTGGCTGTTGGCAATTTACATCCCGCCCATCAGCGTAGCAAGGCTCCCATTTCTCCATGGCCTGTCCTGCATTTCTGATTTTGACACTTTTTTCAGCATGGCCCTTTTGACCGATGGGAAGCGAGACATCTTTGTAGCGCTGATTTGCCTTTCCAGGTTGCTTGGTTGGCCAAAAAGGGCGTATGCGTTTTTTCCTGAATATATTCAGGAAAAAACGCATACGCCCTTTTTGGCCAAGGGCATCATTGTCAACGTTTTGCCACTTTTCATGTACTTTAAAGGCGATTCGAATCTACCTCCTGAAATCTGTTTCCTGCAATTCTGCCTTGATTTCAAATCCTCTTCTTTGCCTTCCCTCAATATATTTGTGGACGAGAGTTATCATTTATAAGTCTGCAGGTTTGTGAATTGCAGTGCCCTGAACCTCCATTTTACAACTCGCTTTTTAGGGAGCTGGCCGCAATAGCGCAGGATGGCTTCAGGCCCTGTTCTGGTTCCGGGTGGCAGGCTGAGCCTGTGGTTAATTCTTCTTCCTGATGGGAAAATAGAGTGACCTGTGCCTGTCCCAACACCAAGAGCTAGTCTCTCATTGGTTCCACGTCTTCCCGTTCATCCTCAGGACAAACTGCAACCTGTACGGGACAGGAGGTTAAAGGTGCTGATGCTCCAAGTAGGGAGATTGCTAGTAAAGTGCTGGAATAGCGAAGCCGGCCACAAGGAGAGGAGAAATGAGGTGCGTTTTAGAAACCTTTCCACATCACACGGTGTACCATCTTCTGGGTTTCTCATGCATGTTTTCGATGTAGGAAGATGCCCTTGAACCTGGAGATTTGGGACCCATGCGATGGGTACCATGCAGTATTACTTTAAAGGGTCTGCGTTTGCTCACCCAACCTCACCAAACCTCTCAGCCCCAAGAGTGTCCACCCTTATGTCTCATCCAGCTGTGTGTCTAGATATGGTCAATCCAGGTTGCATCACAGCCCGTGAACGCATTGTGTAAGAATTTCTATCTCTTTCACTGTCTTTGTTTCATGGGTTTTTCAAAGTAATTTATTTTTATAATGGGGTTTAGCTGCTTTTCACTGCTGTGTTTATGCCGCTTTACACCCACTTGACACGCTAACAGAGAGATATCAATACATAGCTTTTAAGATTATTACTAGTCAGATATATTCTTGTGCGGTGAATAGGGCGTGTTGAGTCCAGTTCTCTGAGCAAGGAGTAGGTCTTGTCTATTACATATTGGTTTTATGGAACGGTATCTGAGCTAATTTGAAACCCTTGTTTTATGTATCACCCCACCTCACCTTTCCCGTTAAGCAGCCATAGTGTGTTTTCTGCATGTGTGACTCTGTTCTGTTTTGTAATTCAGTTCAAGTGTAACGGTTTTTACATTCCCTCTATAAGTGATACCTTATGAGAAGTGTCCTTTTCTGTGTGACTTATTTCACTTAGAATCGTCGTACCTAAATCCACTCATCATGCTGCTACTAGCCTTATGACATTGATTTCATGGCTGAGTGATATTCCATTGTACATATGGACCACAACTTCTTTATCCATTTTTCTCTTTCCTGGTATATTGAAGGTGGAATGAAGTGGAGGTCCTTGTCAACAGAGCAGCCCTAAACTTTGGGGTGCTTGTGTCTTGCTGATTTTTAATTTTCCCAATTTATACCCCCATGAGTGGAAGTGCCCTATGCTCTCTAAGCTTTGCTTTTTAGACCTTTCAGGACTCACCGTACACTTCTCCAGAGTGGCTGTTGACAATTTACATCCCGCCCATCAGTGTAGCAAGGCTCCCATTTCTCCATGGCCTGTCCTGCATTTCTGGTTTTGACACTTTTTTCAGCATGGCCTTTTTAACCGATGGGAAGCGAGACATCTTTGTAGCGCTGATTTGCCTTTCCAGGTTGCTTGGTTGGCTAAAAAGGGCGTATGCGTTTTTTCCTGAATATATTCAGGAAAAAACGCATACGCCCTTTTTGGCCAAGGGCATCATTGTCAACGTTTTGCCGCTTTTCATGTGCTTTAAAGGCGATTCGAATCTACCTCCTGAAATCTGTTTCCTGCAATTCTGCCTTGATTTCAAATCCTCTTCTTTGCCTTCCCTCAATATATTTGTGGACGAGAGTTATCATTTATAACTCTGCAGGTTTGTGAATTGCAGTGCCCTGAACCTCCATTTTACGACTCGCTTTTTTGGGAGATGGCCGCAAAAGCGCAGGATGGCTTCAGGCCCTATTCTTGTTCCGGGGGGCAGGCTGAGCCTGTGGTTAATTCTTCTTCCTGATGGGAAAATAGAGTGACCTGTGCCTGTCCCAACACCAAGAGCTAGTCTCTCATTGGTTCCACATCTTCCCGTTCATCCTCAGGACAAATTGCAACCTGTACGGAACAGGAGGTTAAAGGTGATGATGCTCCAAGGAGGGAGATTGCTAGTAAAGTGGCTGGAATGGCGAACCCGAGCACAAGGAGATGAGAAATGAGGTGCGTTTTAGAAACCTTTCCCCATCACACGGTGTACCATCTTCTGGGTTTCTCATGCATGTTTTTGATGTAGGAAGATGCCCTTGAACCTGGAGATTTGGGACCCATGCGATGGGTACCACGCAGTATTACTTTAAAGGGTCTGCGTTTGCTCACCCAACCTCACCAAACCTCTCAGCCTCAACAGTGTCCACCCTTATGTCTCATCCAGCTGTGGGTCTAGATATGGTCAATCCAGGTTGCATCACAGCCCCTGAACGCATTGTGTAAGAATTTCTCTCTCTTTCACTGTCTTTGTTTCATGGGTTTTTCAAAGTAATTTATTTTTATAATGGGGTTTAGCTGCTTTTCACTGCTGTGTTTATGCCGCTTTACACCCACTTGACACACTAACAGAGAGATATCAATACATAGCTTTTAAGATTATTACTAGTCAGATATATTCTTGTGCAGTGAATAGGGCGTGTTGAGTCCAGTTCTCTGAGCAAGGAGTAGGTCTTGTCTATTACATATTGGGTTTATGGAACGGTATCTGAGCTAATTTGAAACCCTTGTTTTATGTATCACCCCACCTCACCTTTCCCGTTAAGCAGCCATAGTGTGTTTTCTGCATGTGTGACTCTGTTCTGTTTTGTAATTCAGTTCAAGTGTAACGGTTTTTACATTCCCTCTATAAGTGATACCTTATGAGAAGTGTCCTTTTCTGTGTGACTTATTTCACTTAGAATCGTCGTACCTAAATCCACTCATCATGCTGCTACTAGCCTTATGACATTGATTTCATGGCTGAGTGATATTCCATTGTACATAAGGACCACAACTTCTTTATCCATTTTTCTCTTTCCTGGGATATTGAAGGTGGAATGAAGTGGAGGTCCTTGTCAACAGAGCAGCCCTAAACTTTGGGGTGCTTGTGTCTTGCTGATTTTTAATTTTCCCAATTTATACCCCCATGAGTGGAAGTGCCCTATGCTCTCTAAGCTTTGTTTTTTAGATGTTTCAGGACTCACCGTACGCTTCTCCAGAGTGGCTGTTGGCAATTTACATCCCGCCCATCAGCGTAGCAAGGCTCCCATTTCTCCATGGCCTGTCCTGCATTTCTGATTTTGACACTTTTTTCAGCATGGCCCTTTTGACCGATGGGAAGCGAGACATCTTTGTAGCGCTGATTTGCCTTTCCAGGTTGCTTGGTTGGCCAAAAAGGGCGTATGCGTTTTTTCCTGAATATATTCAGGAAAAAACGCATACGCCCTTTTTGGCCAAGGGCATCATTGTCAACGTTTTGCCACTTTTCATGTACTTTAAAGGCGATTCGAATCTACCTCCTGAAATCTGTTTCCTGCAATTCTGCCTTGATTTCAAATCCTCTTCTTTGCCTTCCCTCAATATATTTGTGGACGAGAGTTATCATTTATAAGTCTGCAGGTTTGTGAATTGCAGTGCCCTGAACCTCCATTTTACAACTCGCTTTTTAGGGAGCTGGCCGCAATTGCGCAGGATGGCTTCAGGCCCTGTTCTGGTTCCGGGTGGCAGGCTGAGCCTGTGGTTAATTCTTCTTCCTGATGGGAAAATAGAGTGACCTGTGCCTGTCCCAACACCAAGAGCTAGTCTCTCATTGGTTCCACGTCTTCCCGTTCATCCTCAGGACAAACTGCAACCTGTACGGGACAGGAGGTTAAAGGTGCTGATGCTCCAAGTAGGGAGATTGCTAGTAAAGTGCTGGAATAGCGAAGCCGGCCACAAGGAGAGGAGAAATGAGGTGCGTTTTAGAAACCTTTCCACATCACACGGTGTACCATCTTCTGGGTTTCTCATGCATGTTTTCGATGTAGGAAGATGCCCTTGAACCTGGAGATTTGGGACCCATGCGATGGGTACCATGCAGTATTACTTTAAAGGGTCTGCGTTTGCTCACCCAACCTCACCAAACCTCTCAGCCCCAAGAGTGTCCACCCTTATGTCTCATCCAGCTGTGTGTCTAGATATGGTCAATCCAGGTTGCATCACAGCCCGTGAACGCATTGTGTAAGAATTTCTATCTCTTTCACTGTCTTTGTTTCATGGGTTTTTCAAAGTAATTTATTTTTATAATGGGGTTTAGCTGCTTTTCACTGCTGTGTTTATGCCGCTTTACACCCACTTGACACGCTAACAGAGAGATATCAATACATAGGTTTTAAGATTATTACTAGTCAGATATATTCTTGTGCGGTGAATAGGGCGTGTTGAGTCCAGTTCTCTGAGCAAGGAGTAGGTCTTGTCTATTACATATTGGTTTTATGGAACGGTATCTGAGCTAATTTGAAACCCTTGTTTTATGTATCACCCCACCTCACCTTTCCCGTTAAGCAGCCATAGTGTGTTTTCTGCATGTGTGACTCTGTTCTGTTTTGTAATTCAGTTCAAGTGTAACGGTTTTTACATTCCCTCTATAAGTGATACCTTATGAGAAGTGTCCTTTTCTGTGTGACTTATTTCACTTAGAATCGTCGTACCTAAATCCACTCATCATGCTGCTACTAGCCTTATGACATTGATTTCATGGCTGAGTGATATTCCATTGTACATATGGACCACAACTTCTTTATCCATTTTTCTCTTTCCTGGTATATTGAAGGTGGAATGAAGTGGAGGTCCTTGTCAACAGAGCAGCCCTAAACTTTGGGGTGCTTGTGTCTTGCTGATTTTTAATTTTCCCAATTTATACCCCCATGAGTGGAAGTGCCCTATGCTCTCTAAGCTTTGCTTTTTAGACCTTTCAGGACTCACCGTACACTTCTCCAGAGTGGCTGTTGACAATTTACATCCCGCCCATCAGTGTAGCAAGGCTCCCATTTCTCCATGGCCTGTCCTGCATTTCTGGTTTTGACACTTTTTTCAGCATGGCCTTTTTAACCGATGGGAAGCGAGACATCTTTGTAGCGCTGATTTGCCTTTCCAGGTTGCTTGGTTGGCTAAAAAGGGCGTATGCGTTTTTTCCTGAATATATTCAGGAAAAAACGCATACGCCCTTTTTGGCCAAGGGCATCATTGTCAACGTTTTGCCGCTTTTCATGTGCTTTAAAGGCGATTCGAATCTACCTCCTGAAATCGGTTTCCTGCAATTCTGCCTTGATTTCAAATCCTCTTCTTTGCCTTCCCTCAATATATTTGTGGACGAGAGTTATCATTTATAACTCTGCAGGTTTGTGAATTGCAGTGCCCTGAACCTCCATTTTACGACTCGCTTTTTTGGGAGATGGCCGCAAAAGCGCAGGATGGCTTCAGGCCCTATTCTTGTTCCGGGGGGCAGGCTGAGCCTGTGGTTAATTCTTCTTCCTGATGGGAAAATAGAGTGACCTGTGCCTGTCCCAACACCAAGAGCTAGTCTCTCATTGGTTCCACATCTTCCCGTTCATCCTCAGGACAAATTGCAACCTGTACGGAACAGGAGGTTAAAGGTGATGATGCTCCAAGGAGGGAGATTGCTAGTAAAGTGGCTGGAATGGCGAACCCGAGCACAAGGAGATGAGAAATGAGGTGCGTTTTAGAAACCTTTCCCCATCACACGGTGTACCATCTTCTGGGTTTCTCATGCATGTTTTTGATGTAGGAAGATGCCCTTGAACCTGGAGATTTGGGACCCATGCGATGGGTACCACGCAGTATTACTTTAAAGGGTCTGCGTTTGCTCACCCAACCTCACCAAACCTCTCAGCCTCAACAGTGTCCACCCTTATGTCTCATCCAGCTGTGGGTCTAGATATGGTCAATCCAGGTTGCATCACAGCCCCTGAACGCATTGTGTAAGAATTTCTCTCTCTTTCACTGTCTTTGTTTCATGGGTTTTTCAAAGTAATTTATTTTTATAATGGGGTTTAGCTGCTTTTCACTGCTGTGTTTATGCCGCTTTACACCCACTTGACACACTAACAGAGAGATATCAATACATAGCTTTTAAGATTATTACTAGTCAGATATATTCTTGTGCAGTGAATAGGGCGTGTTGAGTCCAGTTCTCTGAGCAAGGAGTAGGTCTTGTCTATTACATATTGGGTTTATGGAACGGTATCTGAGCTAATTTGAAACCCTTGTTTTATGTATCACCCCACCTCACCTTTCCCGTTAAGCAGCCATAGTGTGTTTTCTGCATGTGTGACTCTGTTCTGTTTTGTAATTCAGTTCAAGTGTAACGGTTTTTACATTCCCTCTATAAGTGATACCTTATGAGAAGTGTCCTTTTCTGTGTGACTTATTTCACTTAGAATCGTCGTACCTAAATCCACTCATCATGCTGCTACTAGCCTTATGACATTGATTTCATGGCTGAGTGATATTCCATTGTACATAAGGACCACAACTTCTTTATCCATTTTTCTCTTTCCTGGGATATTGAAGGTGGAATGAAGTGGAGGTCCTTGTCAACAGAGCAGCCCTAAACTTTGGGGTGCTTGTGTCTTGCTGATTTTTAATTTTCCCAATTTATACCCCCATGAGTGGAAGTGCCCTATGCTCTCTAAGCTTTGTTTTTTAGATGTTTCAGGACTCACCGTACGCTTCTCCAGAGTGGCTGTTGGCAATTTACATCCCGCCCATCAGCGTAGCAAGGCTCCCATTTCTCCATGGCCTGTCCTGCATTTCTGATTTTGACACTTTTTTCAGCATGGCCCTTTTGACCGATGGGAAGCGAGACATCTTTGTAGCGCTGATTTGCCTTTCCAGGTTGCTTGGTTGGCCAAAAAGGGCGTATGCGTTTTTTCCTGAATATATTCAGGAAAAAACGCATACGCCCTTTTTGGCCAAGGGCATCATTGTCAACGTTTTGCCACTTTTCATGTACTTTAAAGGCGATTCGAATCTACCTCCTGAAATCTGTTTCCTGCAATTCTGCCTTGATTTCAAATCCTCTTCTTTGCCTTCCCTCAATATATTTGTGGACGAGAGTTATCATTTATAAGTCTGCAGGTTTGTGAATTGCAGTGCCCTGAACCTCCATTTTACAACTCGCTTTTTAGGGAGCTGGCCGCAATTGCGCAGGATGGCTTCAGGCCCTGTTCTGGTTCCGGGTGGCAGGCTGAGCCTGTGGTTAATTCTTCTTCCTGATGGGAAAATAGAGTGACCTGTGCCTGTCCCAACACCAAGAGCTAGTCTCTCATTGGTTCCACGTCTTCCCGTTCATCCTCAGGACAAACTGCAACCTGTACGGGACAGGAGGTTAAAGGTGCTGATGCTCCAAGTAGGGAGATTGCTAGTAAAGTGCTGGAATAGCGAAGCCGGCCACAAGGAGAGGAGAAATGAGGTGCGTTTTAGAAACCTTTCCACATCACACGGTGTACCATCTTCTGGGTTTCTCATGCATGTTTTCGATGTAGGAAGATGCCCTTGAACCTGGAGATTTGGGACCCATGCGATGGGTACCATGCAGTATTACTTTAAAGGGTCTGCGTTTGCTCACCCAACCTCACCAAACCTCTCAGCCCCAAGAGTGTCCACCCTTATGTCTCATCCAGCTGTGTGTCTAGATATGGTCAATCCAGGTTGCATCACAGCCCGTGAACGCATTGTGTAAGAATTTCTATCTCTTTCACTGTCTTTGTTTCATGGGTTTTTCAAAGTAATTTATTTTTATAATGGGGTTTAGCTGCTTTTCACTGCTGTGTTTATGCCGCTTTACACCCACTTGACACGCTAACAGAGAGATATCAATACATAGGTTTTAAGATTATTACTAGTCAGATATATTCTTGTGCGGTGAATAGGGCGTGTTGAGTCCAGTTCTCTGAGCAAGGAGTAGGTCTTGTCTATTACATATTGGTTTTATGGAACGGTATCTGAGCTAATTTGAAACCCTTGTTTTATGTATCACCCCACCTCACCTTTCCCGTTAAGCAGCCATAGTGTGTTTTCTGCATGTGTGACTCTGTTCTGTTTTGTAATTCAGTTCAAGTGTAACGGTTTTTACATTCCCTCTATAAGTGATACCTTATGAGAAGTGTCCTTTTCTGTGTGACTTATTTCACTTAGAATCGTCGTACCTAAATCCACTCATCATGCTGCTACTAGCCTTATGACATTGATTTCATGGCTGAGTGATATTCCATTGTACATATGGACCACAACTTCTTTATCCATTTTTCTCTTTCCTGGTATATTGAAGGTGGAATGAAGTGGAGGTCCTTGTCAACAGAGCAGCCCTAAACTTTGGGGTGCTTGTGTCTTGCTGATTTTTAATTTTCCCAATTTATACCCCCATGAGTGGAAGTGCCCTATGTTCTCTAAGCTTTGCTTTTTAGACGTTTCAGGACTCACCGTACACTTCTCCAGAGTGGCTGTTGACAATTTACATCCCGCCCATCAGTGTAGCAAGGCTCCCATTTCTCCATGGCCTGTCCTGCATTTCTGGTTTTGACACTTTTTTCAGCATGGCCTTTTTAACCGATGGGAAGCGAGACATCTTTGTAGCGCTGATTTGCCTTTCCAGGTTGCTTGGTTGGCTAAAAAGGGCGTATGCGTTTTTTCCTGAATATATTCAGGAAAAAACGCATACGCCCTTTTTGGCCAAGGGCATCATTGTCAACGTTTTGCCGCTTTTCATGTGCTTTAAAGGCGATTCGAATCTACCTCCTGAAATCTGTTTCCTGCAATTCTGCCTTGATTTCAAATCCTCTTCTTTGCCTTCCCTCAATATATTTGTGGACGAGAGTTATCATTTATAACTCTGCAGGTTTGTGAATTGCAGTGCCCTGAACCTCCATTTTACGACTCGCTTTTTTGGGAGATGGCCGAAAAAGCGCAGGATGGCTTCAGGCCCTATTCTTGTTCCGGGGGGCAGGCTGAGCCTGTGGTTAATTCTTCTTCCTGATGGGAAAATAGAGTGACCTGTGCCTGTCCCAACACCAAGAGCTAGTCTCTCATTGGTTCCACATCTTCCCGTTCATCCTCAGGACAAATTGCAACCTGTACGGAACAGGAGGTTAAAGGTGCTGATGCTCCAAGGAGGGAGATTGCTAGTAAAGTGGCTGGAATGGCGAACCCGAGCACAAGGAGATGAGAAATGAGGTGCGTTTTAGAAACCTTTCCCCATCACACGGTGTACCATCTTCTGGGTTTCTCATGCATGTTTTTGATGTAGGAAGATGCCCTTGAACCTGGAGATTTGGGACCCATGCGATGGGTACCACGCAGTATTACTTTAAAGGGTCTGCGTTTGCTCACCCAACCTCACCAAACCTCTCAGCCTCAACAGTGTCCACCCTTATGTCTCATCCAGCTGTGGGTCTAGATATGGTCAATCCAGGTTGCATCACAGCCCCTGAACGCATTGTGTAAGAATTTCTCTCTCTTTCACTGTCTTTGTTTCATGGGTTTTTCAAAGTAATTTATTTTTATAATTTGGTTTAGCTGCTTTTCACTGCTGTGTTTATGCCGCTTTACACCCACTTGACACACTAACAGAGAGATATCAATACATAGCTTTTAAGATTATTACTAGTCAGATATATTCTTGTGCGGTGAATAGGGCGTGTTGAGTCCAGTTCTCTGAGCAAGGAGTAGGTCTTGTCTATTACATATTGGGTTTATGGAACGGTATCTGAGCTAATTTGAAACCCTTGTTTTATGTATCACCCCACCTCACCTTTCCCGTTAAGCAGCCATAGTGTGTTTTCTGCATGTGTGACTCTGTTCTGTTTTGTAATTCAGTTCAAGTGTAACGGTTTTTACATTCCCTCTATAAGTGATACCTTATGAGAAGTGTCCTTTTCTGTGTGACTTATTTCACTTAGAATCGTCGTACCTAAATCCACTCATCATGCTGCTACTAGCCTTATGACATTGATTTCATGGCTGAGTGATATTCCATTGTACATAAGGACCACAACTTCTTTATCCATTTTTCTCTTTCCTGGGATATTGAAGGTGGAATGAAGTGGAGGTCCTTGTCAACAGAGCAGTCCTAAACTTTGGGGTGCTTGTGTCTTGCTGAATTTTAATTTTCCCAATTTATACCCCCATGAGTGGAAGTGCCCTATGCTCTCTAAGCTTTGCTTTTCAGACGTTTCAGGACTCACCGTACAGTTCTCCAGAGTGGCTGTTGACAATTTACATCCCGCCCATCAGTGTAGCAAGGCTCCCATTTCTCCATGGCCTGTCCTGCATTTCTGGTTTTGACACATTTTTCAGCATGGCCCTTTTGACCGATGGGAAGCGAGACATCTTTGTAGCGCTGATTTGCCTTTCCAGGTTGCTTGGTTGGCCAAAAAGGGCGTATGCGTTTTTTCCTGAATATATTCAGGAAAAATCGCATACGCCCTTTTTGGCCAAGGGCATCATTGTCAACGTTTTGCCGCTTTTCATGTGCTTTAAAGGCGATTCGAATCTACCTCCTGAAATCTGTTTCCTGCAATTCTGCCTTGATTTCAAATCCTCTTCTTTGCCTTCCCTCAATATATTTGTGGATGAGAGTTATCATTTATAAGTCTGCAGGTTTGTGAATTGCAGTGCCCTGAACCTCCATTTTACAACTCGCTTTTTAGGGAGCTGGCCGCAAAGCGCAGGATGGCTTCAGGCCCTGTTCTGGTTCCGGGTGGCAGGCTGAGCCTGTGGTTAATTCTTCTTCCTGATGGGAAAATAGAGTGACCTGTGCCTGTCCCAACACCAAGAGCTAGTCTCTCATTGGTTCCACGTCTTCCCGTTCATCCTCAGGACAAATTGCAACCTGTACGGAACAGGAGGTTAAAGGTGCTGATGCTCCAAGTAGGGAGATTGCTAGTAAAGCGGCTGGAATAGCGAACCCGGCCACAAGGAGATGAGAAATGAGGTGCGTTTTACAAACCTTTCCACATCACACGGTGTACCATCTTCTGGGTTTCTCATGCATGTTTTCGATGTAGGAAGATGCCCTTGAACCTGGAGATTTGGGACCCATGAGATGGGTACCACGCAGTATTACTTTAAAGGGTCTGCGTTTGCTCACCCAACCTCACCAAACCTCTCAGCCCCAAGAGTGTCCACCCTTATGTCTCATCCAGCTGTGGGTCTAGATATGGTCAATCCAGGTTGCATCACAGCCCGTGAACGCATTGTGTAAGAATTTCTATCTCTTTCACTGTCTTTGTTTCATGGGTTTTTCAAAGTAATTTATTTTTATAATGGGGTTTAGCTGCTTTTCACTGCTGTGTTTATGCCGCTTTACACCCACTTGACACACTAACAGAGATATCAATACATAGGTTTTAAGATTATTACTAGTCAGATAGATTCTTGTGCGGTGAATAGGGCGTGTTGAGTCCAGTTCTCTGAGCAAGGAGTAGGTCTTGTCTATTACATATTGGGTTTATGGAATGGTATCTGAGCTAATTTGAAAACCTTGTTTTATGTATCACCCCACCTCACCTTTCCCGTTAAGCAGCCATAGTGTGTTTTCTGCATGTGTGACTCTGTTCTGTTTTGTAATTCAGTTCAAGTGTAACGGTTTTTACATTCCCTCTATAAGTGATACCTTATGAGAAGTGTCCTTTTCTGTGTGACTTATTTCACTTAGAATCGTCGTACCTAAATCCACTCATCATGCTGCTACTAGCCTTATGACATTGATTTCATGGCTGAGTGATATTCCATTGTACATAAGGACCACAACTTCTTTATCCATTTTTCTCTTTCCTGGGATATTGAAGGTGGAATGAAGTGGAGGTCCTTGTCAACAGAGCAGCCCTAAACTTTGGGGTGCTTGTGTCTTGCTGATTTTTCATTTTCCCAATTTATATCCCCATGAGTGGAAGTGCCCTATGCTCTCTAAGCTTTGCTTTTTAGACGTTTCAGGACTCACTGTACACTTCTCCAGAGTGGCTGTTGACAATTTACATCCCGCCCATCAGTGTAGCAAGGCTCCCATTTCTCCATGGCCTGTCCTGCATTTCTGGTTTTGACACTTTTTTCAGCATGGCCCTTTTGACTGATGGGAAGCGAGACATCTTTGTAGCGCTGATTTGCCTTTCCAGGTTGCTTGGTTGGCCAAAAAGGGCGTATGCGTTTTTTCCTGAATATATTCAGGAAAAAACGCATACGCCCTTTTTGGCCAAGGGCATCATTGTCAACGTTTTGCCGCTTTTCATGTGCTTTAAAGGCGATTCGAATCTACCTCCTGAAATCTGTTTCCTGCAATTCTGCCTTGATTTCAAATCCTCTTCTTTGCCTTCCCTCAATATATTTGTGGACGAGAGTTATCATTTATAAGTCTGCAGGTTTGTGAATTGCAGTGTCCTGAACCTCCATTTTACAACTCGCTTTTTAGGGAGCTGGCCGCAATTGCGCAGGATGGCTTCAGGCCCTGTTCTGGTTCCGGGTGGCAGGCTGAGCCTGTGGTTAATTCTTCTTCCTGATGGGAAAATAGAGTGACCTGTGCCTGTCCCAACACCAAGAGCTAGTCTCTCATTGGTTCCACGTCTTCCCGTTCATCCTCAGGACAAACTGCAACCTGTACGGGACAGGAGGTTAAAGGTGCTGATGCTCCAAGTAGGGAGATTGCTAGTAAAGTGCTGGAATAGCGAACCCGGCCACAAGGAGAGGAGAAATGAGGTGCGTTTTAGAAACCTTTCCACATCACACGGTGTACCATCTTCTGGGTTTCTCATGCATGTTTTCGATGTAGGAAGATGCCCTTGAACCTGGAGATTTGGGACCCATGCGATGGGTACCATGCAGTATTACTTTAAAGGGTCTGCGTTTGCTCACCCAACCTCACCAAACCTCTCAGCCCCAAGAGTGTCCACCCTTATGTCTCATCCAGCTGTGGGTCTAGATATGGTCAATCCAGGTTGCATCACAGCCCGTGAACGCATTGTGTAAGAATTTCTATCTCTTTCACTGTCTTTGTTTCATGGGTTTTTCAAAGTAATTTATTTTTATAATGGGGTTTAGCTGCTTTTCACTGCTGTGTTTATGCCGCTTTACACCCACTTGACACGCTAACAGAGAGATATCAATACATAGGTTTTAAGATTATTACTAGTCAGATATATTCTTGTGCGGTGAATAGGGCGTGTTGAGTCCAGTTCTCTGAGCAAGGAGTAGGTCTTGTCTATTACATATTGGTTTTATGGAACGGTATCTGAGCTAATTTGAAACCCTTGTTTTATGTATCACCCCACCTCACCTTTCCCGTTAAGCAGCCATAGTGTGTTTTCTGCATGTGTGACTCTGTTCTGTTTTGTAATTCAGTTCAAGTGTAACGGTTTTTACATTCCCTCTATAAGTGATACCTTATGAGAAGTGTCCTTTTCTGTGTGACTTATTTCACTTAGAATCGTCGTACCTAAATCCACTCATCATGCTGCTACTAGCCTTATGACATTGATTTCATGGCTGAGTGATATTCCATTGTACATATGGACCACAACTTCTTTATCCATTTTTCTCTTTCCTGGTATATTGAAGGTGGAATGAAGTGGAGGTCCTTGTCAACAGAGCAGCCCTAAACTTTGGGGTGCTTGTGTCTTGCTGATTTTTAATTTTCCCAATTTATACCCCCATGAGTGGAAGTGCCCTATGCTCTCTAAGCTTTGTTTTTTAGATGTTTCAGGACTCACCGTACGCTTCTCCAGAGTGGCTGTTGGCAATTTACATCCCGCCCATCAGCGTAGCAAGGCTCCCATTTCTCCATGGCCTGTCCTGCATTTCTGATTTTGACACTTTTTTCAGCATGGCCCTTTTGACCGATGGGAAGCGAGACATCTTTGTAGCGCTGATTTGCCTTTCCAGGTTGCTTGGTTGGCCAAAAAGGGCGTATGCGTTTTTTCCTGAATATATTCAGGAAAAAACGCATACGCCCTTTTTGGCCAAGGGCATCATTGTCAACGTTTTGCCACTTTTCATGTACTTTAAAGGCGATTCGAATCTACCTCCTGAAATCTGTTTCCTGCAATTCTGCCTTGATTTCAAATCCTCTTCTTTGCCTTCCCTCAATATATTTGTGGACGAGAGTTATCATTTATAAGTCTGCAGGTTTGTGAATTGCAGTGTCCTGAACCTCCATTTTACAACTCGCTTTTTAGGGAGCTGGCCGCAATTGCGCAGGATGGCTTCAGGCCCTGTTCTGGTTCCGGGTGGCAGGCTGAGCCTGTGGTTAATTCTTCTTCCTGATGGGAAAATAGAGTGACCTGTGCCTGTCCCAACACCAAGAGCTAGTCTCTCATTGGTTCCACGTCTTCCCGTTCATCCTCAGGACAAACTGCAACCTGTACGGGACAGGAGGTTAAAGGTGCTGATGCTCCAAGTAGGGAGATTGCTAGTAAAGTGCTGGAATAGCGAACCCGGCCACAAGGAGAGGAGAAATGAGGTGCGTTTTAGAAACCTTTCCACATCACACGGTGTACCATCTTCTGGGTTTCTCATGCATGTTTTCGATGTAGGAAGATGCCCTTGAACCTGGAGATTTGGGACCCATGCGATGGGTACCATGCAGTATTACTTTAAAGGGTCTGCGTTTGCTCACCCAACCTCACCAAACCTCTCAGCCCCAAGAGTGTCCACCCTTATGTCTCATCCAGCTGTGGGTCTAGATATGGTCAATCCAGGTTGCATCACAGCCCGTGAACGCATTGTGTAAGAATTTCTATCTCTTTCACTGTCTTTGTTTCATGGGTTTTTCAAAGTAATTTATTTTTATAATGGGGTTTAGCTGCTTTTCACTGCTGTGTTTATGCCGCTTTACACCCACTTGACACGCTAACAGAGAGATATCAATACATAGGTTTTAAGATTATTACTAGTCAGATATATTCTTGTGCGGTGAATAGGGCGTGTTGAGTCCAGTTCTCTGAGCAAGGAGTAGGTCTTGTCTATTACATATTGGTTTTATGGAACGGTATCTGAGCTAATTTGAAACCCTTGTTTTATGTATCACCCCACCTCACCTTTCCCGTTAAGCAGCCATAGTGTGTTTTCTGCATGTGTGACTCTGTTCTGTTTTGTAATTCAGTTCAAGTGTAACGGTTTTTACATTCCCTCTATCAGTGATACCTTATGAGAAGTGTCCTTTTCTGTGTGACTTATTTCACTTAGAATCGTCGTACCTAAATCCACTCATCATGCTGCTACTAGCCTTATGACATTGATTTCATGGCTGAGTGATATTCCATTGTACATATGGACCACAACTTCTTTATCCATTTTTCTCTTTCCTGGTATATTGAAGGTGGAATGAAGTGGAGGTCCTTGTCAACAGAGCAGCCCTAAACTTTGGGGTGCTTGTGTCTTGCTGATTTTTAATTTTCCCAATTTATACCCCCATGAGTGGAAGTGCCCTATGCTCTCTAAGCTTTGCTTTTTAGACCTTTCAGGACTCACCGTACACTTCTCCAGAGTGGCTGTTGACAATTTACATCCCGCCCATCAGTGTAGCAAGGCTCCCATTTCTCCATGGCCTGTCCTGCATTTCTGGTTTTGACACTTTTTTCAGCATGGCCTTTTTAACCGATGGGAAGCGAGACATCTTTGTAGCGCTGATTTGCCTTTCCAGGTTGCTTGGTTGGCTAAAAAGGGCGTATGCGTTTTTTCCTGAATATATTCAGGAAAAAACGCATACGCCCTTTTTGGCCAAGGGCATCATTGTCAACGTTTTGCCGCTTTTCATGTGCTTTAAAGGCGATTCGAATCTACCTCCTGAAATCTGTTTCCTGCAATTCTGCCTTGATTTCAAATCCTCTTCTTTGCCTTCCCTCAATATATTTGTGGACGAGAGTTATCATTTATAACTCTGCAGGTTTGTGAATTGCAGTGCCCTGAACCTCCATTTTACGACTCGCGTTTTTGGGAGATGGCCGCAAAAGCGCAGGATGGTTTCAGGCCCTATTCTTGTTCCGGGGGGCAGGCTGAGCCTGTGGTTAATTCTTCTTCCTGATGGGAAAATAGAGTGACCTGTGCCTGTCCCAACACCAAGAGCTAGTCTCTCATTGGTTCCACGTCTTCCAGTTCATCCTCAGGACAAATTGCAACCTGTACGGAACAGGAGGTTAAAGGTGATGATGCTCCAAGGAGGGAGATTGCTAGTAAAGTGGCTGGAATGGCGAACCCGAGCACAAGGAGATGAGAAATGAGGTGCGTTTTAGAAACCTTTCCCCATCACACGGTGTACCATCTTCTGGGTTTCTCATGCATGTTTTTGATGTAGGAAGATGCCCTTGAACCTGGAGATTTGGGACCCATGCGATGGGTACCACGCAGTATTACTTTAAAGGGTCTGCGTTTGCTCACCCAACCTCACCAAACCTCTCAGCCTCAACAGTGTCCACCCTTATGTCTCATCCAGCTGTGGGTCTAGATATGGTCAATCCAGGTTGCATCACAGCCCCTGAACGCATTGTGTAAGAATTTCTCTCTCTTTCACTGTCTTTGTTTCATGGGTTTTTCAAAGTAATTTATTTTTATAATGGGGTTTAGCTGCTTTTCACTGCTGTGTTTATGCCGCTTTACACCCACTTGACACACTAACAGAGAGATATCAATACATAGCTTTTAAGATTATTACTAGTCAGATATATTCTTGTGCGGTGAATAGGGCGTGTTGAGTCCAGTTCTCTGAGCAAGGAGTAGGTCTTGTCTATTACATATTGGGTTTATGGAACGGTATCTGAGCTAATTTGAAACCCTTGTTTTATGTATCACCCCACCTCACCTTTCCCGTTAAGCAGCCATAGTGTGTTTTCTGCATGTGTGACTCTGTTCTGTTTTGTAATTCAGTTCAAGTGTAACGGTTTTTACATTCCCTCTATAAGTGATACCTTATGAGAAGTGTCCTTTTCTGTGTGACTTATTTCACTTAGAATCGTCATACCTAAATCCACTCATCATGCTGCTACTAGCCTTATGACATTGATTTCATGGCTGAGTGATATTCCATTGTACATAAGGACCACAACTTCTTTATCCATTTTTCTCTTTCCTGGGATATTGAAGGTGGAATGAAGTGGAGGTCCTTGTCAACAGAGCAGTCCTAAACTTTGGGGTGCTTGTGTCTTGCTGAATTTTAATTTTCCCAATTTATACCCCCATGAGTGGAAGTGCCCTATGCTCTCTAAGCTTTGCTTTTCAGACGTTTCAGGACTCACCGTACAGTTCTCCAGAGTGGCTGTTGACAATTTACATCCCGCCCATCAGTGTAGCAAGGCTCCCATTTCTCCATGGCCTGTCCTGCATTTCTGGTTTTGACACATTTTTCAGCATGGCCCTTTTGACCGATGGGAAGCGAGACATCTTTGTAGCGCTGATTTGCCTTTCCAGGTTGCTTGGTTGGCCAAAAAGGGCGTATGCGTTTTTTCCTGAATATATTCAGGAAAAAACGCATACGCCCTTTTTGGCCAAGGGCATCATTGTCAACGTTTTGCCGCTTTTCATGTGCTTTAAAGGCGATTCGAATCTACCTCCTGAAATCTGTTTCCTGCAATTCTGCCTTGATTTCAAATCCTCTTCTTTGCCTTCCCTCAATATATTTGTGGACGAGAGTTATCATTTATAAGTCTGCAGGTTTGTGAATTGCAGTGTCCTGAACCTCCATTTTACAACTCGCTTTTTAGGGAGCTGGCCGCAATTGCGCAGGATGGCTTCAGGCCCTGTTCTGGTTCCGGGTGGCAGGCTGATCCTGTGGTTAATTCTTCTTCCTGATGGGAAAATAGAGTGACCTGTGCCTGTCCCAACACCAAGAGCTAGTCTCTCATTGGTTCCACGTCTTCCCGTTCATCCTCAGGACAAACTGCAACCTGTACGGGACAGGAGGTTAAAGGTGCTGATGCTCCAAGTAGGGAGATTGCTAGTAAAGTGCTGGAATAGCGAACCCGGCCACAAGGAGAGGAGAAATGAGGTGCGTTTTAGAAACCTTTCCACATCACACGGTGTACCATCTTCTGGGTTTCTCATGCATGTTTTCGATGTAGGAAGATGCCCTTGAACCTGGAGATTTGGGACCCATGAGATGGGTACCATGCAGTATTACTTTAAAGGGTCTGCGTTTGCTCACCCAACCTCACCAAACCTCTCAGCCCCAAGAGTGTCCACCCTTATGTCTCATCCAGCTGTGGGTCTAGATATGGTCAATCCAGGTTGCATCACAGCCCGTGAACGCATTGTGTAAGAATTTCTATCTCTTTCACTGTCTTTGTTTCATGGGTTTTTCAAAGTAATTTATTTTTATAATGGGGTTTAGCTGCTTTTCACTGCTGTGTTTATGCCGCTTTACACCCACTTGACACGCTAACAGAGAGATATCAATACATAGGTTTTAAGATTATTACTAGTCAGATATATTCTTGTGCGGTGAATAGGGCGTGTTGAGTCCAGTTCTCTGAGCAAGGAGTAGGTCTTGTCTATTACATATTGGTTTTATGGAACGGTATCTGAGCTAATTTGAAACCCTTGTTTTATGTATCACCCCACCTCACCTTTCCCGTTAAGCAGCCATAGTGTGTTTTCTGCATGTGTGACTCTGTTCTGTTTTGTAATTCAGTTCAAGTGTAACGGTTTTTACATTCCCTCTATCAGTGATACCTTATGAGAAGTGTCCTTTTCTGTGTGACTTATTTCACTTAGAATCGTCGTACCTAAATCCACTCATCATGCTGCTACTAGCCTTATGACATTGATTTCATGGCTGAGTGATATTCCATTGTACATATGGACCACAACTTCTTTATCCATTTTTCTCTTTCCTGGTATATTGAAGGTGGAATGAAGTGGAGGTCCTTGTCAACAGAGCAGCCCTAAACTTTGGGGTGCTTGTGTCTTGCTGATTTTTAATTTTCCCAATTTATACCCCCATGAGTGGAAGTGCCCTATGCTCTCTAAGCTTTGCTTTTTAGAACTTTCAGGACTCACCGTACACTTCTCCAGAGTGGCTGTTGACAATTTACATCCCGCCCATCAGTGTAGCAAGGCTCCCATTTCTCCATGGCCTGTCCTGCATTTCTGGTTTTGACACTTTTTTCAGCATGGCCTTTTTAACCGATGGGAAGCGAGACATCTTTGTAGCGCTGATTTGCCTTTCCAGGTTGCTTGGTTGGCTAAAAAGGGCGTATGCGTTTTTTCCTGAATATATTCAGGAAAAAACGCATACGCCCTTTTTGGCCAAGGGCATCATTGTCAACGTTTTGCCGCTTTTCATGTGCTTTAAAGGCGATTCGAATCTACCTCCTGAAATCTGTTTCCTGCAATTCTGCCTTGATTTCAAATCCTCTTCTTTGCCTTCCCTCAATATATTTGTGGATGAGAGTTATCATTTATAAGTCTGCAGGTTTGTGAATTGCAGTGCCCTGAACCTCCATTTTACAACTCGCTTTTTAGGGAGCTGGCCGCAAAGCGCAGGATGGCTTCAGGCCCTGTTCTGGTTCCGGGTGGCAGGCTGAGCCTGTGGTTAATTCTTCTTCCTGATGGGAAAATAGAGTGACCTGTGCCTGTCCCAACACCAAGAGCTAGTCTCTCATTGGTTCCACGTCTTCCCGTTCATCCTCAGGACAAATTGCAACCTGTACGGAACAGGAGGTTAAAGGTGCTGATGCTCCAAGTAGGGAGATTGCTAGTAAAGCGGCTGGAATAGCGAACCCGGCCACAAGGAGATGAGAAATGAGGTGCGTTTTACAAACCTTTCCACATCACACGGTGTACCATCTTCTGGGTTTCTCATGCATGTTTTCGATGTAGGAAGATGCCCTTGAACCTGGAGATTTGGGACCCATGAGATGGGTACCACGCAGTATTACTTTAAAGGGTCTGCGTTTGCTCACCCAACCTCACCAAACCTCTCAGCCCCAAGAGTGTCCACCCTTATGTCTCATCCAGCTGTGGGTCTAGATATGGTCAATCCAGGTTGCATCACAGCCCGTGAACGCATTGTGTAAGAATTTCTATCTCTTTCACTGTCTTTGTTTCATGGGTTTTTCAAAGTAATTTATTTTTATAATGGGGTTTAGCTGCTTTTCACTGCTGTGTTTATGCCGCTTTACACCCACTTGACACACTAACAGAGATATCAATACATAGGTTTTAAGATTATTACTAGTCAGATAGATTCTTGTGCGGTGAATAGGGCGTGTTGAGTCCAGTTCTCTGAGCAAGGAGTAGGTCTTGTCTATTACATATTGGGTTTATGGAACGGTATCTGAGCTAATTTGAAACCCTTGTTTTATGTATCACCCCACCTCACCTTTCCCGTTAAGCAGCCATAGTGTGTTTTCTGCATGTGTGACTCTGTTCTGTTTTGTAATTCAGTTCAAGTGTAACGGTTTTTACATTCCCTCTATAAGTGATACCTTATGAGAAGTGTCCTTTTCTGTGTGACTTATTTCACTTAGAATCGTCGTACCTAAATCCACTCATCATGCTGCTACTAGCCTTATGACATTGATTTCACGGCTGAGTGATATTCCATTGTACATAAGGACCACAACTTCTTTATCCATTTTTCTCTTTCCTGGGATATTGAAGGTGGAATGAAGTGGAGGTCCTTGTCAACAGAGCAGTCCTAAACTTTGGGGTGCTTGTGTCTTGCTGAATTTTAATTTTCCCAATTTATACCCCCATGAGTGGAAGTGCCCTATGCTCTCTAAGCTTTGCTTTTCAGACGTTTCAGGACTCACCGTACAGTTCTCCAGAGTGGCTGTTGACAATTTACATCCCGCCCATCAGTGTAGCAAGGCTCCCATTTCTCCATGGCCTGTCCTGCATTTCTGGTTTTGACACATTTTTCAGCATGGCCCTTTTGACCGATGGGAAGCGAGACATCTTTGTAGCGCTGATTTGCCTTTCCAGGTTGCTTGGTTGGCCAAAAAGGGCGTATGCGTTTTTTCCTGAATATATTCAGGAAAAAACGCATACGCCCTTTTTGGCCAAGGGCATCATTGTCAACGTTTTGCCGCTTTTCATGTGCGTTAAAGGCGATTCGAATCTACCTCCTGAAATCTGTTTCCTGCAATTCTGCCTTGATTTCAAATCCTCTTCTTTGCCTTCCCTCAATATATTTGTGGATGAGAGTTATCATTTATAAGTCTGCAGGTTTGTGAATTGCAGTGCCCTGAACCTCCATTTTACAACTCGCTTTTTAGGGAGCTGGCCGCAAAGCGCAGGATTGCTTCAGGCCCTGTTCTGGTTCCGGGTGGCAGGCTGAGCCTGTGGTTAATTCTTCTTCCTGATGGGAAAATAGAGTGACCTGTGCCTGTCCCAACACCAAGAGCTAGTCTCTCATTGGTTCCACGTCTTCCCGTTCATCCTCAGGACAAATTGCAACCTGTACGGAACAGGAGGTTAAAGGTGCTGATGCTCCAAGTAGGGAGATTGCTAGTAAAGCGGCTGGAATAGCGAACCCGGCCACAAGGAGATGAGAAATGAGGTGCGTTTTACAAACCTTTCCACATCACACGGTGTACCATCTTCTGGGTTTCTCATGCATGTTTTCGATGTAGGAAGATGCCCTTGAACCTGGAGATTTGGGACCCATGAGATGGGTACCACGCAGTATTACTTTAAAGGGTCTGCGTTTGCTCACCCAACCTCACCAAACCTCTCAGCCCCAAGAGTGTCCACCCTTATGTCTCATCCAGCTGTGGGTCTAGATATGGTCAATCCAGGTTGCATCACAGCCCGTGAACGCATTGTGTAAGAATTTCTATCTCTTTCACTGTCTTTGTTTCATGGGTTTTTCAAAGTAATTTATTTTTATAATGGGGTTTAGCTGCTTTTCACTGCTGTGTTTATGCCGCTTTACACCCACTTGACACGCTAACAGAGAGATATCAATACATAGGTTTTAAGATTATTACTAGTCAGATAGATTCTTGTGCGGTGAATAGGGCGTGTTGAGTCCAGTTCTCTGAGCAAGGAGTAGGTCTTGTCTATTACATATTGGGTTTATGGAATGGTATCTGAGCTAATTTGAAAACCTTGTTTTATGTATCACCCCACCTCACCTTTCCCGTTAAGCAGCCATAGTGTGTTTTCTGCATGTGTGACTCTGTTCTGTTTTGTAATTCAGTTCAAGTGTAACGGTTTTTACATTCCCTCTATAAGTGATACCTTATGAGAAGTGTCCTTTTCTGTGTGACTTATTTCACTTAGAATCGTCGTACCTAAATCCACTCATCATGCTGCTACTAGCCTTATGACATTGATTTCATGGCTGAGTGATATTCCATTGTACATAAGGACCACAACTTCTTTATCCATTTTTCTCTTTCCTGGGATATTGAAGGTGGAATGAAGTGGAGGTCCTTGTCAACAGAGCAGCCCTAAACTTTGGGGTGCTTGTGTCTTGCTGATTTTTCATTTTCCCAATTTATATCCCCATGAGTGGAAGTGCCCTATGCTCTCTAAGCTTTGCTTTTTAGACGTTTCAGGACTCACTGTACACTTCTCCAGAGTGGCTGTTGACAATTTACATCCCGCCCATCAGTGTAGCAAGGCTCCCATTTCTCCATGGCCTGTCCTGCATTTCTGGTTTTGACACTTTTTTCAGCATGGCCCTTTTGACCGATGGGAAGCGAGACATCTTTCTAGCGCTGATTTGCCTTTCCAGGTTGCTTGGTTGGCCAAAAAGGGCGTATGCGTTTTTTCCTGAATATATTCAGGAAAAAACGCATACGCCCTTTTTGGCCAAGGGCATCATTGTCAACGTTTTGCCGCTTTTCATGTGCTTTAAAGGCGATTCGAATCTACCTCCTGACATCTGTTTCCTGCAATTCTGCCTTGATTTCAAATCCTCTTCTTTGCCTTCCCTCAATATATTTGTGGACGAGAGTTATCATTTATAAGTCTGCAGGTTTGTGAATTGCAGTGCCCTGAACCTCCATTTTACAACTCGCTTTTTAGGGAGCTGGCCGCAATTGCGCAGGATGGCTTCAGGCCCTGTTCTGGTTCCGGGTGGCAGGCTGAGCCTGTGGTTAATTCTTCTTCCTGATGGGAAAATAGAGTGACCTGTGCCTGTCCCAACACCAAGAGGTAGTCTCTCATTGGTTCCACGTCTTCCCGTTCATCCTCAGGACAAATTGCAACCTGTACGGGACAGGAGGTTAAAGGTGCTGATGCTCCAAGTAGGGAGATTGCTAGTAAAGTGCTGGAATAGCGAACCCGGCCACAAGGAGAGGAGAAATGAGGTGCGTTTTAGAAACCTTTCCACATCACACGGTGTACCATCTTCTGGGTTTCTCATGCATGTTTTCGATGTAGGAAGATGCCCTTGAACCTGGAGATTTGGGACCCATGCGATGGGTACCATGCAGTATTACTTTAAAGGGTCTGCGTTTGCTCACCCAACCTCACCAAACCTCTCAGCCCCAAGAGTGTCCACCCTTATGTCTCATCCAGCTGTGGGTCTAGATATGGTCAATCCAGGTTGCATCACAGCCCGTGAACGCATTGTGTAAGAATTTCTATCTCTTTCACTGTCTTTGTTTCATGGGTTTTTCAAAGTAATTTATTTTTATAATGGGGTTTAGCTGCTTTTCACTGCTGTGTTTATGCCGCTTTTTACCCACTTGACACACTAACAGAGAGATATCAATACATAGGTTTTAAGATTATTACTAGTCAGATATATTCTTGTGCGGTGAATAGGGCGTGTTGAGTCCAGTTCTCTGAGCAAGGAGTAGGTCTTGTCTATTACATATTGGTTTTATGGAACGGTATCTGAGCTAATTTGAAACCCTTGTTTTATGTATCACCCCATCTCACCTTTCCCGTTAAGCAGCCATAGTGTGTTTTCTGCATGTGTGACTCTGTTCTGTTTTGTAATTCTGTTCAAGTGTAACGGTTTTTACATTCCCTCTATCAGTGATACCTTATGAGAAGTGTCCTTTTCTGTGTGACTTATTTCACTTAGAATCGTCGTACCTAAATCCACTCATCATGCTGCTACTAGCCTTATGACATTGATTTCATGGCTGAGTGATATTCCATTGTACATAAGGACCACAACTTCTTTATCCATTTTTCTCTTTCCTGGTATATTGAAGGTGGAATGAAGTGGAGGTCCTTGTCAACAGAGCAGCCCTAAAGTTTGGGGTGCTTGTGTCTTGCTGAATTTTCATTTTCCCAATTTATATCCCCATGAGTGGAAGTGCCCTATGCTCTCTAAGCTTTGCTTTTTAGACGTTTCAGGACTCACTGTACACTTCTCCAGAGTGGCTGTTGACAATTTACATCCCGCCCATCAGTGTAGCAAGGCTCCCATTTCTCCATGGCCTGTCCTGCATTTCTGGTTTTGACACTTTTTTCAGCATGGCCCTTTTGACCGATGGGAAGCGAGACATCTTTGTAGCGCTGATTTGCCTTTCCAGGTTGCTTGGTTGGCCAAAAAGGGCGTATGCGTTTTTTCCTGAATATATTCAGGAAAAAACGCATACGCCCTTTTTGGCCAAGGGCATCATTGTCAACGTTTTGCCGCTTTTCATGTGCTTTAAAGGCGATTCGAATCTACCTCCTGAAATCTGTTTCCTGCAATTCTGCCTTGATTTCAAATCCTCTTCTTTGCCTTCCCTCAATATATTTGTGGATGAGAGTTATCATTTATAAGTCTGCAGGTTTGTGAATTGCAGTGCTCTGAACCTCCATTTTACAACTCGCTTTTTAGGGAGCTGGCCGCAAAAGCGCAGGATGGCTTCAGGCCCTGTTCTGGTTCCGGGGGGCAGGCTGATCCTGTGGTTAATTCTTCTTCCTGATGGGAAAATAGAGTGACCTGTGCCTGTCCCAACACCAAGAGCTAGTCTTTCATTGGTTCCACGTCTTCCCGTTCATCCTCAGTACAAATTGCAACCTGTACGGAACAGGAGGTTAAAGGTGCTGATGCTCCAAGGAGGGAGATTGCTAGTAAAGTGGCTGGAATGGCGAACCCGGGCACAGGCAGATGAGAAATGAGGTGCGTTTTAGAAACCTTTCCCCATCACACGGTGTACCATCTTCTGGGTGTCTCATGCATGTTTACGATGTAGGAAGATGACCTTGAACCTGGAGATTTGGGACCCATGCGATGGGTACCACACAGTATTACTTTAAAGGGTCTGCGTTTGCTCACCCAACCTCACCAAACCTCTCAGCCGCAACAGTGTCCACCCTTATGTCTCATCCAGCTGTGGGTCTAGATATGGTCAATCCAGGTTGCATCACAGCCCCTGAACGCATTGTGTAAGAATTTCTCTCTCTTTCACTGTCTTTGTTTCATGGGTTTTTCAAAGTAATTTATTTTTATAATGGGGTTTAGCTGCTTTTCACTGCTGTGTTTATGCCGCTTTTTACCCACTTGACACACTAACAGAGAGATATCAATACATAGGTTTTAAGATTATTACTAGTCAGATATATTCTTGTGCGGTGAATAGGGCGTGTTGAGTCCAGTTCTCTGAGCAAGGAGTAGGTCTTGTCTATTACATATTGGGTTTATGGAACGGTATCTGAGCTAATTTGAAACCCTTGTTTTATGTATCACCCCACCTCACCTTTCCCGTTAAGCAGCCATAGTGTGTTTTCTGCATGTGTGACTCTGTTCTGTTTTGTAATTCAGTTCAAGTGTAACGGTTTTTACATTCCCTCTATAAGTGATACCTTATGAGAAGTGTCCTTTTCTGTGTGACTTATTTCACTTAGAATCGTCGTACCTAAATCCACTCATCATGCTGCTACTAGCCTTATGACATTGATTTCATGGCTGAGTGATATTCCATTGTACATATGGACCACAACTTCTTTATCCATTTTTCTCTTTCCTGGTATATTGAAGGTGGAATGAAGTGGATGTCCTTGTCAAGAGAGCAGCCCTAAACTTTGGGGTGCTTGTGTCTTGCTGATTTTTCATTTTCCCAATTTATATCCCCATGAGTGGAAGTGCCCTATGCTCTCTAAGCTTTGCTTTTTAGACGTTTCAGGACTCACTGTACACTTCTCCAGAGTGGCTGTTGACAATTTACATCCCGCCCATCAGTGTAGCAAGGCTCCCATTTCTCCATGGCCTGTCCTGCATTTCTGGTTTTGAAACTTTTTTCAGCATGGCCCTTTTGACCGATGGGAAGCGAGACATCTTTGTAGCGCTGATTTGCCTTTCCAGGTTGCTTGGTTGGCCAAAAAGGGCGTATGCGTTTTTTCCTGAATATATTCAGGAAAAAACGCATACGCCCTTTTTGGCCAAGGGCATCATTGTCAACGTTTTGCCGCTTTTCATGTGCTTTAAAGGCGATTCGAATCTACCTCCTGAAATCTGTTTCCTGCAATTCTGCCTTGATTTCAAATCCTCTTCTTTGCCTTCCCTCAATATATTTGTGGACGAGAGTTATCATTTATAAGTCTGCAGGTTTGTGAATTGCAGTGCCCTGAACCTCCATTTTACAACTCGCTTTTTAGGGAGCTGGCCGCAATTGCGCAGGATGGCTTCAGGCCCTGTTCTGGTTCCGGGTGGCAGGCTGAGCCTGTGGTTAATTCTTCTTCCTGATGGGAAAATAGAGTGACCTGTGCCTGTCCCAACACCAAGAGGTAGTCTCTCATTGGTTCCACGTCTTCCCGTTCATCCTCAGGACAAATTGCAACCTGTACGGGACAGGAGGTTAAAGGTGCTGATGCTCCAAGTAGGGAGATTGCTAGTAAAGTGCTGGAATAGCGAACCCGGCCACAAGGAGAGGAGAAATGAGGTGCGTTTTAGAAACCTTTCCACATCACACGGTGTACCATCTTCTGGGTGTCTCATGCATGTTTTCGATGTAGGAAGATGCCCTTGAACCTGGAGATTTAGGACCCATGCGATGGGTACCACGCAGTATTACTTTAAAGGGTCTGCGTTTGCTCACCCAACCTCACCAAACCTCTCAGCCGCAACAGTGTTCACCCTTATGTCTCATCCAGCTGTGGGTCTAGATATGGTCAATCCAGGTTGCATCACAGCCCCTGAACGCATTGTGTAAGAATTTCTCTCTCTTTCACTGTCTTTGTTTCATGGGTTTTTCAAAGTAATTTATTTTTATAATGGGGTTTAGCTGCTTTTCACTGCTGTGTTTATGCCGCTTTTTACCCACTTGACACACTAACAGAGAGATATCAATACATAGGTTTTAAGATTATTACTAGTCAGATATATTCTTGTGCGGTGAATAGGGCGTGTTGAGTCCAGTTCTCTGAGCAAGGAGTAGGTCTTGTCTATTACATATTGGGTTTATGGAACGGTATCTGAGCTAATTTGAAACCCTTGTTTTATGTATCACCCCACCTCACCTTTCCCGTTAAGCAGCCATAGTGTGTTTTCTGCATGTGTGACTCTGTTCTGTTTTGTAATTCAGTTCAAGTGTAACGGTTTTTACATTCCCTCTATAAGTGATACCTTATGAGAAGTGTCCTTTTCTGTGTGACTTATTTCACTTAGAATCGTCGTACCTAAATCCACTCATCATGCTGCTACTAGCCTTATGACATTGATTTCATGGCTGAGTGATATTCCATTGTACATATGGACCACAACTTCTTTATCCATTTTTCTCTTTCCTGGTATATTGAAGGTGGAATGAAGTGGAGGTCCTTGTCAACAGAGCAGCCCTAAACTTTGGGGTGCTTGTGTCTTGCTGATTTTTCATTTTCCCAATTTATATCCCCATGAGTGGAAGTGCCCTATGCTCTCTAAGCTTTGCTTTTTAGACGTTTCAGGACTCACTGTACACTTCTCCAGAGTGGCTGTTGACAATTTACATCCCGCCCATCAGTGTAGCAAGGCTCCCATTTCTCCATGGCCTGTCCTGCATTTCTGGTTTTGAAACTTTTTTCAGCATGGCCCTTTTGACCGATGGGAAGCGAGACATCTTTGTAGCGCTGATTTGCCTTTCCAGGTTGCTTGGTTGGCCAAAAAGGGCGTATGCGTTTTTTCCTGAATATATTCAGGAAAAAACGCATACGCCCTTTTTGGCCAAGGGCATCATTGTCAACGTTTTGCCGCTTTTCATGTGCTTTAAAGGCGATTCGAATCTACCTCCTGAAATCTGTTTCCTGCAATTCTGCCTTGATTTCAAATCCTCTTCTTTGCCTTCCCTCAATATATTTGTGGACGAGAGTTATCATTTATAAGTCTGCAGGTTTGTGAATTGCAGTGCCCTGAACCTCCATTTTACAACTCGCTTTTTAGGGAGCTGGCCGCAATTGCGCAGGATGGCTTCAGGCCCTGTTCTGGTTCCGGGTGGCAGGCTGAGCCTGTGGTTAATTCTTCTTCCTGATGGGAAAATAGAGTGACCTGTGCCTGTCCCAACACCAAGAGGTAGTCTCTCATTGGTTCCACGTCTTCCCGTTCATCCTCAGGACAAATTGCAACCTGTACGGGACAGGAGGTTAAAGGTGCTGATGCTCCAAGTAGGGAGATTGCTAGTAAAGTGCTGGAATAGCGAACCCGGCCACAAGGAGAGGAGAAATGAGGTGCGTTTTAGAAACCTTTCCACATCACACGGTGTACCATCTTCTGGGTTTCTCATGCATGTTTTCGATGTAGGAAGATGCCCTTGAACCTGGAGATTTGGGACCCATGCGATGGGTACCATGCAGTATTACTTTAAAGGGTCTGCGTTTGCTCACCCAACCTCACCAAACCTCTCAGCCCCAAGAGTGTCCACCCTTATGTCTCATCCAGCTGTGGGTCTAGATATGGTCAATCCAGGTTGCATCACAGCCCGTGAACGCATTGTGTAAGAATTTCTATCTCTTTCACTGTCTTTGTTTCATGGGTTTTTCAAAGTAATTTATTTTTATAATGGGGTTTAGCTGCTTTTCACTGCTGTGTTTATGCTGCTTTTTACCCACTTGACACACTAACAGAGAGATATCAATACATAGGTTTTAAGATTATTACTAGTCAGATATATTCTTGTGCGGTGAATAGGGCGTGTTGAGTCCAGTTCTCTGAGCAAGGAGTAGGTCTTGTCTATTACATATTGGTTTTATGGAACGGTATCTGAGCTAATTTGAAACCCTTGTTTTATGTATCACCCCACCTCACCTTTCCCGTTAAGCAGCCATAGTGTGTTTTCTGCATGTGTGACTCTGTTCTGTTTTGTAATTCTGTTCAAGTGTAACGGTTTTTACATTCCCTCTATCAGTGATACCTTATGAGAAGTGTCCTTTTCTGTGTGACTTATTTCACTTAGAATCGTCGTACCTAAATCCACTCATCATGCTGCTACTAGCCTTATGACATTGATTTCATGGCTGAGTGATATTCCATTGTACATAAGGACCACAACTTCTTTATCCATTTTTCTCTTTCCTGGGATATTGAAGGTGGAATGAAGTGGAGGTCCTTGTCAACAGAGCAGCCCTAAACTTTGGGGTGCTTGTGTCTTGCTGATTTTTCATTTTCCCAATTTATATCCCCATGAGTGGAAGTGCCCTATGCTCTCTAAGCTTTGCTTTTTAGACGTTTCAGGACTCACTGTACACTTCTCCAGAGTGGCTGTTGACAATTTACATCCCGCCCATCAGTGTAGCAAGGCTCCCATTTCTCCATGGCCTGTCCTGCATTTCTGGTTTTGACACTTTTTTCAGCATGGCCCTTTTGACCGATGGGAAGCGAGACATCTTTGTAGCGCTGATTTGCCTTTCCAGGTTGCTTGGTTGGCCAAAAAGGGCGTATGCGTTTTTTCCTGAATATATTCAGGAAAAAACGCATACGCCCTTTTTGGCCAAGGGCATCATTGTCAACGTTTTGCCGCTTTTCATGTGCTTTAAAGGCGATTCGAATCTACCTCCTGAAATCTGTTTCCTGCAATTCTGCCTTGATTTCAAATCCTCTTCTTTGCCTTCCCTCAATATATTTGTGGATGAGAGTTATCATTTATAAGTCTGCAGGATTGTGAATTGCAGTGCTCTGAACCTCCATTTTACAACTCGCTTTTTAGGGAGCTGGCCGCAAAAGCGCAGGATGGCTTCAGGCCCTGTTCTGGTTCCGGGGGGCAGGCTGATCCTGTGGTTAATTCTTCTTCCTGATGGGAAAATAGAGTGACCTGTGCCTGTCCCAACACCAAGAGGTAGTCTCTCATTGGTTCCACGTCTTCCCGTTCATCCTCAGGACAAATTGCAACCTGTACGGAACAGGAGGTTAAAGGTGCTGATGCTCCAAGGAGGGAGATTGCTAGTAAAGTGGCTGGAATGGCGAACCCGGGCACAGGCAGATGAGAAATGAGGTGCGTTTTAGAAACCTTTCCCCATCACACGGTGTACCATCTTCTGGGTGTCTCATGCATGTTTACGATGTAGGAAGATGACCTTGAACCTGGAGATTTGGGACCCATGCGATGGGTACCACACAGTATTACTTTAAAGGGTCTGCGTTTGCTCACCCAACCTCACCAAACCTCTCAGCCGCAACAGTGTCCACCCTTATGTCTCATCCAGCTGTGGGTCTAGATATGGTCAATCCAGGTTGCATCACAGCCCCTGAACGCATTGTGTAAGAATTTCTCTCTCTTTCACTGTCTTTGTTTCATGGGTTTTTCAAAGTAATTTATTTTTATAATGGGGTTTAGCTGCTTTTCACTGCTGTGTTTATGCCGCTTTTTACCCACTTGACACACTAACAGAGAGATATCAATACATAGGTTTTAAGATTATTACTAGTCAGATATATTCTTGTGCGGTGAATAGGGCGTGTTGAGTCCAGTTCTCTGAGCAAGGAGTAGGTCTTGTCTATTACATATTGGGTTTATGGAACGGTATCTGAGCTAATTTGAAACCCTTGTTTTATGTATCACCCCACCTCACCTTTCCCGTTAAGCAGCCATAGTGTGTTTTCTGCATGTGTGACTCTGTTCTGTTTTGTAATTCAGTTCAAGTGTAACGGTTTTTACATTCCCTCTATAAGTGATACCTTATGAGAAGTGTCCTTTTCTGTGTGACTTATTTCACTTAGAATCGTCGTACCTAAATCCACTCATCATGCTGCTACTAGCCTTATGACATTGATTTCATGGCTGAGTGATATTCCATTGTACATATGGACCACAACTTCTTTATCCATTTTTCTCTTTCCTGGTATATTGAAGGTGGAATGAAGTGGAGGTCCTTGTCAACAGAGCAGCCCTAAACTTTGGGGTGCTTGTGTCTTGCTGATTTTTAATTTTCCCAATTTATACCCCCATGAGTGGAAGTGCCCTATGCTCTCTAAGCTTTGTTTTTTAGATGTTTCAGGACTCACCGTACGCTTCTCCAGAGTGGCTGTTGGCAATTTACATCCCGCCCATCACCGTAGCAAGGCTCCCATTTCTCCATGGCCTGTCCTGCATTTCTGATTTTGACACTTTTTTCAGCATGGCCCTTTTGACCGATGGGAAGCGAGACATCTTTGTAGCGCTGATTTGCCTTTCCAGGTTGCTTGGTTGGCCAAAAAGGGCGTATGCGTTTTTTCCTGAATATATTCAGGAAAAAACGCATACGCCCTTTTTGGCCAAGGGCATCATTGTCAACGTTTTGCCGCTTTTCATGTGCTTTAAAGGCGATTCGAATCTACCTCCTGAAATCTGTTTCCTGCAATTCTGCCTTGATTTCAAATCCTCTTCTTTGCCTTCCCTCAATATATTTGTGGACGAGAGTTATCATTTATAACTCTGCAGGTTTGTGAATTGCAGTGCCCTGAACCTCCATTTTACGACTCGCGTTTTTGGGAGATGGCCGCAAAAGCGCAGGATGGCTTCAGGCCCTGTTCTGGTTCCGGGGGGCAGGCTGAGCCTGTGGTTAATTC
The DNA here is from genome assembly GCF_965194805.1 of Balaenoptera borealis. Classification (NCBI taxonomy): domain Eukaryota; kingdom Metazoa; phylum Chordata; class Mammalia; order Artiodactyla; family Balaenopteridae; genus Balaenoptera; species Balaenoptera borealis. The sequence goes on along the minus strand of NW_028123937.1, from coordinate 795,557 downwards.
TTCTTCCTGATGGGAAAATAGAGTGACCTGTGCCTGTCCCAACACCAAGAGCTAGTCTCTCATTGGTTCCACATCTTCCCGTTCATCCTCAGGACAAATTGCAACCTGTACGGAACAGGAGGTTAAAGGTGATGATGCTCCAAGGAGGGAGATTGCTAGTAAAGTGGCTGGAATGGCGAACCCGAGCACAAGGAGATGAGAAATGAGGTGCGTTTTAGAAACCTTTCCCCATCACACGGTGTACCATCTTCTGGGTTTCTCATGCATGTTTTTGATGTAGGAAGATGCCCTTGAACCTGGAGATTTGGGACCCATGCGATGGGTACCACACAGTATTACTTTAAAGGGTCTGCGTTTGCTCACCCAACCTCACCAAACCTCTCAGCCGCAACAGTGTCCACCCTTATGTCTCATCCAGCTGTGGGTCTAGATATGGTCAATCCAGGTTGCATCACAGCCCCTGAACGCATTGTGTAAGAATTTCTCTCTCTTTCACTGTCTTTGTTTCATGGGTTTTTCAAAGTAATTTATTTTTATAATGGGGTTTAGCTGCTTTTCACTGCTGTGTTTATGCCGCTTTACACCCACTTGACACACTAACAGAGAGATATCAATACATAGCTTTTAAGATTATTACTAGTCAGATATATTCTTGTGCGGTGAATAGGGCGTGTTGAGTCCAGTTCTCTGAGCAAGGAGTAGGTCTTGTCTATTACATATTGGGTTTATGGAACGGTATCTGAGCTAATTTGAAACCCTTGTTTTATGTATCACCCCACCTCACCTTTCCCGTTAAGCAGCCATAGTGTGTTTTCTGCATGTGTGACTCTGTTCTGTTTTGTAATTCAGTTCAAGTGTAACGGTTTTTACATTCCCTCTATAAGTGATACCTTATGAGAAGTGTCCTTTTCTGTGTGACTTATTTCACTTAGAATCGTCGTACCTAAATCCACTCATCATGCTGCTACTAGCCTTATGACATTGATTTCACGGCTGAGTGATATTCCATTGTACATAAGGACCACAACTTCTTTATCCATTTTTCTCTTTCCTGGGATATTGAAGGTGGAATGAAGTGGAGGTCCTTGTCAACAGAGCAGTCCTAAACTTTGGGGTGCTTGTGTCTTGCTGAATTTTAATTTTCCCAATTTATACCCCCATGAGTGGAAGTGCCCTATGCTCTCTAAGCTTTGCTTTTCAGACGTTTCAGGACTCACCGTACAGTTCTCCAGAGTGGCTGTTGACAATTTACATCCCGCCCATCAGTGTAGCAAGGCTCCCATTTCTCCATGGCCTGTCCTGCATTTCTGGTTTTGACACTTTTTTCAGCATGGCCCTTTTGACCGATGGGAAGCGAGACATCTTTGTAGCGCTGATTTGCCTTTCCAGGTTGCTTGGTTGGCCAAAAAGGGCGTATGCGTTTTTTCCTGAATATATTCAGGAAAAAACGCATACGCCCTTTTTGGCCAAGGGCATCATTGTCAACGTTTTGCCGCTTTTCATGTGCTTTAAAGGCGATTCGAATCTACCTCCTGAAATCTGTTTCCTGCAATTCTGCCTTGATTTCAAATCCTCTTCTTTGCCTTCCCTCAATATATTTGTGGATGAGAGTTATCATTTATAAGTCTGCAGGTTTGTGAATTGCAGTGCCCTGAACCTCCATTTTACAACTCGCTTTTTAGGGAGCTGGCCGCAAAAGCGCAGGATGGCTTCAGGCCCTGTTCTGGTTCCGGGGGGCAGGCTGAGCCTGTGGTTAATTCTTCTTCCTGATGGGAAAATAGAGTGACCTGTGCCTGTCCCAACACCAAGAGCTAGTCTCTCATTGGTTCCACGTCTTCCCGTTCATCCTCAGGACAAATTGCAACCTGTACGGAACAGGAGGTTAAAGGTGCTGATGCTCCAAGTAGGGAGATTGCTAGTAAAGCGGCTGGAATAGCGAACCCGGCCACAAGGAGATGAGAAATGAGGTGCGTTTTACAAACCTTTCCACATCACACGGTGTACCATCTTCTGGGTTTCTCATGCATGTTTTCGATGTAGGAAGATGCCCTTGAACCTGGAGATTTGGGACCCATGAGATGGGTACCACGCAGTATTACTTTAAAGGGTCTGCGTTTGCTCACCCAACCTCACCAAACCTCTCAGCCCCAAGAGTGTCCACCCTTATGTCTCATCCAGCTGTGGGTCTAGATATGGTCAATCCAGGTTGCATCACAGCCCGTGAACGCATTGTGTAAGAATTTCTATCTCTTTCACTGTCTTTGTTTCATGGGTTTTTCAAAGTAATTTATTTTTATAATGGGGTTTAGCTGCTTTTCACTGCTGTGTTTATGCCACTTTACACCCACTTGACACACTAACAGAGATATCAATACATAGGTTTTAAGATTATTACTAGTCAGATAGATTCTTGTGCGGTGAATAGGGCGTGTTGAGTCCAGTTCTCTGAGCAAGGAGTAGGTCTTGTCTATTACATATTGGGTTTATGGAATGGTATCTGAGCTAATTTGAAAACCTTGTTTTATGTATCACCCCACCTCACCTTTCCCGTTAAGCAGCCATAGTGTGTTTTCTGCATGTGTGACTCTGTTCTGTTTTGTAATTCAGTTCAAGTGTAACGGTTTTTACATTCCCTCTATCAGTGATACCTTATGAGAAGTGTCCTTTTCTGTGTGACTTATTTCACTTAGAATCGTCGTACCTAAATCCACTCATCATGCTGCTACTAGCCTTATGACATTGATTTCATGGCTGAGTGATATTCCATTGTACATAAGGACCACAACTTCTTTATCCATTTTTCTCTTTCCTGGGATATTGAAGGTGGAATGAAGTGGAGGTCCTTGTCAACAGAGCAGCCCTAAACTTTGGGGTGCTTGTGTCTTGCTGATTTTTCATTTTCCCAATTTATATCCCCATGAGTGGAAGTGCCCTATGCTCTGTAAGCTTTGCTTTTTAGACGTTTCAGGACTCACTGTACACTTCTCCAGAGTGGCTGTTGACAATTTACATCCCGCCCATCAGTGTAGCAAGGCTCCCATTTCTCCATGGCCTGTCCTGCATTTCTGGTTTTGACACTTTTTTCAGCATGGCCCTTTTGACCGATGGGAAGCGAGACATCTTTGTAGCGCTGATTTGCCTTTCCAGGTTGCTTGGTTGGCCAAAAAGGGCGTATGCGTTTTTTCCTGAATATATTCAGGAAAAAACGCATACGCCCTTTTTGGCCAAGGGCATCATTGTCAACGTTTTGCCGCTTTTCATGTGCTTTAAAGGCGATTCGAATCTACCTCCTGAAATCTGTTTCCTGCAATTCTGCCTTGATTTCAAATCCTCTTCTTTGCCTTCCCTCAATATATTTGTGGATGAGAGTTATCATTTATAAGTCTGCAGGTTTGTGAATTGCAGTGCCCTGAACCTCCATTTTACAACTCGCTTTTTAGGGAGCTGGCCGCAAAATTGCAGAATGGCTTCAGGCCCTGTTCTGGTTCCGGGGGGCAGGCTGAGCCTGTGGTTAATTCTTCTTCCTGATGGGAAAATAGAGTGACCTGTGCCTGTCCCAACACCAAGAGCTAGTCTCTCATTGGTTCCACGTCTTCCCGTTCATCCTCAGGACAAATTGCAACCTGTACGGAACAGGAGGTTAAAGGTGCTGATGCTCCAAGGAGGGAGATTGCTAGTAAAGTGGCTGGAATGGCGAACCCGGGCACAGGCAGATGAGAAATGAGGTGCGTTTTAGAAACCTTTCCCCATCACACGGTGTACCATCTTCTGGGTATCTCATGCATGTTTACGATGTAGGAAGATGCCCTTGAACCTGGAGATTTGGGACCCATGCGATGGGTACCACGCAGTATTACTTTAAAGGGTCTGCGTTTGCTCACCCAACCTCACCAAACCTCTCAGCCGCAACAGTGTCCACCCTTATGTCTCATCCAGCTGTGGGTCTAGATATGGTCAATCCAGGTTGCATCACAGCCCCTGAACGCATTGTGTAAGAATTTCTCTCTCTTTCACTGTCTTTGTTTCATGGGTTTTTCAAAGTAATTTATTTTTATAATGGGGTTTAGCTGCTTTTCACTGCTGTGTTTATGCCGCTTTTTACCCACTTGACACACTAACAGAGAGATATCAATACATAGGTTTTAAGATTATTACTAGTCAGATATATTCTTGTGCGGTGAATAGGGCGTGTTGAGTCCAGTTCTCTGAGCAAGGAGTAGGTCTTGTCTATTACATATTGGTTTTATGGAACGGTATCTGAGCTAATTTGAAACCCTTGTTTTATGTATCACCCCACCTCACCTTTCCCGTTAAGCAGCCATAGTGTGTTTTCTGCATGTGTGACTCTGTTCTGTTTTGTAATTCAGTTCAAGTGTAACGGTTTTTTCATTCCCTCTATAAGTGATACCTTATGAGAAGTGTCCTTTTCTGTGTGACTTATTTCACTTAGAATCGTCGTACCTAAATCCACTCATCATGCTGCTACTAGCCTTATGACATTGATTTCACGGCTGAGTGATATTCCATTGTACATATGGACCACAACTTCTTTATCCATTTTTCTCTTTCCTGGTATATTGAAGGTGGAATGAAGTGGAGGTCCTTGTCAACAGAGCAGCCCTAAACTTTGGGGTGCTTGTGTCTTGCTGATTTTTAATTTTCCCAATTTATACCCCCATGAGTGGAAGTGCCCTATGCTCTCTAAGCTTTGTTTTTTAGATGTTTCAGGACTCACCGTACGCTTCTCCAGAGTGGCTGTTGGCAATTTACATCCCGCCCATCAGCGTAGCAAGGCTCCCATTTCTCCATGGCCTGTCCTGCATTTCTGATTTTGACACTTTTTTCAGCATGGCCCTTTTGACCGATGGGAAGCGAGACATCTTTGTAGCGCTGATTTGCCTTTCCAGGTTGCTTGGTTGGCCAAAAAGGGCGTATGCGTTTTTTCCTGAATATATTCAGGAAAAAACGCATACGCCCTTTTTGGCCAAGGGCATCATTGTCAACGTTTTGCCGCTTTTCATGTGCTTTAAAGGCGATTCGAATCTACCTCCTGAAATCTGTTTCCTGCAATTCTGCCTTGATTTCAAATCCTCTTCTTTGCCTTCCCTCAATATATTTGTGGACGAGAGTTATCATTTATAACTCTGCAGGTTTGTGAATTGCAGTGCCCTGAACCTCCATTTTACGACTCGCGTTTTTGGGAGATGGCCGCAAAAGCGCAGGATGGCTTCAGGCCCTGTTCTGGTTCCGGGGGGCAGGCTGAGCCTGTGGTTAATTCTTCTTCCTGATGGGAAAATAGAGTGACCTGTGCCTGTCCCAACACCAAGAGCTAGTCTCTCATTGGTTCCACATCTTCCCGTTCATCCTCAGGACAAATTGCAACCTGTACGGAACAGGAGGTTAAAGGTGATGATGCTCCAAGGAGGGAGATTGCTAGTAAAGTGGCTGGAATGGCGAACCCGAGCACAAGGAGATGAGAAATGAGGTGCGTTTTAGAAACCTTTCCCCATCACACGGTGTACCATCTTCTGGGTTTCTCATGCATGTTTTTGATGTAGGAAGATGCCCTTGAACCTGGAGATTTGGGACCCATGCGATGGGTACCACGCAGTATTACTTTAAAGGGTCTGCGTTTGCTCACCCAACCTCACCAAACCTCTCAGCCGCAACAGTGTCCACCCTTATGTCTCATCCAGCTGTGGGTCTAGATATGGTCAATCCAGGTTGCATCACAGCCCCTGAACGCATTGTGTAAGAATTTCTCTCTCTTTCACTGTCTTTGTTTCATGGGTTTTTCAAAGTAATTTATTTTTATAATGGGGTTTAGCTGCTTTTCACTGCTGTGTTTATGCCGCTTTACACCCACTTGACACACTAACAGAGAGATATCAATACATAGCTTTTAAGATTATTACTAGTCAGATATATTCTTGTGCGGTGAATAGGGCGTGTTGAGTCCAGTTCTCTGAGCAAGGAGTAGGTCTTGTCTATTACATATTGGGTTTATGGAACGGTATCTGAGCTAATTTGAAACCCTTGTTTTATGTATCACCCCACCTCACCTTTCCCGTTAAGCAGCCATAGTGTGTTTTCTGCATGTGTGACTCTGTTCTGTTTTGTAATTCAGTTCAAGTGTAACGGTTTTTACATTCCCTCTATAAGTGATACCTTATGAGAAGTGTCCTTTTCTGTGTGACTTATTTCACTTAGAATCGTCGTACCTAAATCCACTCATCATGCTGCTACTAGCCTTATGACATTGATTTCACGGCTGAGTGATATTCCATTGTACATAAGGACCACAACTTCTTTATCCATTTTTCTCTTTCCTGGGATATTGAAGGTGGAATGAAGTGGAGGTCCTTGTCAACAGAGCAGTCCTAAACTTTGGGGTGCTTGTGTCTTGCTGAATTTTAATTTTCCCAATTTATACCCCCATGAGTGGAAGTGCCCTATGCTCTCTAAGCTTTGCTTTTCAGACGTTTCAGGACTCACCGTACAGTTCTCCAGAGTGGCTGTTGACAATTTACATCCCGCCCATCAGTGTAGCAAGGCTCCCATTTCTCCATGGCCTGTCCTGCATTTCTGGTTTTGACACTTTTTTCAGCATGGCCCTTTTGACCGATGGGAAGCGAGACATCTTTGTAGCGCTGATTTGCCTTTCCAGGTTGCTTGGTTGGCCAAAAAGGGCGTATGCGTTTTTTCCTGAATATATTCAGGAAAAAACGCATACGCCCTTTTTGGCCAAGGGCATCATTGTCAACGTTTTGCCGCTTTTCATGTGCTTTAAAGGCGATTCGAATCTACCTCCTGAAATCTGTTTCCTGCAATTCTGCCTTGATTTCAAATCCTCTTCTTTGCCTTCCCTCAATATATTTGTGGATGAGAGTTATCATTTATAAGTCTGCAGGTTTGTGAATTGCAGTGCCCTGAACCTCCATTTTACAACTCGCTTTTTAGGGAGCTGGCCGCAAAAGCGCAGGATGGCTTCAGGCCCTGTTCTGGTTCCGGGGGGCAGGCTGAGCCTGTGGTTAATTCTTCTTCCTGATGGGAAAATAGAGTGACCTGTGCCTGTCCCAACACCAAGAGCTAGTCTCTCATTGGTTCCACGTCTTCCCGTTCATCCTCAGGACAAATTGCAACCTGTACGGAACAGGAGGTTAAAGGTGCTGATGCTCCAAGTAGGGAGATTGCTAGTAAAGCGGCTGGAATAGCGAACCCGGCCACAAGGAGATGAGAAATGAGGTGCGTTTTACAAACCTTTCCACATCACACGGTGTACCATCTTCTGGGTTTCTCATGCATGTTTTCGATGTAGGAAGATGCCCTTGAACCTGGAGATTTGGGACCCATGAGATGGGTACCACGCAGTATTACTTTAAAGGGTCTGCGTTTGCTCACCCAACCTCACCAAACCTCTCAGCCCCAAGAGTGTCCACCCTTATGTCTCATCCAGCTGTGGGTCTAGATATGGTCAATCCAGGTTGCATCACAGCCCGTGAACGCATTGTGTAAGAATTTCTATCTCTTTCACTGTCTTTGTTTCATGGGTTTTTCAAAGTAATTTATTTTTATAATGGGGTTTAGCTGCTTTTCACTGCTGTGTTTATGCCACTTTACACCCACTTGACACACTAACAGAGATATCAATACATAGGTTTTAAGATTATTACTAGTCAGATAGATTCTTGTGCGGTGAATAGGGCGTGTTGAGTCCAGTTCTCTGAGCAAGGAGTAGGTCTTGTCTATTACATATTGGGTTTATGGAATGGTATCTGAGCTAATTTGAAAACCTTGTTTTATGTATCACCCCACCTCACCTTTCCCGTTAAGCAGCCATAGTGTGTTTTCTGCATGTGTGACTCTGTTCTGTTTTGTAATTCAGTTCAAGTGTAACGGTTTTTACATTCCCTCTATCAGTGATACCTTATGAGAAGTGTCCTTTTCTGTGTGACTTATTTCACTTAGAATCGTCGTACCTAAATCCACTCATCATGCTGCTACTAGCCTTATGACATTGATTTCATGGCTGAGTGATATTCCATTGTACATAAGGACCACAACTTCTTTATCCATTTTTCTCTTTCCTGGGATATTGAAGGTGGAATGAAGTGGAGGTCCTTGTCAACAGAGCAGCCCTAAACTTTGGGGTGCTTGTGTCTTGCTGATTTTTCATTTTCCCAATTTATATCCCCATGAGTGGAAGTGCCCTATGCTCTGTAAGCTTTGCTTTTTAGACGTTTCAGGACTCACTGTACACTTCTCCAGAGTGGCTGTTGACAATTTACATCCCGCCCATCAGTGTAGCAAGGCTCCCATTTCTCCATGGCCTGTCCTGCATTTCTGGTTTTGACACTTTTTTCAGCATGGCCCTTTTGACCGATGGGAAGCGAGACATCTTTGTAGCGCTGATTTGCCTTTCCAGGTTGCTTGGTTGGTCAAAAAGGGCGTATGCGTTTTTTCCTGAATATATTCAGGAAAAAACGCATACGCCCTTTTTGGCCAAGGGCATCATTGTCAACGTTTTGCCGCTTTTCATGTGCTTTAAAGGCGATTCGAATCTACCTCCTGAAATCTGTTTCCTGCAATTCTGCCTTGATTTCAAATCCTCTTCTTTGCCTTCCCTCAATATATTTGTGGATGAGAGTTATCATTTATAAGTCTGCAGGTTTGTGAATTGCAGTGCCCTGAACCTCCATTTTACAACTCGCTTTTTAGGGAGCTGGCCGCAAAATTGCAGAATGGCTTCAGGCCCTGTTCTGGTTCCGGGGGGCAGGCTGAGCCTGTGGTTAATTCTTCTTCCTGATGGGAAAATAGAGTGACCTGTGCCTGTCCCAACACCAAGAGCTAGTCTCTCATTGGTTCCACATCTTCCCGTTCATCCTCAGGACAAATTGCAACCTGTACGGAACAGGAGGTTAAAGGTGCTAATGCTCCAAGGAGGGAGATTGCTAGTAAAGTGGCTGGAATGGCGAACCCGGGCACAGGCAGATGAGAAATGAGGTGCGTTTTAGAAACCTTTCCCCATCACACGGTGTACCATCTTCTGGGTATCTCATGCATGTTTACGATGTAGGAAGATGCCCTTGAACCTGGAGATTTGGGACCCATGCGATGGGTACCACGCAGTATTACTTTAAAGGGTCTGCGTTTGCTCACCCAACCTCACCAAACCTCTCAGCCGCAACAGTGTCCACCCTTATGTCTCATCCAGCTGTGGGTCTAGATATGGTCAATCCAGGTTGCATCACAGCCCCTGAACGCATTGTGTAAGAATTTCTCTCTCTTTCACTGTCTTTGTTTCATGGGTTTTTCAAAGTAATTTATTTTTATAATGGGGTTTAGCTGCTTTTCACTGCTGTGTTTATGCCGCTTTTTACCCACTTGACACACTAACAGAGAGATATCAATACATAGGTTTTAAGATTATTACTAGTCAGATATATTCTTGTGCGGTGAATAGGGCGTGTTGAGTCCAGTTCTCTGAGCAAGGAGTAGGTCTTGTCTATTACATATTGGTTTTATGGAACGGTATCTGAGCTAATTTGAAACCCTTGTTTTATGTATCACCCCACCTCACCTTTCCCGTTAAGCAGCCATAGTGTGTTTTCTGCATGTGTGACTCTGTTCTGTTTTGTAATTCAGTTCAAGTGTAACGGTTTTTTCATTCCCTCTATAAGTGATACCTTATGAGAAGTGTCCTTTTCTGTGTGACTTATTTCACTTAGAATCGTCGTACCTAAATCCACTCATCATGCTGCTACTAGCCTTATGACATTGATTTCACGGCTGAGTGATATTCCATTGTACATATGGACCACAACTTCTTTATCCATTTTTCTCTTTCCTGGTATATTGAAGGTGGAATGAAGTGGAGGTCCTTGTCAACAGAGCAGCCCTAAACTTTGGGGTGCTTGTGTCTTGCTGATTTTTAATTTTCCCAATTTATATCCCCATGAGTGGAAGTGCCCTATGCTCTCTAAGCTTTGTTTTTTAGATGTTTCAGGACTCACCGTACGCTTCTCCAGAGTGGCTGTTGGCAATTTACATCCCGCCCATCAGCGTAGCAAGGCTCCCATTTCTCCATGGCCTGTCCTGCATTTCTGATTTTGACACTTTTTTCAGCATGGCCCTTTTGACCGATGGGAAGCGAGACATCTTTGTAGCGCTGATTTGCCTTTCCAGGTTGCTTGGTTGGCCAAAAAGGGCGTATGCGTTTTTTCCTTCAGGAAAAAACGCATACGCCCTTTTTGGCCAAGGGCATCATTGTCAACGTTTTGCCGCTTTTCATCTGCTTTAAAGGCGATTCGAATCTACCTCCTGAAATCTGTTTCCTGCAATTCTGCCTTGATTTCAAATCCTCTTCTTTGCCTTCCCTCAATATATTTGTGGACGAGAGTTATCATTTATAACTCTGCAGGTTTGTGAATTGCAGTGCCCTGAACCTCCATTTTACGACTCGCGTTTTTGGGAGATGGCCGCAAAAGCGCAGGATGGCTTCAGGCCCTGTTCTGGTTCCGGGGGGCAGGCTGAGCCTGTGGTTAATTCTTCTTCCTGATGGGAAAATAGAGTGACCTGTGCCTGTCCCAACACCAAGAGCTAGTCTCTCATTGGTTCCACATCTTCCCGTTCATCCTCAGGACAAATTGCAACCTGTACGGAACAGGAGGTTAAAGGTGATGATGCTCCAAGGAGGGAGATTGCTAGTAAAGTGGCTGGAATGGCGAACCCGAGCACAAGGAGATGAGAAATGAGGTGCGTTTTAGAAACCTTTCCCCATCACACGGTGTACCATCTTCTGGGTTTCTCATGCATGTTTTTGATGTAGGAAGATGCCCTTGAACCTGGAGATTTGGGACCCATGCGATGGGTACCACGCAGTATTACTTTAAAGGGTCTGCGTTTGCTCACCCAACCTCACCAAACCTCTCAGCCGCAACAGTGTCCACCCTTATGTCTCATCCAGCTGTGGGTCTAGATATGGTCAATCCAGGTTGCATCACAGCCCCTGAACGCATCGTGTAAGAATTTCTCTCTCTTTCACTGTCTTTGTTTCATGGGTTTTTCAAAGTAATTTATTTTTATAATGGGGTTTAGCTGCTTTTCACTGCTGTGTTTATGCCGCTTTACACCCACTTGACACACTAACAGAGAGATATCAATACATAGCTTTTAAGATTATTACTAGTCAGATATATTCTTGTGCGGTGAATAGGGCGTGTTGAGTCCAGTTCTCTGAGCAAGGAGTAGGTCTTGTCTATTACATATTGGGTTTATGGAACGGTATCTGAGCTAATTTGAAACCCTTGTTTTATGTATCACCCCACCTCACCTTTCCCGTTAAGCAGCCATAGTGTGTTTTCTGCATGTGTGACTCTGTTCTGTTTTGTAATTCAGTTCAAGTGTAACGGTTTTTACATTCCCTCTATAAGTGATACCTTATGAGAAGTGTCCTTTTCTGTGTGACTTATTTCACTTAGAATCGTCGTACCTAAATCCACTCATCATGCTGCTACTAGCCTTATGACATTGATTTCACGGCTGAGTGATATTCCATTGTACATAAGGACCACAACTTCTTTATCCATTTTTCTCTTTCCTGGGATATTGAAGGTGGAATGAAGTGGAGGTCCTTGTCAACAGAGCAGTCCTAAACTTTGGGGTGCTTGTGTCTTGCTGAATTTTAATTTTCCCAATTTATACCCCCATGAGTGGAAGTGCCCTATGCTCTCTAAGCTTTGCTTTTCAGACGTTTCAGGACTCACCGTACAGTTCTCCAGAGTGGCTGTTGACAATTTACATCCCGCCCATCAGTGTAGCAAGGCTCCCATTTCTCCATGGCCTGTCCTGCATTTCTGGTTTTGACACTTTTTTCAGCATGGCCCTTTTGACCGATGGGAAGCGAGACATCTTTGTAGCGCTGATTTGCCTTTCCAGGTTGCTTGGTTGGCCAAAAAGGGCATATGCGTTTTTTCCTGAATATATTCAGGAAAAAACGCATACGCCCTTTTTGGCCAAGGGCATCATTGTCAACGTTTTGCCGCTTTTCATGTGCTTTAAAGGCGATTCGAATCTACCTCCTGAAATCTGTTTCCTGCAATTCTGCCTTGATTTCAAATCCTCTTCTTTGCCTTCCCTCAATATATTTGTGGATGAGAGTTATCATTTATAAGTCTGCAGGTTTGTGAATTGCAGTGCCCTGAACCTCCATTTTACAACTCGCTTTTTAGGGAGCTGGCCGCAAAAGCGCAGGATGGCTTCAGGCCCTGTTCTGGTTCCGGGGGGCAGGCTGAGCCTGTGGTTAATTCTTCTTCCTGATGGGAAAATAGAGTGACCTGTGCCTGTCCCAACACCAAGAGCTAGTCTCTCATTGGTTCCACGTCTTCCCGTTCATCCTCAGGACAAATTGCAACCTGTACGGAACAGGAGGTTAAAGGTGCTGATGCTCCAAGTAGGGAGATTGCTAGTAAAGCGGCTGGAATAGCGAACCCGGCCACAAGGAGATGAGAAATGAGGTGCGTTTTACAAACCTTTCCACATCACACGGTGTACCATCTTCTGGGTTTCTCATGCATGTTTTCGATGTAGGAAGATGCCCTTGAACCTGGAGATTTGGGACCCATGCGATGGGTACCACGCAGTATTACTTTAAAGGGTCTGCGTTTGCTCACCCAACCTCACCAAACCTCTCAGCCCCAAGAGTGTCCACCCTTATGTCTCATCCAGCTGTGGGTCTAGATATGGTCAATCCAGGTTGCATCACAGCCCGTGAACGCATTGTGTAAGAATTTCTATCTCTTTCACTGTCTTTGTTTCATGGGTTTTTCAAAGTAATTTATTTTTATAATGGGGTTTAGCTGCTTTTCACTGCTGTGTTTATGCCACTTTACACCCACTTGACACACTAACAGAGATATCAATACATAGGTTTTAAGATTATTACTAGTCAGATAGATTCTTGTGCGGTGAATAGGGCGTGTTGAGTCCAGTTCTCTGAGCAAGGAGTAGGTCTTGTCTATTACATATTGGGTTTATGGAATGGTATCTGAGCTAATTTGAAAACCTTGTTTTATGTATCACCCCACCTCACCTTTCCCGTTAAGCAGCCATAGTGTGTTTTCTGCATGTGTGACTCTGTTCTGTTTTGTAATTCAGTTCAAGTGTAACGGTTTTTACATTCCCTCTATAAGTGATACCTTATGAGAAGTGTCCTTTTCTGTGTGACTTATTTCACTTAGAATCGTCGTACCTAAATCCACTCATCATGCTGCTACTAGCCTTATGACATTGATTTCATGGCTGAGTGATATTCCATTGTACATAAGGACCACAACTTCTTTATCCATTTTTCTCTTTCCTGGGATATTGAAGGTGGAATGAAGTGGAGGTCCTTGTCAACAGAGCAGCCCTAAACTTTGGGGTGCTTGTGTCTTGCTGATTTTTCATTTTCCCAATTTATATCCCCATGAGTGGAAGTGCCCTATGCTCTGTAAGCTTTGCTTTTTAGACGTTTCAGGACTCACTGTACACTTCTCCAGAGTGGCTGTTGACAATTTACATCCCGCCCATCAGTGTAGCAAGGCTCCCATTTCTCCATGGCCTGTCCTGCATTTCTGGTTTTGACACTTTTTTCAGCATGGCCCTTTTGACCGATGGGAAGCGAGACATCTTTGTAGCGCTGATTTGCCTTTCCAGGTTGCTTGGTTGGCCAAAAAGGGCGTATGCGTTTTTTCCTGAATATATTCAGGAAAAAACGCATACGCCCTTTTTGGCCAAGGGCATCATTGTCAACGTTTTGCCGCTTTTCATGTGCTTTAAAGGCGATTCGAATCTACCTCCTGAAATCTGTTTCCTGCAATTCTGCCTTGATTTCAAATCCTCTTCTTTGCCTTCCCTCAATATATTTGTGGATGAGAGTTATCATTTATAAGTCTGCAGGTTTGTGAATTGCAGTGCCCTGAACCTCCATTTTACAACTCGCTTTTTAGGGAGCTGGCCGCAAAATTGCAGAATGGCTTCAGGCCCTGTTCTGGTTCCGGGGGGCAGGCTGAGCCTGTGGTTAATTCTTCTTCCTGATGGGAAAATAGAGTGACCTGTGCCTGTCCCAACACCAAGAGCTAGTCTCTCATTGGTTCCACGTCTTCCCGTTCATCCTCAGGACAAATTGCAACCTGTACGGAACAGGAGGTTAAAGGTGCTGATGCTCCAAGGAGGGAGATTGCTAGTAAAGTGGCTGGAATGGCGAACCCGGGCACAGGCAGATGAGAAATGAGGTGCGTTTTAGAAACCTTTCCCCATCACGCGGTGTACCATCTTCTGGGTATCTCATGCATGTTTACGATGTAGGAAGATGCCCTTGAACCTGGAGATTTGGGACCCATGCGATGGGTACCACGCAGTATTACTTTAAAGGGTTTGCGTTTGCTCACCCAACCTCACCAAACCTCTCAGCCGCAACAGTGTCCACCCTTATGTCTCATCCAGCTGTGGGTCTAGATATGGTCAATCCAGGTTGCATCACAGCCCCTGAACGCATTGTGTAAGAATTTCTCTCTCTTTCACTGTCTTTGTTTCATGGGTTTTTCAAAGTAATTTATTTTTATAATGGGGTTTAGCTGCTTTTCACTGCTGTGTTTATGCCGCTTTTTACCCACTTGACACACTAACAGAGAGATATCAATACATAGGTTTTAAGATTATTACTAGTCAGATATATTCTTGTGCGGTGAATAGGGCGTGTTGAGTCCAGTTCTCTGAGCAAGGAGTAGGTCTTGTCTATTACATATTGGTTTTATGGAACGGTATCTGAGCTAATTTGAAACCCTTGTTTTATGTATCACCCCACCTCACCTTTCCCGTTAAGCAGCCATAGTGTGTTTTCTGCATGTGTGACTCTGTTCTGTTTTGTAATTCAGTTCAAGTGTAACGGTTTTTTCATTCCCTCTATAAGTGATACCTTATGAGAAGTGTCCTTTTCTGTGTGACTTATTTCACTTAGAATCGTCGTACCTAAATCCACTCATCATGCTGCTACTAGCCTTATGACATTGATTTCACGGCTGAGTGATATTCCATTGTACATATGGACCACAACTTCTTTATCCATTTTTCTCTTTCCTGGTATATTGAAGGTGGAATGAAGTGGAGGTCCTTGTCAACAGAGCAGCCCTAAACTTTGGGGTGCTTGTGTCTTGCTGATTTTTAATTTTCCCAATTTATATCCCCATGAGTGGAAGTGCCCTATGCTCTCTAAGCTTTGTTTTTTAGATGTTTCAGGACTCACCGTACGCTTCTCCAGAGTGGCTGTTGGCAATTTACATCCCGCCCATCAGCGTAGCAAGGCTCCCATTTCTCCATGGCCTGTCCTGCATTTCTGATTTTGACACTTTTTTCAGCATGGCCCTTTTGACCGATGGGAAGCGAGACATCTTTGTAGCGCTGATTTGCCTTTCCAGGTTGCTTGGTTGGCCAAAAAGGGCGTATGCGTTTTTTCCTTCAGGAAAAAACGCATACGCCCTTTTTGGCCAAGGGCATCATTGTCAACGTTTTGCCGCTTTTCATGTGCTTTAAAGGCGATTCGAATCTACCTCCTGAAATCTGTTTCCTGCAATTCTGCCTTGATTTCAAATCCTCTTCTTTGCCTTCCCTCAATATATTTGTGGACGAGAGTTATCATTTATAACTCTGCAGGTTTGTGAATTGCAGTGCCCTGAACCTCCATTTTACGACTCGCGTTTTTGGGAGATGGCCGCAAAAGCGCAGGATGGCTTCAGGCCCTGTTCTGGTTCCGGGGGGCAGGCTGAGCCTGTGGTTAATTCTTCTTCCTGATGGGAAAATAGAGTGACCTGTGCCTGTCCCAACACCAAGAGCTAGTCTCTCATTGGTTCCACATCTTCCCGTTCATCCTCAGGACAAATTGCAACCTGTACGGAACAGGAGGTTAAAGGTGATGATGCTCCAAGGAGGGAGATTGCTAGTAAAGTGGCTGGAATGGCGAACCCGAGCACAAGGAGATGAGAAATGAGGTGCGTTTTAGAAACCTTTCCCCATCACACGGTGTACCATCTTCTGGGTTTCTCATGCATGTTTTTGATGTAGGAAGATGCCCTTGAACCTGGAGATTTGGGACCCATGCGATGGGTACCACGCAGTATTACTTTAAAGGGTCTGCGTTTGCTCACCCAACCTCACCAAACCTCTCAGCCGCAACAGTGTCCACCCTTATGTCTCATCCAGCTGTGGGTCTAGATATGGTCAATCCAGGTTGCATCACAGCCCCTGAACGCATTGTGTAAGAATTTCTCTCTCTTTCACTGTCTTTGTTTCATGGGTTTTTCAAAGTAATTTATTTTTATAATGGGGTTTAGCTGCTTTTCATTGCTGTGTTTATGCCGCTTTACACCCACTTGACACACTAACAGAGAGATATCAATACATAGCTTTTAAGATTATTACTAGTCAGATATATTCTTGTGCGGTGAATAGGGCGTGTTGAGTCCAGTTCTCTGAGCAAGGAGTAGGTCTTGTCTATTACATATTGGGTTTATGGAACGGTATCTGAGCTAATTTGAAACCCTTGTTTTATGTATCACCCCACCTCACCTTTCCCGTTAAGCAGCCATAGTGTGTTTTCTGCATGTGTGACTCTGTTCTGTTTTGTAATTCAGTTCAAGTGTAACGGTTTTTACATTCCCTCTATAAGTGATACCTTATGAGAAGTGTCCTTTTCTGTGTGACTTATTTCACTTAGAATCGTCGTACCTAAATCCACTCATCATGCTGCTACTAGCCTTATGACATTGATTTCACGGCTGAGTGATATTCCATTGTACATAAGGACCACAACTTCTTTATCCATTTTTCTCTTTCCTGGGATATTGAAGGTGGAATGAAGTGGAGGTCCTTGTCAACAGAGCAGTCCTAAACTTTGGGGTGCTTGTGTCTTGCTGAATTTTAATTTTCCCAATTTATACCCCCATGAGTGGAAGTGCCCTATGCTCTCTAAGCTTTGCTTTTCAGACGTTTCAGGACTCACCGTACAGTTCTCCAGAGTGGCTGTTGACAATTTACATCCCGCCCATCAGTGTAGCAAGGCTCCCATTTCTCCATGGCCTGTCCTGCATTTCTGGTTTTGACACTTTTTTCAGCATGGCCCTTTTGACCGATGGGAAGCGAGACATCTTTGTAGCGCTGATTTGCCTTTCCAGGTTGCTTGGTTGGCCAAAAAGGGCATATGCGTTTTTTCCTGAATATATTCAGGAAAAAACGCATACGCCCTTTTTGGCCAAGGGCATCATTGTCAACGTTTTGCCGCTTTTCATGTGCTTTAAAGGCGATTCGAATCTACCTCCTGAAATCTGTTTCCTGCAATTCTGCCTTGATTTCAAATCCTCTTCTTTGCCTTCCCTCAATATATTTGTGGATGAGAGTTATCATTTATAAGTCTGCAGGTTTGTGAATTGCAGTGCCCTGAACCTCCATTTTACAACTCGCTTTTTAGGGAGCTGGCCGCAAAAGCGCAGGATGGCTTCAGGCCCTGTTCTGGTTCCGGGGGGCAGGCTGAGCCTGTGGTTAATTCTTCTTCCTGATGGGAAAATAGAGTGACCTGTGCCTGTCCCAACACCAAGAGCTAGTCTCTCATTGGTTCCACGTCTTCCCGTTCATCCTCAGGACAAATTGCAACCTGTACGGAACAGGAGGTTAAAGGTGCTGATGCTCCAAGTAGGGAGATTGCTAGTAAAGCGGCTGGAATAGCGAACCCGGCCACAAGGAGATGAGAAATGAGGTGCGTTTTACAAACCTTTCCACATCACACGGTGTACCATCTTCTGGGTTTCTCATGCATGTTTTCGATGTAGGAAGATGCCCTTGAACCTGGAGATTTGGGACCCATGAGATGGGTACCACGCAGTATTACTTTAAAGGGTCTGCGTTTGCTCACCCAACCTCACCAAACCTCTCAGCCCCAAGAGTGTCCACCCTTATGTCTCATCCAGCTGTGGGTCTAGATATGGTCAATCCAGGTTGCATCACAGCCCGTGAACGCATTGTGTAAGAATTTCTATCTCTTTCACTGTCTTTGTTTCATGGGTTTTTCAAAGTAATTTATTTTTATAATGGGGTTTAGCTGCTTTTCACTGCTGTGTTTATGCCACTTTACACCCACTTGACACACTAACAGAGATATCAATACATAGGTTTTAAGATTATTACTAGTCAGATAGATTCTTGTGCGGTGAATAGGGCGTGTTGAGTCCAGTTCTCTGAGCAAGGAGTAGGTCTTGTCTATTACATATTGGGTTTATGGAATGGTATCTGAGCTAATTTGAAAACCTTGTTTTATGTATCACCCCACCTCACCTTTCCCGTTAAGCAGCCATAGTGTGTTTTCTGCATGTGTGACTCTGTTCTGTTTTGTAATTCAGTTCAAGTGTAACGGTTTTTACATTCCCTCTATAAGTGATACCTTATGAGAAGTGTCCTTTTCTGTGTGACTTATTTCACTTAGAATCGTCGTACCTAAATCCACTCATCATGCTGCTACTAGCCTTATGACATTGATTTCATGGCTGAGTGATATTCCATTGTACATAAGGACCACAACTTCTTTATCCATTTTTCTCTTTCCTGGTATATTGAAGGTGGAATGAAGTGGAGGTCCTTGTCAACAGAGCAGCCCTAAACTTTGGGGTGCTTGTGTCTTGCTGATTTTTCATTTTCCCAATTTATATCCCCATGAGTGGAAGTGCCCTATGCTCTCTAAGCTTTGCTTTTTAGACGTTTCAGGACTCACTGTACACTTCTCCAGAGTGGCTGTTGACAATTTACATCCCGCCCATCAGTGTAGCAAGGCTCCCATTTCTCCATGGCCTGTCCTGCATTTCTGGTTTTGACACTTTTTTCAGCATGGCCCTTTTGACCGATGGGAAGCGAGACATCTTTGTAGCGCTGATTTGCCTTTCCAGGTTGCTTGGTTGGCCAAAAAGGGCGTATGCGTTTTTTCCTGAATATATTCAGGAAAAAACGCATACGCCCTTTTTGGCCAAGGGCATCATTGTCAACGTTTTGCCGCTTTTCATGTGCTTTAAAGGCGATTCGAATCTACCTCCTGAAATCTGTTTCCTGCAATTCTGCCTTGATTTCAAATCCTCTTCTTTGCCTTCCCTCAATATATTTGTGGATGAGAGTTATCATTTATAAGTCTGCAGGTTTGTGAATTGCAGTGCCCTGAACCTCCATTTTACAACTCGCTTTTTAGGGAGCTGGCCGCAAAATTGCAGAATGGCTTCAGGCCCTGTTCTGGTTCCGGGGGGCAGGCTGAGCCTGTGGTTAATTCTTCTTCCTGATGGGAAAATAGAGTGACCTGTGCCTGTCCCAACACCAAGAGCTAGTCTCTCATTGGTTCCACGTCTTCCCGTTCATCCTCAGGACAAATTGCAACCTGTACGGAACAGGAGGTTAAAGGTGCTGATGCTCCAAGGAGGGAGATTGCTAGTAAAGTGGCTGGAATGGCGAACCCGGGCACAGGCAGATGAGAAATGAGGTGCGTTTTAGAAACCTTTCCCCATCACACGGTGTACCATCTTCTGGGTATCTCATGCATGTTTACGATGTAGGAAGATGCCCTTGAACCTGGAGATTTGGGACCCATGCGATGGGTACCACGCAGTATTACTTTAAAGGGTCTGCGTTTGCTCACCCAACCTCACCAAACCTCTCAGCCGCAACAGTGTCCACCCTTATGTCTCATCCAGCTGTGGGTCTAGATATGGTCAATCCAGGTTGCATCACAGCCCCTGAACGCATTGTGTAAGAATTTCTCTCTCTTTCACTGTCTTTGTTTCATGGGTTTTTCAAAGTAATTTATTTTTATAATGGGGTTTAGCTGCTTTTCACTGCTGTGTTTATGCCGCTTTTTACCCACTTGACACACTAACAGAGAGATATCAATACATAGGTTTTAAGATTATTACTAGTCAGATATATTCTTGTGCGGTGAATAGGGCGTGTTGAGTCCAGTTCTCTGAGCAAGGAGTAGGTCTTGTCTATTACATATTGGTTTTATGGAACCGTATCTGAGCTAATTTGAAACCCTTGTTTTATGTATCACCCCACCTCACCTTTCCCGTTAAGCAGCCATAGTGTGTTTTCTGCATGTGTGACTCTGTTCTGTTTTGTAATTCAGTTCAAGTGTAACGGTTTTTACATTCCCTCTATAAGTGATACCTTATGAGAAGTGTCCTTTTCTGTGTGACTTATTTCACTTAGAATCGTCGTACCTAAATCCACTCATCATGCTGCTACTAGCCTTATGACATTGATTTCATGGCTGAGTGATATTCCATTGTACATATGGACCACAACTTCTTTATCCATTTTTCTCTTTCCTGGTATATTGAAGGTGGAATGAAGTGGAGGTCCTTGTCAACAGAGCAGCCCTAAACTTTGGGGTGCTTGTGTCTTGCTGATTTTTAATTTTCCCAATTTATACCCCCATGAGTGGAAGTGCCCTATGCTCTCTAAGCTTTGTTTTCAGGACTCACCGTACGCTTCTCCAGAGTGGCTGTTGGCAATTTACATCCCGCCCATCAGCGTAGCAAGGCTCCCATTTCTCCATGGCCTGTCCTGCATTTCTGATTTTGACACTTTTTTCAGCATGGCCCTTTTGACCGATGGGAAGCGAGACATCTTTGTAGCGCTGATTTGCCTTTCCAGGTTGCTTGGTTGGCCAAAAAGGGCGTATGCGTTTTTTCCTGAATATATTCAGGAAAAAACGCATACGCCCTTTTTGGCCAAGGGCATCATTGTCAACGTTTTGCCGCTTTTCATGTGCTTTAAAGGCGATTCGAATCTACCTCCTGAAATCTGTTTCCTGCAATTCTGCCTTGATTTCAAATCCTCTTCTTTGCCTTCCCTCAATATATTTGTGGACGAGAGTTATCATTTATAAGTCTGCAGGTTTGTGAATTGCAGTGCCCTGAACCTCCATTTTACAACTCGCTTTTTAGGGAGCTGGCCGCAATTGCGCAGGATGGCTTCAGGCCCTGTTCTGGTTCCGGGTGGCAGGCTGAGCCTGTGGTTAATTCTTCTTCCTGATGGGAAAATAGAGTGACCTGTGCCTGTCCCAACACCAAGAGCTAGTCTCTCATTGGTTTCACGTCTTCCCATTCATCCTCAGGACAAATTGCAACCTGTACGGGACAGGAGGTTAAAGGTGCTGATGCTCCAAGTAGGGAGATTGCTAGTAAAGCGCTGGAATAGCGAACCCGGCCACAAGGAGATGAGAAATGAGGTGCGTTTTAGAAACCTTTCCACATCACACGGTGTACCATCTTCTGGGTTTCTCATGCATGTTTTCGATGTAGGAAGATGCCCTTGAACCTGGAGATTTGGGACCCATGCGATGGGTACCATGCAGTATTACTTTAAAGGGTCTGCGTTTGCTCACCCAACCTCACCAAACCTCTCAGCCCCAAGAGTGTCCACCCTTATGTCTCATCCAGCTGTGGGTCTAGATATGGTCAATCCAGGTTGCATCACAGCCCGTGAACGCATTGTGTAAGAATTTCTATCTCTTTCACTGTCTTTGTTTCATGGGTTTTTCAAAGTAATTTATTTTTATAATGGGGTTTAGCTGCTTTTCACTGCTGTGTTTATGCCGCTTTTTACCCACTTGACACACTAACAGAGAGATATCAATACATAGGTTTTAAGATTATTACTAGTCAGATATATTCTTGTGCGGTGAATAGGGCGTGTTGAGTCCAGTTCTCTGAGCAAGGAGTAGGTCTTGTCTATTACATATTGGTTTTATGGAACGGTATCTGAGCTAATTTGAAACCCTTGTTTTATGTATCACCCCACCTCACCTTTCCCGTTAAGCAGCCATAGTGTGTTTTCTGCATGTGTGACTCTGTTCTGTTTTGTAATTCTGTTCAAGTGTAACGGTTTTTACATTCCCTCTATCAGTGATACCTTATGAGAAGTGTCCTTTTCTGTGTGACTTATTTCACTTAGAATCGTCGTACCTAAATCCACTCATCATGCTGCTACTAGCCTTATGACATTGATTTCATGGCTGAGTGATATTCCATTGTACATAAGGACCACAACTTCTTTATCCATTTTTCTCTTTCCTGGGATATTGAAGGTGGAATGAAGTGGAGGTCCTTGTCAACAGAGCAGCCCTAAACTTTGGGGTGCTTGTGTCTTGCTGATTTTTCATTTTCCCAATTTATATCCCCATGAGTGGAAGTGCCCTATGCTCTCTAAGCTTTCCTTTTTAGACGTTTCAGGACTCACTGTACACTTCTCCAGAGTGGCTGTTGACAATTTACATCCCGCCCATCAGTGTAGCAAGGCTCCCATTTCTCCATGGCCTGTCCTGCATTTCTGGTTTTGACACTTTTTTCAGCATGGCCCTTTTGACCGATGGGAAGCGAGACATCTTTGTAGCGCTGATTTGCCTTTCCAGGTTGCTTGGTTGGCCAAAAAGGGCGTATGCGTTTTTTCCTGAATATATTCAGGAAAAAACGCATACGCCCTTTTTGGCCAAGGGCATCATTGTCAACGTTTTGCCGCTTTTCATGTGCTTTAAAGGCGATTCGAATCTACCTCCTGACATCTGTTTCCTGCAATTCTGCCTTGATTTCAAATCCTCTTCTTTGCCTTCCCTCAATATATTTGTGGATGAGAGTTATCATTTATAAGTCTGCAGGTTTGTGAATTGCAGTGCTCTGAACCTCCATTTTACAACTCGCTTTTTAGGGAGCTGGCCGCAAAAGCGCAGGATGGCTTCAGGCCCTGTTCTGGTTCCGGGGGGCAGGCTGATCCTGTGGTTAATTCTTCTTCCTGATGGGAAAATAGAGTGACCTGTGCCTGTCCCAACACCAAGAGCTAGTCTTTCATTGGTTCCACGTCTTCCCGTTCATCCTCAGTACAAATTGCAACCTGTACGGAACAGGAGGTTAAAGGTGCTGATGCTCCAAGGAGGGAGATTGCTAATAAAGTGGCTGGACTGGCGAACCCGGGCACAGGCAGATGAGAAATGAGGTGCGTTTTAGAAACCTTTCCCCATCACACGGTGTACCATCTTCTGGGTATCTCATGCATGTTTACGATGTAGGAAGATGACCTTGAACCTGGAGATTTGGGACCCATGCGATGGGTACCACACAGTATTACTTTAAAGGGTCTGCGTTTGCTCACCCAACCTCACCAAACCTCTCAGCCGCAACAGTGTCCACCCTTATGTCTCATCCAGCTGTGGGTCTAGATATGGTCAATCCAGGTTGCATCACAGCCCCTGAACGCATTGTGTAAGAATTTCTCTCTCTTTCACTGTCTTTGTTTCATGGGTTTTTCAAAGTAATTTATTTTTATAATGGGGTTTAGCTGCTTTTCACTGCTGTGTTTATGCCGCTTTTTACCCACTTGACACACTAACAGAGAGATATCAATACATAGGTTTTAAGATTATTACTAGTCAGATATATTCTTGTGCGGTGAATAGGGCGTGTTGAGTCCAGTTCTCTGAGCAAGGAGTAGGTCTTGTCTATTACATATTGGGTTTATGGAACGGTATCTGAGCTAATTTGAAACCCTTGTTTTATGTATCACCCCACCTCACCTTTCCCGTTAAGCAGCCATAGTGTGTTTTCTGCATGTGTGACTCTGTTCTGTTTTGTAATTCAGTTCAAGTGTAACGGTTTTTACATTCCCTCTATCAGTGATACCTTATGAGAAGTGTCCTTTTCTGTGTGACTTATTTCACTTAGAATCGTCGTACCTAAATCCACTCATCATGCTGCTACTAGCCTTATGACATTGATTTCATGGCTGAGTGATATTCCATTGTACATATGGACCACAACTTCTTTATCCATTTTTCTCTTTCCTGGGATATTGAAGGTGGAATGAAGTGGAGGTCCTTGTCAACAGAGCAGCCCTAAACTTTGGGGTGCTTGTGTCTTGCTGATTTTTAATTTTCCCAATTTATACCCCCATGAGTGGAAGTGCCCTATGCTCTCTAAGCTTTGTTTTTTAGATGTTTCAGGACTCACCGTACGCTTCTCCAGAGTGGCTGTTGGCAATTTACATCCCGCCCATCAGCGTAGCAAGGCTCCCATTTCTCCATGGCCTGTCCTGCATTTCTGATTTTGACACTTTTTTCAGCATGGCCCTTTTGACCGATGGGAAGCGAGACATCTTTGTAGCGCTGATTTGCCTTTCCAGGTTGCTTGGTTGGCCAAAAAGGGCGTATGCGTTTTTTCCTGAATATATTCAGGAAAAAACGCATACGCCCTTTTTGGCCAAGGGCATCATTGTCAACGTTTTGCCGCTTTTCATGTGCTTTAAAGGCGATTCGAATCTACCTCCTGAAATCTGTTTCCTGCAATTCTGCCTTGATTTCAAATCCTCTTCTTTGCCTTCCCTCAATATATTTGTGGACGAGAGTTATCATTTATAAGTCTGCAGGTTTGTGAATTGCAGTGCCCTGAACCTCCATTTTACAACTCGCTTTTTAGGGAGCTGGCCGCAATTGCGCAGGATGGCTTCAGGCCCTGTTCTGGTTCCGGGTGGCAGGCTGAGCCTGTGGTTAATTCTTCTTCCTGATGGGAAAATAGAGTGACCTGTGCCTGTCCCAACACCAAGAGCTAGTCTCTCATTGGTTCCACGTCTTCCCGTTCATCCTCAGGACAAACTGCAGCCTGTACGGGACAGGAGGTTAAAGGTGCTGATGCTCCAAGTAGGGAGATTGCTAGTAAAGCACTGGAATAGCGAACCCGGCCACAAGGAGATGAGAAATGAGGTGCGTTTTAGAAACCTTTCCACATCACACGGTGTACCATCTTCTGGGTTTCTCATGCATGTTTTCGATGTAGGAAGATGCCCTTAAACCTGGAGATTTGGGACCCATGCGATGGGTACCATGCAGTATTACTTTAAAGGGTCTGCGTTTGCTCACCCAACCTCACCAAACCTCTCAGCCCCAAGAGTGTCCACCCTTAAGTCTCATCCAGCTGTGGGTCTAGATATGGTCGATCCAGGTTGCATCACAGCCCGTGAACGCATTGTGTAAGAATTTCTATCTCTTTCACTGTCTTTGTTTCATGGGTTTTTCAAAGTAATTTATTTTTATAATGGGGTTTAGCTGCTTTTCACTGCTGTGTTTATGCCGCTTTTTACCCACTTGACACACTAACAGAGAGATATCAATACATAGGTTTTAAGATTATTACTAGTCAGATATATTCTTGTGCGGTGAATAGGGCGTGTTGAGTCCAGTTCTCTGAGCAAGGAGTAGGTCTTGTCTATTACATATTGGTTTTATGGAACGGTATCTGAGCTAATTTGAAACCCTTGTTTTATGTATCACCCCACCTCACCTTTCCCGTTAAGCAGCCATAGTGTGTTTTCTGCATGTGTGACTCTGTTCTGTTTTGTAATTCTGTTCAAGTGTAACGGTTTTTACATTCCCTCTATCAGTGATACCTTATGAGAAGTGTCCTTTTCTGTGTGACTTATTTCACTTAGAATCGTCGTACCTAAATCCACTCATCATGCTGCTACTAGCCTTATGACATTGATTTCATGGCTGAGTGATATTCCATTGTACATAAGGACCACAACTTCTTTATCCATTTTTCTCTTTCCTGGGATATTGAAGGTGGAATGAAGTGGAGGTCCTTGTCAAGAGAGCAGCCCTAAACTTTGGGGTGCTTGTGTCTTGCTGATTTTTAATTTTCCCAATTTATAACCCCATGAGTGGAAGTGCCCTATGCTCTCTAAGCTTTGCTTTTTAGACGTTTCAGGACTCACTGTACACTTCTCCAGAGTGGCTGTTGACAATTTACATCCCGCCCATCAGTGTAGCAAGGCTCCCATTTCTCCATGGCCTGTCCTGCATTTCTGGTTTTGACACTTTTTTCAGCATGGCCTTTTTAACTGATGGGAAGCGAGACATCTTTGTAGCGCTGATTTGCCTTTCCAGGTTGCTTGGTTGGCTAAAAAGGGCGTATGCGTTTTTTCCTGAATATATTCAGGAAAAAACGCATACGCCCTTTTTGGCCAAGGGCATCATTGTCAACGTTTTGCCGCTTTTCATGTGCTTTAAAGGCGATTCGAATCTAACTCCTGAAATCTGTTTCCTGCAATTCTGCCTTGATTTCAAATCCTCTTCTTTGCCTTCCCTCAATATATTTGTGGACGAGAGTTATCATTTATAACTCTGCAGGTTTGTGAATTGCAGTGCCCTGAACCTCCATTTTACGACTCGCGTTTTTGGGAGATGGCCGCAAAAGCGCAGGATGGCTTCAGGCCCTGTTCTTGTTCCGGGGGGCAGGCTGAGCCTGTGGTTAATTCTTCTTCCTGATGGGAAAATAGAGTGACCTGTGCCTGTCCCAACACCAAGAGCTAGTCTCTCATTGGTTCCACATCTTCCCGTTCATCCTCAGGACAAATTGCAACCTGTACGGAACAGGAGGTTAAAGGTGATGATGCTCCAAGGAGGGAGATTGCTAGTAAAGTGGCTGGAATGGCGAACCCGAGCACAAGGAGATGAGAAATGAGGTGCGTTTTAGAAACCTTTCCCCATCACACGGTGTACCATCTTCTGGGTTTCTCATGCATGTTTTTGATGTAGGAAGATGCCCTTGAACCAGGAGATTTGGGACCCATGCGATGGGTACCACGCAGTATTACTTTAAAGGGTCTGCGTTTGCTCACCCAACCTCACCAAACCTCTCAGCCGCAACAGTGTCCACCCTTATGTCTCATCCAGCTGTGGGTCTAGATATGGTCAATCCAGGTTGCATCACAGCCCCTGAACGCATTGTGTAAGAATTTCTCTCTCTTTCACTGTCTTTGTTTCATGGGTTTTTCAAAGTAATTTATTTTTATAATGGGGTTTAGCTGCTTTTCACTGCTGTGTTTATGCCGCTTTTTACCCACTTGACACACTAACAGAGAGATATCAATACATAGGTTTTAAGATTATTACTAGTCAGATATATTCTTGTGCGGTGAATAGGGCGTGTTGAGTCCAGTTCTCTGAGCAAGGAGTAGGTCTTGTCTATTACATATTGGTTTTATGGAACGGTATCTGAGCTAATTTGAAACCCTTGTTTTATGTATCACCCCACCTCACCTTTCCCGTTAAGCAGCCATAGTGTGTTTTCTGCATGTGTGACTCTGTTCTGTTTTGTAATTCAGTTCAAGTGTAACGGTTTTTACATTCCCTCTATAAGTGATACCTTATGAGAAGTGTCCTTTTCTGTGTGACTTATTTCACTTAGAATCGTCGTACCTAAATCCACTCATCATGCTGCTACTAGCCTTATGACATTGATTTCATGGCTGAGTGATATTCCATTGTACATATGGACCACAACTTCTTTATCCATTTTTCTCTTTCCTGGTATATTGAAGGTGGAATGAAGTGGAGGTCCTTGTCAACAGAGCAGCCCTAAACTTTGGGGTGCTTGTGTCTTGCTGATTTTTAATTTTCCCAATTTATACCCCCATGAGTGGAAGTGCCCTATGCTCTCTAAGCTTTGTTTTTTAGATGTTTCAGGACTCACCGTACGCTTCTCCAGAGTGGCTGTTGGCAATTTACATCCCGCCCATCAGCGTAGCAAGGCTCCCATTTCTCCATGGCCTGTCCTGCATTTCTGATTTTGACACTTTTTTCAGCATGGCCCTTTTGACCGATGGGAAGCGAGACATCTTTGTAGCGCTGATTTGCCTTTCCAGGTTGCTTGGTTGGCCAAAAAGGGCGTATGCGTTTTTTCCTGAATATATTCAGGAAAAAACGCATACGCCCTTTTTGGCCAAGGGCATCATTGTCAACGTTTTGCCGCTTTTCATGTGCTTTAAAGGCGATTCGAATCTACCTCCTGAAATCTGTTTCCTGCAATTCTGCCTTGATTTCAAATCCTCTTCTTTGCCTTCCCTCAATATATTTGTGGACGAGAGTTATCATTTATAAGTCTGCAGGTTTGTGAATTGCAGTGCCCTGAACCTCCATTTTACAACTCGCTTTTTAGGGAGCTGGCCGCAATTGCGCAGGATGGCTTCAGGCCCTGTTCTGGTTCCGGGTGGCAGGCTGAGCCTGTGGTTAATTCTTCTTCCTGATGGGAAAATAGAGTGACCTGTGCCTGTCCCAACACCAAGAGCTAGTCTCTCATTGGTTCCACGTCTTCCCATTCACCCTCAGGACAAATTGCAACCTGTACGGGACAGGAGGTTAAAGGTGCTGATGCTCCAAGTAGGGAGATTGCTAGTAAAGCGCTGGAATAGCGAACCCGGCCACAAGGAGATGAGAAATGAGGTGCGTTTTAGAAACCTTTCCACATCACACGGTGTACCATCTTCTGGGTTTCTCATGCATGTTTTCGATGTAGGAAGATGCCCTTGAACCTGGAGATTTGGGACCCATGCGATGGGTACCATGCAGTATTACTTTAAAGGGTCTGCGTTTGCTCACCCAACCTCACCAAACCTCTCAGCCCCAAGAGTGTCCACCCTTATGTCTCATCCAGCTGTGGGTCTAGATATGGTCAATCCAGGTTGCATCACAGCCCGTGAACGCATTGTGTAAGAATTTCTATCTCTTTCACTGTCTTTGTTTCATGGGTTTTTCAAAGTAATTTATTTTTATAATGGGGTTTAGCTGCTTTTCACTGCTGTGTTTATGCCGCTTTACACCCACTTGGCACGCTAACAGAGAGATATCAATACATAGGTTTTAAGATTATTACTAGTCAGATATATTCTTGTGCGGTGAATAGGGCGTGTTGAGTCCAGTTCTCTGAGCAAGGAGTAGGTCTTGTCTATTACATATTGGTTTTATGGAACGGTATCTGAGCTAATTTGAAACCCTTGTTTTATGTATCACCCCACCTCACCTTTCCCGTTAAGCAGCCATAGTGTGTTTTCTGCATGTGTGACTCTGTTCTGTTTTGTAATTCAGTTCAAGTGTAACGGTTTTTACATTCCCTCTATAAGTGATACCTTATGAGAAGTGTCCTTTTCTGTGTGACTTATTTCACTTAGAATCGTCGTACCTAAATCCACTCATCATGCTGCTACTAGCCTTATGACATTGATTTCATGGCTGAGTGATATTCCATTGTACATATGGACCACAACTTCTTTATCCATTTTTCTCTTTCCTGGTATATTGAAGGTGGAATGAAGTGGAGGTCCTTGTCAACAGAGCAGCCCTAAACTTTGGGGTGCTTGTGTCTTGCTGATTTTTAATTTTCCCAATTTATACCCCCATGAGTGGAAGTGCCCTATGCTCTCTAAGCTTTGTTTTTTAGATGTTTCAGGACTCACCGTACGCTTCTCCAGAGTGGCTGTTGGCAATTTATATCCCGCCCATCAGCGTAGCAAGGCTCCCATTTCTCCATGGCCTGTCCTGCATTTCTGATTTTGACACTTTTTTCAGCATGGCCCTTTTGACCGATGGGAAGCGAGACATCTTTGTAGCGCTGATTTGCCTTTCCAGGTTGCTTGGTTGGCCAAAAAGGGCGTATGCGTTTTTTCCTGAATATATTCAGGAAAAAACGCATACGCCCTTTTTGGCCAAGGGCATCATTGTCAACGTTTTGCCGCTTTTCATGTGCTTTAAAGGCGATTCGAATCTACCTCCTGAAATCTGTTTCCTGCAATTCTGCCTTGATTTCAAATCCTCTTCTTTGCCTTCCCTCAATATATTTGTGGATGAGAGTTATCATTTATAAGTCTGCAGGTTTGTGAATTGCAGTGCCCTGAACCTCCATTTTACAACTCGCTTTTTAGGGAGCTGGCCGCAATTGCGCAGGATGGCTTCAGGCCCTGTTTTGGTTCCGGGTGGCAGGCTGAGCCTGTGGTTAATTCTTCTTCCTGATGGGAAAATAGAGTGACCTGTGCCTGTCCCAACACCAAGAGCTAGTCTCTCGTTGGTTCCCCGTCTTCCCGTTCATCCTCAGGACAAATTGCAACCTGTACGGGACAGGAGGTTAAAGGTGCTGATGCTCCAAGTAGGGAGATTGCTAGTAAAGCGCTGGAATAGCGAACACGGCCACAAGGAGATGAGAAATGAGGTGCGTTTTAGAAACCTTTCCACATCACACGGTGTACCATCTTCTGGGTTTCTCATGCATGTTTTCGATGTAGGAAGATGCCCTTGAACCTGGAGATTTGGGACCCATGCGATGGGTACCATGCAGTATTACTTTAAAGGGTCTGCGTTTGCTCACCCAACCTCACCAAACCTCTCAGCCCCAAGAGTGTCCACCCTTAAGTCTCATCCAGCTGTGGGTCTAGATATGGTCGATCCAGGTTGCATCACAGCCCGTGAACGCATTGTGTAAGAATTTCTATCTCTTTCACTGTCTTTGTTTCATGGGTTTTTCAAAGTAATTTATTTTTATAATGGGGTTTAGATGCTTTTCACTGCTGTGTTTATGCCGCTTTTTACCCACTTGACACACTAACAGAGAGATATCAATACATAGGTTTTAAGATTATTACTAGTCAGATATATTCTTGTGCGGTGAATAGGGCGTGTTGAGTCCAGTTCTCTGAGCAAGGAGTAGGTCTTGTCTATTACATATTGGTTTTATGGAACGGTATCTGAGCTAATTTGAAACCCTTGTTTTATGTATCACCCCACCTCACCTTTCCCGTTAAGCAGCCATAGTGTGTTTTCTGCATGTGTGACTCTGTTCTGTTTTGTAATTCAGTTCAAGTGTAACGGTTTTTACATTCCCTCTATCAGTGATACCTTATGAGAAGTGTCCTTTTCTGTGTGACTTATTTCACTTAGAATCGTCGTACCTAAATCCACTCATCATGCTGCTACTAGCCTTATGACATTGATTTCATGGCTGAGTGATATTCCATTGTACATATGGACCACAACTTCTTTATCCATTTTTCTCTTTCCTGGGATATTGAAGGTGGAATGAAGTGGAGGTCCTTGTCAACAGAGCAGCCCTAAACTTTGGGGTGCTTGTGTCTTGCTGATTTTTAATTTTCCCAATTTATACCCCCATGAGTGGAAGTGCCCTATGCTCTCTAAGCTTTGTTTTTTAGATGTTTCAGGACTCACCGTACGCTTCTCCAGAGTGGCTGTTGGCAATTTACATCCCGCCCATCAGCGTAGCAAGGCTCCCATTTCTCCATGGCCTGTCCTGCATTTCTGATTTTGACACTTTTTTCAGCATGGCCCTTTTGACCGATGGGAAGCGAGACATCTTTGTAGCGCTGATTTGCCTTTCCAGGTTGCTTGGTTGGCCAAAAAGGGCGTATGCGTTTTTTCCTGAATATATTCAGGAAAAAACGCATACGCCCTTTTTGGCCAAGGGCATCATTGTCAACGTTTTGCCGCTTTTCATGTGCTTTAAAGGCGATTCGAATCTACCTCCTGAAATCTGTTTCCTGCAATTCTGCCTTGATTTCAAATCCTCTTCTTTGCCTTCCCTCAATATATTTGTGGACGAGAGTTATCATTTATAAGTCTGCAGGTTTGTGAATTGCAGTGCCCTGAACCTCCATTTTACAACTCGCTTTTTAGGGAGCTGGCCGCAATTGCGCAGGATGGCTTCAGGCCCTGTTCTGGTTCCGGGTGGCAGGCTGAGCCTGTGGTTAATTCTTCTTCCTGATGGGAAAATAGAGTGACCTGTGCCTGTCCCAACACCAAGAGCTAGTCTCTCATTGGTTCCACGTCTTCCCGTTCATCCTCAGGACAAACTGCAGCCTGTACGGGACAGGAGGTTAAAGGTGCTGATGCTCCAAGTAGGGAGATTGCTAGTAAAGCACTGGAATAGCGAACCCGGCCACAAGGAGATGAGAAATGAGGTGCGTTTTAGAAACCTTTCCACATCACACGGTGTACCATCTTCTGGGTTTCTCATGCATGTTTTCGATGTAGGAAGATGCCCTTAAACCTGGAGATTTGGGACCCATGCGATGGGTACCATGCAGTATTACTTTAAAGGGTCTGCGTTTGCTCACCCAACCTCACCAAACCTCTCAGCCCCAAGAGTGTCCACCCTTAAGTCTCATCCAGCTGTGGGTCTAGATATGGTCGATCCAGGTTGCATCACAGCCCGTGAACGCATTGTGTAAGAATTTCTATCTCTTTCACTGTCTTTGTTTCATGGGTTTTTCAAAGTAATTTATTTTTATAATGGGGTTTAGCTGCTTTTCACTGCTGTGTTTATGCCGCTTTTTACCCACTTGACACACTAACAGAGAGATATCAATACATAGGTTTTAAGATTATTACTAGTCAGATATATTCTTGTGCGGTGAATAGGGCGTGTTGAGTCCAGTTCTCTGAGCAAGGAGTAGGTCTTGTCTATTACATATTGGTTTTATGGAACGGTATCTGAGCTAATTTGAAACCCTTGTTTTATGTATCACCCCACCTCACCTTTCCCGTTAAGCAGCCATAGTGTGTTTTCTGCATGTGTGACTCTGTTCTGTTTTGTAATTCTGTTCAAGTGTAACGGTTTTTACATTCCCTCTATCAGTGATACCTTATGAGAAGTGTCCTTTTCTGTGTGACTTATTTCACTTAGAATCGTCGTACCTAAATCCACTCATCATGCTGCTACTAGCCTTATGACATTGATTTCATGGCTGAGTGATATTCCATTGTACATAAGGACCACAACTTCTTTATCCATTTTTCTCTTTCCTGGGATATTGAAGGTGGAATGAAGTGGAGGTCCTTGTCAAGAGAGCAGCCCTAAACTTTGGGGTGCTTGTGTCTTGCTGATTTTTAATTTTCCCAATTTATAACCCCATGAGTGGAAGTGCCCTATGCTCTCTAAGCTTTGCTTTTTAGACGTTTCAGGACTCACTGTACACTTCTCCAGAGTGGCTGTTGACAATTTACATCCCGCCCATCAGTGTAGCAAGGCTCCCATTTCTCCATGGCCTGTCCTGCATTTCTGGTTTTGACACTTTTTTCAGCATGGCCTTTTTAACTGATGGGAAGCGAGACATCTTTGTAGCGCTGATTTGCCTTTCCAGGTTGCTTGGTTGGCTAAAAAGGGCGTATGCGTTTTTTCCTGAATATATTCAGGAAAAAACGCATACGCCCTTTTTGGCCAAGGGCATCATTGTCAACGTTTTGCCGCTTTTCATGTGCTTTAAAGGCGATTCGAATCTAACTCCTGAAATCTGTTTCCTGCAATTCTGCCTTGATTTCAAATCCTCTTCTTTGCCTTCCCTCAATATATTTGTGGACGAGAGTTATCATTTATAACTCTGCAGGTTTGTGAATTGCAGTGCCCTGAACCTCCATTTTACGACTCGCGTTTTTGGGAGATGGCCGCAAAAGCGCAGGATGGCTTCAGGCCCTGTTCTTGTTCCGGGGGGCAGGCTGAGCCTGTGGTTAATTCTTCTTCCTGATGGGAAAATAGAGTGACCTGTGCCTGTCCCAACACCAAGAGCTAGTCTCTCATTGGTTCCACATCTTCCCGTTCATCCTCAGGACAAATTGCAACCTGTACGGAACAGGAGGTTAAAGGTGATGATGCTCCAAGGAGGGAGATTGCTAGTAAAGTGGCTGGAATGGCGAACCCGAGCACAAGGAGATGAGAAATGAGGTGCGTTTTAGAAACCTTTCCCCATCACACGGTGTACCATCTTCTGGGTTTCTCATGCATGTTTTTGATGTAGGAAGATGCCCTTGAACCAGGAGATTTGGGACCCATGCGATGGGTACCACGCAGTATTACTTTAAAGGGTCTGCGTTTGCTCACCCAACCTCACCAAACCTCTCAGCCGCAACAGTGTCCACCCTTATGTCTCATCCAGCTGTGGGTCTAGATATGGTCAATCCAGGTTGCATCACAGCCCCTGAACGCATTGTGTAAGAATTTCTCTCTCTTTCACTGTCTTTGTTTCATGGGTTTTTCAAAGTAATTTATTTTTATAATGGGGTTTAGCTGCTTTTCACTGCTGTGTTTATGCCGCTTTTTACCCACTTGACACACTAACAGAGAGATATCAATACATAGGTTTTAAGATTATTACTAGTCAGATATATTCTTGTGCGGTGAATAGGGCGTGTTGAGTCCAGTTCTCTGAGCAAGGAGTAGGTCTTGTCTATTACATATTGGTTTTATGGAACGGTATCTGAGCTAATTTGAAACCCTTGTTTTATGTATCACCCCACCTCACCTTTCCCGTTAAGCAGCCATAGTGTGTTTTCTGCATGTGTGACTCTGTTCTGTTTTGTAATTCAGTTCAAGTGTAACGGTTTTTACATTCCCTCTATAAGTGATACCTTATGAGAAGTGTCCTTTTCTGTGTGACTTATTTCACTTAGAATCGTCGTACCTAAATCCACTCATCATGCTGCTACTAGCCTTATGACATTGATTTCATGGCTGAGTGATATTCCATTGTACATATGGACCACAACTTCTTTATCCATTTTTCTCTTTCCTGGTATATTGAAGGTGGAATGAAGTGGAGGTCCTTGTCAACAGAGCAGCCCTAAACTTTGGGGTGCTTGTGTCTTGCTGATTTTTAATTTTCCCAATTTATACCCCCATGAGTGGAAGTGCCCTATGCTCTCTAAGCTTTGTTTTTTAGATGTTTCAGGACTCACCGTACGCTTCTCCAGAGTGGCTGTTGGCAATTTACATCCCGCCCATCAGCGTAGCAAGGCTCCCATTTCTCCATGGCCTGTCCTGCATTTCTGATTTTGACACTTTTTTCAGCATGGCCCTTTTGACCGATGGGAAGCGAGACATCTTTGTAGCGCTGATTTGCCTTTCCAGGTTGCTTGGTTGGCCAAAAAGGGCGTATGCGTTTTTTCCTGAATATATTCAGGAAAAAACGCATACGCCCTTTTTGGCCAAGGGCATCATTGTCAACGTTTTGCCGCTTTTCATGTGCTTTAAAGGCGATTCGAATCTACCTCCTGAAATCTGTTTCCTGCAATTCTGCCTTGATTTCAAATCCTCTTCTTTGCCTTCCCTCAATATATTTGTGGACGAGAGTTATCATTTATAAGTCTGCAGGTTTGTGAATTGCAGTGCCCTGAACCTCCATTTTACAACTCGCTTTTTAGGGAGCTGGCCGCAATTGCGCAGGATGGCTTCAGGCCCTGTTCTGGTTCCGGGTGGCAGGCTGAGCCTGTGGTTAATTCTTCTTCCTGATGGGAAAATAGAGTGACCTGTGCCTGTCCCAACACCAAGAGCTAGTCTCTCATTGGTTCCACGTCTTCCCATTCACCCTCAGGACAAATTGCAACCTGTACGGGACAGGAGGTTAAAGGTGCTGATGCTCCAAGTAGGGAGATTGCTAGTAAAGCGCTGGAATAGCGAACCCGGCCACAAGGAGATGAGAAATGAGGTGCGTTTTAGAAACCTTTCCACATCACACGGTGTACCATCTTCTGGGTTTCTCATGCATGTTTTCGATGTAGGAAGATGCCCTTGAACCTGGAGATTTGGGACCCATGCGATGGGTACCATGCAGTATTACTTTAAAGGGTCTGCGTTTGCTCACCCAACCTCACCAAACCTCTCAGCCCCAAGAGTGTCCACCCTTATGTCTCATCCAGCTGTGGGTCTAGATATGGTCAATCCAGGTTGCATCACAGCCCGTGAACGCATTGTGTAAGAATTTCTATCTCTTTCACTGTCTTTGTTTCATGGGTTTTTCAAAGTAATTTATTTTTATAATGGGGTTTAGCTGCTTTTCACTGCTGTGTTTATGCCGCTTTACACCCACTTGGCACGCTAACAGAGAGATATCAATACATAGGTTTTAAGATTATTACTAGTCAGATATATTCTTGTGCGGTGAATAGGGCGTGTTGAGTCCAGTTCTCTGAGCAAGGAGTAGGTCTTGTCTATTACATATTGGTTTTATGGAACGGTATCTGAGCTAATTTGAAACCCTTGTTTTATGTATCACCCCACCTCACCTTTCCCGTTAAGCAGCCATAGTGTGTTTTCTGCATGTGTGACTCTGTTCTGTTTTGTAATTCAGTTCAAGTGTAACGGTTTTTACATTCCCTCTATAAGTGATACCTTATGAGAAGTGTCCTTTTCTGTGTGACTTATTTCACTTAGAATCGTCGTACCTAAATCCACTCATCATGCTGCTACTAGCCTTATGACATTGATTTCATGGCTGAGTGATATTCCATTGTACATATGGACCACAACTTCTTTATCCATTTTTCTCTTTCCTGGTATATTGAAGGTGGAATGAAGTGGAGGTCCTTGTCAACAGAGCAGCCCTAAACTTTGGGGTGCTTGTGTCTTGCTGATTTTTAATTTTCCCAATTTATACCCCCATGAGTGGAAGTGCCCTATGCTCTCTAAGCTTTGTTTTTTAGATGTTTCAGGACTCACCGTACGCTTCTCCAGAGTGGCTGTTGGCAATTTATATCCCGCCCAT
This sequence comes from Balaenoptera borealis, assembly GCF_965194805.1. Classification (NCBI taxonomy): domain Eukaryota; kingdom Metazoa; phylum Chordata; class Mammalia; order Artiodactyla; family Balaenopteridae; genus Balaenoptera; species Balaenoptera borealis. Next base: position 759,134 of record NW_028123937.1, on the reverse strand, counting down.
CAGCGTAGCAAGGCTCCCATTTCTCCATGGCCTGTCCTGCATTTCTGATTTTGACACTTTTTTCAGCATGGCCCTTTTGACCGATGGGAAGCGAGACATCTTTGTAGCGCTGATTTGCCTTTCCAGGTTGCTTGGTTGGCCAAAAAGGGCGTATGCGTTTTTTCCTGAATATATTCAGGAAAAAACGCATACGCCCTTTTTGGCCAAGGGCATCATTGTCAACGTTTTGCCGCTTTTCATGTGCTTTAAAGGCGATTCGAATCTACCTCCTGAAATCTGTTTCCTGCAATTCTGCCTTGATTTCAAATCCTCTTCTTTGCCTTCCCTCAATATATTTGTGGATGAGAGTTATCATTTATAAGTCTGCAGGTTTGTGAATTGCAGTGCCCTGAACCTCCATTTTACAACTCGCTTTTTAGGGAGCTGGCCGCAATTGCGCAGGATGGCTTCAGGCCCTGTTTTGGTTCCGGGTGGCAGGCTGAGCCTGTGGTTAATTCTTCTTCCTGATGGGAAAATAGAGTGACCTGTGCCTGTCCCAACACCAAGAGCTAGTCTCTCGTTGGTTCCCCGTCTTCCCGTTCATCCTCAGGACAAATTGCAACCTGTACGGGACAGGAGGTTAAAGGTGCTGATGCTCCAAGTAGGGAGATTGCTAGTAAAGCGCTGGAATAGCGAACACGGCCACAAGGAGATGAGAAATGAGGTGCGTTTTAGAAACCTTTCCACATCACACGGTGTACCATCTTCTGGGTTTCTCATGCATGTTTTCGATGTAGGAAGATGCCCTTGAACCTGGAGATTTGGGACCCATGCGATGGGTACCATGCAGTATTACTTTAAAGGGTCTGCGTTTGCTCACCCAACCTCACCAAACCTCTCAGCCCCAAGAGTGTCCACCCTTAAGTCTCATCCAGCTGTGGGTCTAGATATGGTCGATCCAGGTTGCATCACAGCCCGTGAACGCATTGTGTAAGAATTTCTATCTCTTTCACTGTCTTTGTTTCATGGGTTTTTCAAAGTAATTTATTTTTATAATGGGGTTTAGATGCTTTTCACTGCTGTGTTTATGCCGCTTTTTACCCACTTGACACACTAACAGAGAGATATCAATACATAGGTTTTAAGATTATTACTAGTCAGATATATTCTTGTGCGGTGAATAGGGCGTGTTGAGTCCAGTTCTCTGAGCAAGGAGTAGGTCTTGTCTATTACATATTGGTTTTATGGAACGGTATCTGAGCTAATTTGAAACCCTTGTTTTATGTATCACCCCACCTCACCTTTCCCGTTAAGCAGCCATAGTGTGTTTTCTGCATGTGTGACTCTGTTCTGTTTTGTAATTCTGTTCAAGTGTAACGGTTTTTACATTCCCTCTATCAGTGACACCTTATGAGAAGTGTCCTTTTCTGTGTGACTTATTTCACTTAGAATCGTCGTACCTAAATCCACTCATCATGCTGCTACTAGCCTTATGACATTGATTTCATGGCTGAGTGATATTCCATTGTACATAAGGACCACAACTTCTTTATCCATTTTTCTCTTTCCTGGGATATTGAAGGTGGAATGAAGTGGAGGTCCTTGTCAAGAGAGCAGCCCTAAACTTTGGGGTGCTTGTGTCTTGCTGATTTTTAATTTTCCCAATTTATAACCCCATGAGTGGAAGTGCCCTATGCTCTCTAAGCTTTGCTTTTTAGACGTTTCAGGACTCACTGTACACTTCTCCAGAGTGGCTGTTGCCAATTTACATCCCGCCCATCAGTGTAGCAAGGCTCCCATTTCTCCATGGCCTGTCCTGCATTTCTGGTTTTGACACTTTTTTCAGCATGGCCTTTTTAACCGATGGGAAGCGAGACATCTTTGTAGCGCTGATTTGCCTTTCCAGGTTGCTTGGTTGGCTAAAAAGGGCGTATGCGTTTTTTCCTGAATATATTCAGGAAAAAACGCATACGCCCTTTTTGGCCAGGGCATCATTGTCAACGTTTTGCCGCTTTTCATGTGCTTTAAAGGCGATTCGAATCTACCTCCTGAAATCTGTTTCCTGCAATTCTGCCTTGATTTCAAATCCTCTTCTTTGCCTTCCCTCAATATATTTGTGGACGAGAGTTATCATTTATAACTCTGCAGGTTTGTGAATTGCAGTGCCCTGAACCTCCATTTTACGACTCGCGTTTTTGGGAGATGGCCGCAAAAGCGCAGGATGGCTTCAGGCCCTGTTCTTGTTCCGGGGGGCAGGCTGAGCCTGTGGTTAATTCTTCTTCCTGATGGGAAAATAGAGTGACCTGTGCCTGTCCCAACACCAAGAGCTAGTCTCTCATTGGTTCCACATCTTCCCGTTCATCCTCAGGACAAATTGCAACCTGTACGGAACAGGAGGTTAAAGGTGATGATGCTCCAAGGAGGGAGATTGCTAGTAAAGTGGCTGGAATGGCGAACCCGAGCACAAGGAGATGAGAAATGAGGTGCGTTTTAGAAACCTTTCCCCATCACACGGTGTACCATCTTCTGGGTTTCTCATGCATGTTTTTGATGTAGGAAGATGCCCTTGAACCAGGAGATTTGGGACCCATGCGATGGGTACCATGCAGTATTACTTTAAAGGGTCTGCGTTTGCTCACCCAACCTCACCAAACCTCTCAGCCGCAACAGTGTCCACCCTTATGTCTCATCCAGCTGTGGGTCTAGATATGGTCAATCCAGGTTGCATCACAGCCCCTGAACGCATTGTGTAAGAATTTCTCTCTCTTTCACTGTCTTTGTTTCATGGGTTTTTCAAAGTAATTTATTTTTATAATGGGGTTTAGCTGCTTTTCACTGCTGTGTTTATGCCGCTTTTTACCCACTTGACACACTAACAGAGAGATATCAATACATAGGTTTTAAGATTATTACTAGTCAGATATATTCTTGTGCGGTGAATAGGGCGTGTTGAGTCCAGTTCTCTGAGCAAGGAGTAGGTCTTGTCTATTACATATTGGGTTTATGGAACGGTATCTGAGCTAATTTGAAACCCTTGTTTTATGTATCACCCCACCTCACCTTTCCCGTTAAGCAGCCATAGTGTGTTTTCTGCATGTGTGACTCTGTTCTGTTTTGTAATTCAGTTCAAGTGTAACGGTTTTTACATTCCCTCTATAAGTGATACCTTATGAGAAGTGTCCTTTTCTGTGTGACTTATTTCACTTAGAATCGTCGTACCTAAATCCACTCATCATGCTGCTACTAGCCTTATGACATTGATTTCATGGCTGAGTGATATTCCATTGTACATATGGACCACAACTTCTTTATCCATTTTTCTCTTTCCTGGTATATTGAAGGTGGAATGAAGTGGAGGTCCTTGTCAACAGAGCAGCCCTAAACTTTGGGGTGCTTGTGTCTTGCTGATTTTTAATTTTCCCAATTTATACCCCCATGAGTGGAAGTGCCCTATGCTCTCTAAGCTTTGTTTTTTAGATGTTTCAGGACTCACCGTACGCTTCTCCAGAGTGGCTGTTGGCAATTTACATCCCGCCCATCAGCGTAGCAAGGCTCCCATTTCTCCATGGCCTGTCCTGCATTTCTGATTTTGACACTTTTTTCAGCATGGCCCTTTTGACCGATGGGAAGCGAGACATCTTTGTAGCGCTGATTTGCCTTTCCAGGTTGCTTGGTTGGCCAAAAAGGGCGTATGCGTTTTTTCCTGAATATATTCAGGAAAAAACGCATACGCCCTTTTTGGCCAAGGGCATCATTGTCAACGTTTTGCCGCTTTTCATGTGCTTTAAAGGCGATTCGAATCTACCTCCTGAAATCTGTTTCCTGCAATTCTGCCTTGATTTCAAATCCTCTTCTTTGCCTTCCCTCAATATATTTGTGGACGAGAGTTATCATTTATAAGTCTGCAGGTTTGTGAATTGCAGTGCCCTGAACCTCCATTTTACAACTCGCTTTTTAGGGAGCTGGCCGCAATTGCGCAGGATGGCTTCAGGCCCTGTTCTGGTTCCGGGTGGCAGGCTGAGCCTGTGGTTAATTCTTCTTCCTGATGGGAAAATAGAGTGACCTGTGCCTGTCCCAACACCAAGAGCTAGTCTCTCATTGGTTCCACGTCTTCCCATTCACCCTCAGGACAAATTGCAACCTGTACGGGACAGGAGGTTAAAGGTGCTGATGCTCCAAGTAGGGAGATTGCTAGTAAAGCGCTGGAATAGCGAACCCGGCCACAAGGAGATGAGAAATGAGGTGCGTTTTAGAAACCTTTCCACATCACACGGTGTACCATCTTCTGGGTTTCTCATGCATGTTTTCGATGTAGGAAGATGCCCTTGAACCTGGAGATTTGGGACCCATGCGATGGGTACCATGCAGTATTACTTTAAAGGGTCTGCGTTTGCTCACCCAACCTCACCAAACCTCTCAGCCCCAAGAGTGTCCACCCTTATGTCTCATCCAGCTGTGGGTCTAGATATGGTCAATCCAGGTTGCATCACAGCCCGTGAACGCATTGTGTAAGAATTTCTATCTCTTTCACTGTCTTTGTTTCATGGGTTTTTCAAAGTAATTTATTTTTATAATGGGGTTTAGCTGCTTTTCACTGCTGTGTTTATGCCGCTTTACACCCACTTGACACACTAACAGAGATATCAATACATAGGTTTTAAGATTATTACCAGTCAGATATATTCTTGTGCGGTGAATAGGGCGTGTTGAGTCCAGTTCTCTGAGCAAGGAGTAGGTCTTGTCTATTACATATTGGTTTTATGGAACGGTATCTGAGCTAATTTGAAACCCTTGTTTTATGTATCACCCCACCTCACCTTTCCCGTTAAGCAGCCATAGTGTGTTTTCTGCATGTGTGACTCTGTTCTGTTTTGTAATTCTGTTCAAGTGTAACGGTTTTTACATTCCCTCTATCAGTGATACCTTATGAGAAGTGTCCTTTTCTGTGTGACTTATTTCACTTAGAATCGTCGTACCTAAATCCACTCATCATGCTGCTACTAGCCTTATGACATTGATTTCATGGCTGAGTGATATTCCATTGTACATAAGGACCACAACTTCTTTATCCATTTTTCTCTTTCCTGGGATATTGAAGGTGGAATGAAGTGGAGGTCCTTGTCAACAGAGCAGCCCTAAACTTTGGGGTGCTTGTGTCTTGCTGATTTTTCATTTTCCCAATTTATATCCCCATGAGTGGAAGTGCCCTATGCTCTCTAAGCTTTCCTTTTTAGACGTTTCAGGACTCACTGTACACTTCTCCAGAGTGGCTGTTGACAATTTACATCCCGCCCATCAGTGTAGCAAGGCTCCCATTTCTCCATGGCCTGTCCTGCATTTCTGGTTTTGACACTTTTTTCAGCATGGCCCTTTTGACCGATGGGAAGCGAGACATCTTTGTAGCGCTGATTTGCCTTTCCAGGTTGCTTGGTTGGCCAAAAAGGGCGTATGCGTTTTTTCCTGAATATATTCAGGAAAAAACGCATACGCCCTTTTTGGCCAAGGGCATCATTGTCAACGTTTTGCCGCTTTTCATGTGCTTTAAAGGCGATTCGAATCTACCTCCTGAAATCTGTTTCCTGCAATTCTGCCTTGATTTCAAATCCTCTTCTTTGCCTTCCCTCAATATATTTGTGGACGAGAGTTATCATTTATAAGTCTGCAGGTTTGTGAATTGCAGTGCCCTGAACCTCCATTTTACAACTCGCTTTTTAGGGAGCTGGCCGCAATTGCGCAGGATGGCTTCAGGCCCTGTTCTGGTTCCGGGTGGCAGGCTGAGCCTGTGGTTAATTCTTCTTCCTGATGGGAAAATAGAGTGACCTGTGCCTGTCCCAACACCAAGAGCTAGTCTCTCATTGGTTCCACGTCTTCCCATTCACCCTCAGGACAAATTGCAACCTGTACGGGACAGGAGGTTAAAGGTGCTGATGCTCCAAGTAGGGAGATTGCTAGTAAAGCGCTGGAATAGCGAACACGGCCACAAGGAGATGAGAAATGAGGTGCGTTTTAGAAACCTTTCCACATCACACGGTGTACCATCTTCTGGGTTTCTCATGCATGTTTTCGATGTAGGAAGATGCCCTTGAACCTGGAGATTTGGGACCCATGCGATGGGTACCATGCAGTATTACTTTAAAGGGTCTGCGTTTGCTCACCCAACCTCACCAAACCTCTCAGCCCCAAGAGTGTCCACCCTTAAGTCTCATCCAGCTGTGGGTCTAGATATGGTCGATCCAGGTTGCATCACAGCCCGTGAACGCATTGTGTAAGAATTTCTATCTCTTTCACTGTCTTTGTTTCATGGGTTTTTCAAAGTAATTTATTTTTATAATGGGGTTTAGATGCTTTTCACTGCTGTGTTTATGCCGCTTTTTACCCACTTGACACACTAACAGAGAGATATCAATACATAGGTTTTAAGATTATTACTAGTCAGATATATTCTTGTGCGGTGAATAGGGCGTGTTGAGTCCAGTTCTCTGAGCAAGGAGTAGGTCTTGTCTATTACATATTGGTTTTATGGAACGGTATCTGAGCTAATTTGAAACCCTTGTTTTATGTATCACCCCACCTCACCTTTCCCGTTAAGCAGCCATAGTGTGTTTTCTGCATGTGTGACTCTGTTCTGTTTTGTAATTCAGTTCAAGTGTAACGGTTTTTACATTCCCTCTATCAGTGATACCTTATGAGAAGTGTCCTTTTCTGTGTGACTTATTTCACTTAGAATCGTCGTACCTAAATCCACTCATCATGCTGCTACTAGCCTTATGACATTGATTTCATGGCTGAGTGATATTCCATTGTACATATGGACCACAACTTCTTTATCCATTTTTCTCTTTCCTGGGATATTGAAGGTGGAATGAAGTGGAGGTCCTTGTCAACAGAGCAGCCCTAAACTTTGGGGTGCTTGTGTCTTGCTGATTTTTAATTTTCCCAATTTATACCCCCATGAGTGGAAGTGCCCTATGCTCTCTAAGCTTTGTTTTTTAGATGTTTCAGGACTCACCGTACGCTTCTCCAGAGTGGCTGTTGGCAATTTACATCCCGCCCATCAGCGTAGCAAGGCTCCCATTTCTCCATGGCCTGTCCTGCATTTCTGATTTTGACACTTTTTTCAGCATGGCCCTTTTGACCGATGGGAAGCGAGACATCTTTGTAGCGCTGATTTGCCTTTCCAGGTTGCTTGGTTGGCCAAAAAGGGCGTATGCGTTTTTTCCTGAATATATTCAGGAAAAAACGCATACGCCCTTTTTGGCCAAGGGCATCATTGTCAACGTTTTGCCGCTTTTCATGTGCTTTAAAGGCGATTCGAATCTACCTCCTGAAATCTGTTTCCTGCAATTCTGCCTTGATTTCAAATCCTCTTCTTTGCCTTCCCTCAATATATTTGTGGACGAGAGTTATCATTTATAAGTCTGCAGGTTTGTGAATTGCAGTGCCCTGAACCTCCATTTTACAACTCGCTTTTTAGGGAGCTGGCCGCAATTGCGCAGGATGGCTTCAGGCCCTGTTCTGGTTCCGGGTGGCAGGCTGAGCCTGTGGTTAATTCTTCTTCCTGATGGGAAAATAGAGTGACCTGTGCCTGTCCCAACACCAAGAGCTAGTCTCTCATTGGTTCCACGTCTTCCCGTTCATCCTCAGGACAAACTGCAGCCTGTACGGGACAGGAGGTTAAAGGTGCTGATGCTCCAAGTAGGGAGATTGCTAGTAAAGCACTGGAATAGCGAACCCGGCCACAAGGAGATGAGAAATGAGGTGCGTTTTAGAAACCTTTCCACATCACACGGTGTACCATCTTCTGGGTTTCTCATGCATGTTTTCGATGTAGGAAGATGCCCTTAAACCTGGAGATTTGGGACCCATGCGATGGGTACCATGCAGTATTACTTTAAAGGGTCTGCGTTTGCTCACCCAACCTCACCAAACCTCTCAGCCCCAAGAGTGTCCACCCTTAAGTCTCATCCAGCTGTGGGTCTAGATATGGTCGATCCAGGTTGCATCACAGCCCGTGAACGCATTGTGTAAGAATTTCTATCTCTTTCACTGTCTTTGTTTCATGGGTTTTTCAAAGTAATTTATTTTTATAATGGGGTTTAGCTGCTTTTCACTGCTGTGTTTATGCCGCTTTTTACCCACTTGACACACTAACAGAGAGATATCAATACATAGGTTTTAAGATTATTACTAGTCAGATATATTCTTGTGCGGTGAATAGGGCGTGTTGAGTCCAGTTCTCTGAGCAAGGAGTAGGTCTTGTCTATTACATATTGGTTTTATGGAACGGTATCTGAGCTAATTTGAAACCCTTGTTTTATGTATCACCCCACCTCACCTTTCCCGTTAAGCAGCCATAGTGTGTTTTCTGCATGTGTGACTCTGTTCTGTTTTGTAATTCTGTTCAAGTGTAACGGTTTTTACATTCCCTCTATCAGTGATACCTTATGAGAAGTGTCCTTTTCTGTGTGACTTATTTCACTTAGAATCGTCGTACCTAAATCCACTCATCATGCTGCTACTAGCCTTATGACATTGATTTCATGGCTGAGTGATATTCCATTGTACATAAGGACCACAACTTCTTTATCCATTTTTCTCTTTCCTGGGATATTGAAGGTGGAATGAAGTGGAGGTCCTTGTCAAGAGAGCAGCCCTAAACTTTGGGGTGCTTGTGTCTTGCTGATTTTTAATTTTCCCAATTTATAACCCCATGAGTGGAAGTGCCCTATGCTCTCTAAGCTTTGCTTTTTAGACGTTTCAGGACTCACTGTACACTTCTCCAGAGTGGCTGTTGACAATTTACATCCCGCCCATCAGTGTAGCAAGGCTCCCATTTCTCCATGGCCTGTCCTGCATTTCTGGTTTTGACACTTTTTTCAGCATGGCCTTTTTAACTGATGGGAAGCGAGACATCTTTGTAGCGCTGATTTGCCTTTCCAGGTTGCTTGGTTGGCTAAAAAGGGCGTATGCGTTTTTTCCTGAATATATTCAGGAAAAAACGCATACGCCCTTTTTGGCCAAGGGCATCATTGTCAACGTTTTGCCGCTTTTCATGTGCTTTAAAGGCGATTCGAATCTAACTCCTGAAATCTGTTTCCTGCAATTCTGCCTTGATTTCAAATCCTCTTCTTTGCCTTCCCTCAATATATTTGTGGACGAGAGTTATCATTTATAACTCTGCAGGTTTGTGAATTGCAGTGCCCTGAACCTCCATTTTACGACTCGCGTTTTTGGGAGATGGCCGCAAAAGCGCAGGATGGCTTCAGGCCCTGTTCTTGTTCCGGGGGGCAGGCTGAGCCTGTGGTTAATTCTTCTTCCTGATGGGAAAATAGAGTGACCTGTGCCTGTCCCAACACCAAGAGCTAGTCTCTCATTGGTTCCACATCTTCCCGTTCATCCTCAGGACAAATTGCAACCTGTACGGAACAGGAGGTTAAAGGTGATGATGCTCCAAGGAGGGAGATTGCTAGTAAAGTGGCTGGAATGGCGAACCCGAGCACAAGGAGATGAGAAATGAGGTGCGTTTTAGAAACCTTTCCCCATCACACGGTGTACCATCTTCTGGGTTTCTCATGCATGTTTTTGATGTAGGAAGATGCCCTTGAACCAGGAGATTTGGGACCCATGCGATGGGTACCACGCAGTATTACTTTAAAGGGTCTGCGTTTGCTCACCCAACCTCACCAAACCTCTCAGCCGCAACAGTGTCCACCCTTATGTCTCATCCAGCTGTGGGTCTAGATATGGTCAATCCAGGTTGCATCACAGCCCCTGAACGCATTGTGTAAGAATTTCTCTCTCTTTCACTGTCTTTGTTTCATGGGTTTTTCAAAGTAATTTATTTTTATAATGGGGTTTAGCTGCTTTTCACTGCTGTGTTTATGCCGCTTTTTACCCACTTGACACACTAACAGAGAGATATCAATACATAGGTTTTAAGATTATTACTAGTCAGATATATTCTTGTGCGGTGAATAGGGCGTGTTGAGTCCAGTTCTCTGAGCAAGGAGTAGGTCTTGTCTATTACATATTGGTTTTATGGAACGGTATCTGAGCTAATTTGAAACCCTTGTTTTATGTATCACCCCACCTCACCTTTCCCGTTAAGCAGCCATAGTGTGTTTTCTGCATGTGTGACTCTGTTCTGTTTTGTAATTCAGTTCAAGTGTAACGGTTTTTACATTCCCTCTATAAGTGATACCTTATGAGAAGTGTCCTTTTCTGTGTGACTTATTTCACTTAGAATCGTCGTACCTAAATCCACTCATCATGCTGCTACTAGCCTTATGACATTGATTTCATGGCTGAGTGATATTCCATTGTACATATGGACCACAACTTCTTTATCCATTTTTCTCTTTCCTGGTATATTGAAGGTGGAATGAAGTGGAGGTCCTTGTCAACAGAGCAGCCCTAAACTTTGGGGTGCTTGTGTCTTGCTGATTTTTAATTTTCCCAATTTATACCCCCATGAGTGGAAGTGCCCTATGCTCTCTAAGCTTTGTTTTTTAGATGTTTCAGGACTCACCGTACGCTTCTCCAGAGTGGCTGTTGGCAATTTACATCCCGCCCATCAGCGTAGCAAGGCTCCCATTTCTCCATGGCCTGTCCTGCATTTCTGATTTTGACACTTTTTTCAGCATGGCCCTTTTGACCGATGGGAAGCGAGACATCTTTGTAGCGCTGATTTGCCTTTCCAGGTTGCTTGGTTGGCCAAAAAGGGCGTATGCGTTTTTTCCTGAATATATTCAGGAAAAAACGCATACGCCCTTTTTGGCCAAGGGCATCATTGTCAACGTTTTGCCGCTTTTCATGTGCTTTAAAGGCGATTCGAATCTACCTCCTGAAATCTGTTTCCTGCAATTCTGCCTTGATTTCAAATCCTCTTCTTTGCCTTCCCTCAATATATTTGTGGACGAGAGTTATCATTTATAAGTCTGCAGGTTTGTGAATTGCAGTGCCCTGAACCTCCATTTTACAACTCGCTTTTTAGGGAGCTGGCCGCAATTGCGCAGGATGGCTTCAGGCCCTGTTCTGGTTCCGGGTGGCAGGCTGAGCCTGTGGTTAATTCTTCTTCCTGATGGGAAAATAGAGTGACCTGTGCCTGTCCCAACACCAAGAGCTAGTCTCTCATTGGTTCCACGTCTTCCCATTCACCCTCAGGACAAATTGCAACCTGTACGGGACAGGAGGTTAAAGGTGCTGATGCTCCAAGTAGGGAGATTGCTAGTAAAGCGCTGGAATAGCGAACCCGGCCACAAGGAGATGAGAAATGAGGTGCGTTTTAGAAACCTTTCCACATCACACGGTGTACCATCTTCTGGGTTTCTCATGCATGTTTTCGATGTAGGAAGATGCCCTTGAACCTGGAGATTTGGGACCCATGCGATGGGTACCATGCAGTATTACTTTAAAGGGTCTGCGTTTGCTCACCCAACCTCACCAAACCTCTCAGCCCCAAGAGTGTCCACCCTTATGTCTCATCCAGCTGTGGGTCTAGATATGGTCAATCCAGGTTGCATCACAGCCCGTGAACGCATTGTGTAAGAATTTCTATCTCTTTCACTGTCTTTGTTTCATGGGTTTTTCAAAGTAATTTATTTTTATAATGGGGTTTAGCTGCTTTTCACTGCTGTGTTTATGCCGCTTTACACCCACTTGGCACGCTAACAGAGAGATATCAATACATAGGTTTTAAGATTATTACTAGTCAGATATATTCTTGTGCGGTGAATAGGGCGTGTTGAGTCCAGTTCTCTGAGCAAGGAGTAGGTCTTGTCTATTACATATTGGTTTTATGGAACGGTATCTGAGCTAATTTGAAACCCTTGTTTTATGTATCACCCCACCTCACCTTTCCCGTTAAGCAGCCATAGTGTGTTTTCTGCATGTGTGACTCTGTTCTGTTTTGTAATTCAGTTCAAGTGTAACGGTTTTTACATTCCCTCTATAAGTGATACCTTATGAGAAGTGTCCTTTTCTGTGTGACTTATTTCACTTAGAATCGTCGTACCTAAATCCACTCATCATGCTGCTACTAGCCTTATGACATTGATTTCATGGCTGAGTGATATTCCATTGTACATATGGACCACAACTTCTTTATCCATTTTTCTCTTTCCTGGTATATTGAAGGTGGAATGAAGTGGAGGTCCTTGTCAACAGAGCAGCCCTAAACTTTGGGGTGCTTGTGTCTTGCTGATTTTTAATTTTCCCAATTTATACCCCCATGAGTGGAAGTGCCCTATGCTCTCTAAGCTTTGTTTTTTAGATGTTTCAGGACTCACCGTACGCTTCTCCAGAGTGGCTGTTGGCAATTTATATCCCGCCCATCAGCGTAGCAAGGCTCCCATTTCTCCATGGCCTGTCCTGCATTTCTGATTTTGACACTTTTTTCAGCATGGCCCTTTTGACCGATGGGAAGCGAGACATCTTTGTAGCGCTGATTTGCCTTTCCAGGTTGCTTGGTTGGCCAAAAAGGGCGTATGCGTTTTTTCCTGAATATATTCAGGAAAAAACGCATACGCCCTTTTTGGCCAAGGGCATCATTGTCAACGTTTTGCCGCTTTTCATGTGCTTTAAAGGCGATTCGAATCTACCTCCTGAAATCTGTTTCCTGCAATTCTGCCTTGATTTCAAATCCTCTTCTTTGCCTTCCCTCAATATATTTGTGGATGAGAGTTATCATTTATAAGTCTGCAGGTTTGTGAATTGCAGTGCCCTGAACCTCCATTTTACAACTCGCTTTTTAGGGAGCTGGCCGCAATTGCGCAGGATGGCTTCAGGCCCTGTTTTGGTTCCGGGTGGCAGGCTGAGCCTGTGGTTAATTCTTCTTCCTGATGGGAAAATAGAGTGACCTGTGCCTGTCCCAACACCAAGAGCTAGTCTCTCGTTGGTTCCCCGTCTTCCCGTTCATCCTCAGGACAAATTGCAACCTGTACGGGACAGGAGGTTAAAGGTGCTGATGCTCCAAGTAGGGAGATTGCTAGTAAAGCGCTGGAATAGCGAACACGGCCACAAGGAGATGAGAAATGAGGTGCGTTTTAGAAACCTTTCCACATCACACGGTGTACCATCTTCTGGGTTTCTCATGCATGTTTTCGATGTAGGAAGATGCCCTTGAACCTGGAGATTTGGGACCCATGCGATGGGTACCATGCAGTATTACTTTAAAGGGTCTGCGTTTGCTCACCCAACCTCACCAAACCTCTCAGCCCCAAGAGTGTCCACCCTTAAGTCTCATCCAGCTGTGGGTCTAGATATGGTCGATCCAGGTTGCATCACAGCCCGTGAACGCATTGTGTAAGAATTTCTATCTCTTTCACTGTCTTTGTTTCATGGGTTTTTCAAAGTAATTTATTTTTATAATGGGGTTTAGATGCTTTTCACTGCTGTGTTTATGCCGCTTTTTACCCACTTGACACACTAACAGAGAGATATCAATACATAGGTTTTAAGATTATTACTAGTCAGATATATTCTTGTGCGGTGAATAGGGCGTGTTGAGTCCAGTTCTCTGAGCAAGGAGTAGGTCTTGTCTATTACATATTGGTTTTATGGAACGGTATCTGAGCTAATTTGAAACCCTTGTTTTATGTATCACCCCACCTCACCTTTCCCGTTAAGCAGCCATAGTGTGTTTTCTGCATGTGTGACTCTGTTCTGTTTTGTAATTCTGTTCAAGTGTAACGGTTTTTACATTCCCTCTATCAGTGACACCTTATGAGAAGTGTCCTTTTCTGTGTGACTTATTTCACTTAGAATCGTCGTACCTAAATCCACTCATCATGCTGCTACTAGCCTTATGACATTGATTTCATGGCTGAGTGATATTCCATTGTACATAAGGACCACAACTTCTTTATCCATTTTTCTCTTTCCTGGGATATTGAAGGTGGAATGAAGTGGAGGTCCTTGTCAAGAGAGCAGCCCTAAACTTTGGGGTGCTTGTGTCTTGCTGATTTTTAATTTTCCCAATTTATAACCCCATGAGTGGAAGTGCCCTATGCTCTCTAAGCTTTGCTTTTTAGACGTTTCAGGACTCACTGTACACTTCTCCAGAGTGGCTGTTGCCAATTTACATCCCGCCCATCAGTGTAGCAAGGCTCCCATTTCTCCATGGCCTGTCCTGCATTTCTGGTTTTGACACTTTTTTCAGCATGGCCTTTTTAACCGATGGGAAGCGAGACATCTTTGTAGCGCTGATTTGCCTTTCCAGGTTGCTTGGTTGGCTAAAAAGGGCGTATGCGTTTTTTCCTGAATATATTCAGGAAAAAACGCATACGCCCTTTTTGGCCAGGGCATCATTGTCAACGTTTTGCCGCTTTTCATGTGCTTTAAAGGCGATTCGAATCTACCTCCTGAAATCTGTTTCCTGCAATTCTGCCTTGATTTCAAATCCTCTTCTTTGCCTTCCCTCAATATATTTGTGGACGAGAGTTATCATTTATAACTCTGCAGGTTTGTGAATTGCAGTGCCCTGAACCTCCATTTTACGACTCGCGTTTTTGGGAGATGGCCGCAAAAGCGCAGGATGGCTTCAGGCCCTGTTCTTGTTCCGGGGGGCAGGCTGAGCCTGTGGTTAATTCTTCTTCCTGATGGGAAAATAGAGTGACCTGTGCCTGTCCCAACACCAAGAGCTAGTCTCTCATTGGTTCCACATCTTCCCGTTCATCCTCAGGACAAATTGCAACCTGTACGGAACAGGAGGTTAAAGGTGATGATGCTCCAAGGAGGGAGATTGCTAGTAAAGTGGCTGGAATGGCGAACCCGAGCACAAGGAGATGAGAAATGAGGTGCGTTTTAGAAACCTTTCCCCATCACACGGTGTACCATCTTCTGGGTTTCTCATGCATGTTTTTGATGTAGGAAGATGCCCTTGAACCAGGAGATTTGGGACCCATGCGATGGGTACCATGCAGTATTACTTTAAAGGGTCTGCGTTTGCTCACCCAACCTCACCAAACCTCTCAGCCGCAACAGTGTCCACCCTTATGTCTCATCCAGCTGTGGGTCTAGATATGGTCAATCCAGGTTGCATCACAGCCCCTGAACGCATTGTGTAAGAATTTCTCTCTCTTTCACTGTCTTTGTTTCATGGGTTTTTCAAAGTAATTTATTTTTATAATGGGGTTTAGCTGCTTTTCACTGCTGTGTTTATGCCGCTTTTTACCCACTTGACACACTAACAGAGAGATATCAATACATAGGTTTTAAGATTATTACTAGTCAGATATATTCTTGTGCGGTGAATAGGGCGTGTTGAGTCCAGTTCTCTGAGCAAGGAGTAGGTCTTGTCTATTACATATTGGGTTTATGGAACGGTATCTGAGCTAATTTGAAACCCTTGTTTTATGTATCACCCCACCTCACCTTTCCCGTTAAGCAGCCATAGTGTGTTTTCTGCATGTGTGACTCTGTTCTGTTTTGTAATTCAGTTCAAGTGTAACGGTTTTTACATTCCCTCTATAAGTGATACCTTATGAGAAGTGTCCTTTTCTGTGTGACTTATTTCACTTAGAATCGTCGTACCTAAATCCACTCATCATGCTGCTACTAGCCTTATGACATTGATTTCATGGCTGAGTGATATTCCATTGTACATATGGACCACAACTTCTTTATCCATTTTTCTCTTTCCTGGTATATTGAAGGTGGAATGAAGTGGAGGTCCTTGTCAACAGAGCAGCCCTAAACTTTGGGGTGCTTGTGTCTTGCTGATTTTTAATTTTCCCAATTTATACCCCCATGAGTGGAAGTGCCCTATGCTCTCTAAGCTTTGTTTTTTAGATGTTTCAGGACTCACCGTACGCTTCTCCAGAGTGGCTGTTGGCAATTTACATCCCGCCCATCAGCGTAGCAAGGCTCCCATTTCTCCATGGCCTGTCCTGCATTTCTGATTTTGACACTTTTTTCAGCATGGCCCTTTTGACCGATGGGAAGCGAGACATCTTTGTAGCGCTGATTTGCCTTTCCAGGTTGCTTGGTTGGCCAAAAAGGGCGTATGCGTTTTTTCCTGAATATATTCAGGAAAAAACGCATACGCCCTTTTTGGCCAAGGGCATCATTGTCAACGTTTTGCCGCTTTTCATGTGCTTTAAAGGCGATTCGAATCTACCTCCTGAAATCTGTTTCCTGCAATTCTGCCTTGATTTCAAATCCTCTTCTTTGCCTTCCCTCAATATATTTGTGGACGAGAGTTATCATTTATAAGTCTGCAGGTTTGTGAATTGCAGTGCCCTGAACCTCCATTTTACAACTCGCTTTTTAGGGAGCTGGCCGCAATTGCGCAGGATGGCTTCAGGCCCTGTTCTGGTTCCGGGTGGCAGGCTGAGCCTGTGGTTAATTCTTCTTCCTGATGGGAAAATAGAGTGACCTGTGCCTGTCCCAACACCAAGAGCTAGTCTCTCATTGGTTCCACGTCTTCCCATTCACCCTCAGGACAAATTGCAACCTGTACGGGACAGGAGGTTAAAGGTGCTGATGCTCCAAGTAGGGAGATTGCTAGTAAAGCGCTGGAATAGCGAACCCGGCCACAAGGAGATGAGAAATGAGGTGCGTTTTAGAAACCTTTCCACATCACACGGTGTACCATCTTCTGGGTTTCTCATGCATGTTTTCGATGTAGGAAGATGCCCTTGAACCTGGAGATTTGGGACCCATGCGATGGGTACCATGCAGTATTACTTTAAAGGGTCTGCGTTTGCTCACCCAACCTCACCAAACCTCTCAGCCCCAAGAGTGTCCACCCTTATGTCTCATCCAGCTGTGGGTCTAGATATGGTCAATCCAGGTTGCATCACAGCCCGTGAACGCATTGTGTAAGAATTTCTATCTCTTTCACTGTCTTTGTTTCATGGGTTTTTCAAAGTAATTTATTTTTATAATGGGGTTTAGCTGCTTTTCACTGCTGTGTTTATGCCGCTTTACACCCACTTGACACACTAACAGAGATATCAATACATAGGTTTTAAGATTATTACCAGTCAGATATATTCTTGTGCGGTGAATAGGGCGTGTTGAGTCCAGTTCTCTGAGCAAGGAGTAGGTCTTGTCTATTACATATTGGTTTTATGGAACGGTATCTGAGCTAATTTGAAACCCTTGTTTTATGTATCACCCCACCTCACCTTTCCCGTTAAGCAGCCATAGTGTGTTTTCTGCATGTGTGACTCTGTTCTGTTTTGTAATTCTGTTCAAGTGTAACGGTTTTTACATTCCCTCTATCAGTGATACCTTATGAGAAGTGTCCTTTTCTGTGTGACTTATTTCACTTAGAATCGTCGTACCTAAATCCACTCATCATGCTGCTACTAGCCTTATGACATTGATTTCATGGCTGAGTGATATTCCATTGTACATAAGGACCACAACTTCTTTATCCATTTTTCTCTTTCCTGGGATATTGAAGGTGGAATGAAGTGGAGGTCCTTGTCAACAGAGCAGCCCTAAACTTTGGGGTGCTTGTGTCTTGCTGATTTTTCATTTTCCCAATTTATATCCCCATGAGTGGAAGTGCCCTATGCTCTCTAAGCTTTCCTTTTTAGACGTTTCAGGACTCACTGTACACTTCTCCAGAGTGGCTGTTGACAATTTACATCCCGCCCATCAGTGTAGCAAGGCTCCCATTTCTCCATGGCCTGTCCTGCATTTCTGGTTTTGACACTTTTTTCAGCATGGCCCTTTTGACCGATGGGAAGCGAGACATCTTTGTAGCGCTGATTTGCCTTTCCAGGTTGCTTGGTTGGCCAAAAAGGGCGTATGCGTTTTTTCCTGAATATATTCAGGAAAAAACGCATACGCCCTTTTTGGCCAAGGGCATCATTGTCAACGTTTTGCCGCTTTTCATGTGCTTTAAAGGCGATTCGAATCTACCTCCTGAAATCTGTTTCCTGCAATTCTGCCTTGATTTCAAATCCTCTTCTTTGCCTTCCCTCAATATATTTGTGGACGAGAGTTATCATTTATAAGTCTGCAGGTTTGTGAATTGCAGTGCCCTGAACCTCCATTTTACAACTCGCTTTTTAGGGAGCTGGCCGCAATTGCGCAGGATGGCTTCAGGCCCTGTTCTGGTTCCGGGTGGCAGGCTGAGCCTGTGGTTAATTCTTCTTCCTGATGGGAAAATAGAGTGACCTGTGCCTGTCCCAACACCAAGAGCTAGTCTCTCATTGGTTCCACGTCTTCCCATTCACCCTCAGGACAAATTGCAACCTGTACGGGACAGGAGGTTAAAGGTGCTGATGCTCCAAGTAGGGAGATTGCTAGTAAAGCGCTGGAATAGCGAACCCGGCCACAAGGAGATGAGAAATGAGGTGCGTTTTAGAAACCTTTCCACATCACACGGTGTACCATCTTCTGGGTTTCTCATGCATGTTTTCGATGTAGGAAGATGCCCTTGAACCTGGAGATTTGGGACCCATGCGATGGGTACCATGCAGTATTACTTTAAAGGGTCTGCGTTTGCTCACCCAACCTCACCAAACCTCTCAGCCCCAAGAGTGTCCACCCTTATGTCTCATCCAGCTGTGGGTCTAGATATGGTCAATCCAGGTTGCATCACAGCCCGTGAACGCATTGTGTAAGAATTTCTATCTCTTTCACTGTCTTTGTTTCATGGGTTTTTCAAAGTAATTTATTTTTATAATGGGGTTTAGCTGCTTTTCACTGCTGTGTTTATGCCGCTTTACACCCACTTGACACACTAACAGAGATATCAATACATAGGTTTTAAGATTATTACCAGTCAGATATATTCTTGTGCGGTGAATAGGGCGTGTTGAGTCCAGTTCTCTGAGCAAGGAGTAGGTCTTGTCTATTACATATTGGTTTTATGGAACGGTATCTGAGCTAATTTGAAACCCTTGTTTTATGTATCACCCCACCTCACCTTTCCCGTTAAGCAGCCATAGTGTGTTTTCTGCATGTGTGACTCTGTTCTGTTTTGTAATTCTGTTCAAGTGTAACGGTTTTTACATTCCCTCTATCAGTGATACCTTATGAGAAGTGTCCTTTTCTGTGTGACTTATTTCACTTAGAATCGTCGTACCTAAATCCACTCATCATGCTGCTACTAGCCTTATGACATTGATTTCATGGCTGAGTGATATTCCATTGTACATAAGGACCACAACTTCTTTATCCATTTTTCTCTTTCCTGGGATATTGAAGGTGGAATGAAGTGGAGGTCCTTGTCAACAGAGCAGCCCTAAACTTTGGGGTGCTTGTGTCTTGCTGATTTTTCATTTTCCCAATTTATATCCCCATGAGTGGAAGTGCCCTATGCTCTCTAAGCTTTCCTTTTTAGACGTTTCAGGACTCACTGTACACTTCTCCAGAGTGGCTGTTGACAATTTACATCCCGCCCATCAGTGTAGCAAGGCTCCCATTTCTCCATGGCCTGTCCTGCATTTCTGGTTTTGACACTTTTTTCAGCATGGCCCTTTTGACCGATGGGAAGCGAGACATCTTTGTAGCGCTGATTTGCCTTTCCAGGTTGCTTGGTTGGCCAAAAAGGGCGTATGCGTTTTTTCCTGAATATATTCAGGAAAAAACGCATACGCCCTTTTTGGCCAAGGGCATCATTGTCAACGTTTTGCCGCTTTTCATGTGCTTTAAAGGCGATTCGAATCTACCTCCTGACATCTGTTTCCTGCAATTCTGCCTTGATTTCAAATCCTCTTCTTTGCCTTCCCTCAATATATTTGTGGATGAGAGTTATCATTTATAAGTCTGCAGGTTTGTGAATTGCAGTGCTCTGAACCTCCACTTTACAACTCGCTTTTTAGGGAGCTGGCCACAAAAGCGCAGGATGGCTTCAGGCCCTGTTCTGGTTCCGGGGGGCAGGCTGATCCTGTGGTTAATTCTTCTTCCTGATGGGAAAATAGAGTGACCTGTGCCTGTCCCAACACCAAGAGCTAGTCTTTCATTGGTTCCACGTCTTCCCGTTCATCCTCAGTACAAATTGCAACCTGTACGGAACAGGAGGTTAAAGGTGCTGATGCTCCAAGGAGGGAGATTGCTAGTAAAGTGGCTGGACTGGCGAACCCGGGCACAGGCAGATGAGAAATGAGGTGCGTTTTAGAAACCTTTCCCCATCACACGGTGTACCATCTTCTGGGTATCTCATGCATGTTTACGATGTAGGAAGATGACCTTGAACCTGGAGATTTGGGACCCATGCGATGGGTACCACACAGTATTACTTTAAAGGGTCTGCGTTTGCTCACCCAACCTCACCAAACCTCTCAGCCGCAACAGTGTCCACCCTTATGTCTCATCCAGCTGTGGGTCTAGATATGGTCAATCCAGGTTGCATCACAGCCCCTGAACGCATTGTGTAAGAATTTCTCTCTCTTTCACTGTCTTTGTTTCATGGGTTTTTCAAAGTAATTTATTTTTATAATGGGGTTTAGCTGCTTTTCACTGCTGTGTTTATGCCGCTTTTTACCCACTTGACACACTAACAGAGAGATATCAATACATAGGTTTTAAGATTATTACTAGTCAGATATATTCTTGTGCGGTGAATAGGGCGTGTTGAGTCCAGTTCTCTGAGCAAGGAGTAGGTCTTGTCTATTACATATTGGGTTTATGGAACGGTATCTGAGCTAATTTGAAACCCTTGTTTTATGTATCACCCCACCTCACCTTTCCCGTTAAGCAGCCATAGTGTGTTTTCTGCATGTGTGACTCTGTTCTGTTTTGTAATTCAGTTCAAGTGTAACGGTTTTTACATTCCCTCTATAAGTGATACCTTATGAGAAGTGTCCTTTTCTGTGTGACTTATTTCACTTAGAATCGTCGTACCTAAATCCACTCATCATGCTGCTACTAGCCTTATGACATTGATTTCATGGCTGAGTGATATTCCATTGTACATATGGACCACAACTTCTTTATCCATTTTTCTCTTTCCTGGTATATTGAAGGTGGAATGAAGTGGAGGTCCTTGTCAACAGAGCAGCCCTAAACTTTGGGGTGCTTGTGTCTTGCTGATTTTTAATTTTCCCAATTTATACCCCCATGAGTGGAAGTGCCCTATGCTCTCTAAGCTTTGTTTTTTAGATGTTTCAGGACTCACCGTACGCTTCTCCAGAGTGGCTGTTGGCAATTTACATCCCGCCCATCAGCGTAGCAAGGCTCCCATTTCTCCATGGCCTGTCCTGCATTTCTGATTTTGACACTTTTTTCAGCATGGCCCTTTTGACCGATGGGAAGCGAGACATCTTTGTAGCGCTGATTTGCCTTTCCAGGTTGCTTGGTTGGCCAAAAAGGGCGTATGCGTTTTTTCCTGAATATATTCAGGAAAAAACGCATACGCCCTTTTTGGCCAAGGGCATCATTGTCAACGTTTTGCCGCTTTTCATGTGCTTTAAAGGCGATTCGAATCTACCTCCTGAAATCTGTTTCCTGCAATTCTGCCTTGATTTCAAATCCTCTTCTTTGCCTTCCCTCAATATATTTGTGGACGAGAGTTATCATTTATAACTCTGCAGGTTTGTGAATTGCAGTGCCCTGAACCTCCATTTTACGACTCGCGTTTTTGGGAGATGGCCGCAAAAGCGCAGGATGGCTTCAGGCCCTGTTCTTGTTCCGGGGGGCAGGCTGAGCCTGTGGTTAATTCTTCTTCCTGATGGGAAAATAGAGTGACCTGTGCCTGTCCCAACACCAAGAGCTAGTCTCTCATTGGTTCCACATCTTCCCGTTCATCCTCAGGACAAATTGCAACCTGTACGGAACAGGAGGTTAAAGGTGATGATGCTCCAAGGAGGGAGATTGCTAGTAAAGTGGCTGGAATGGCGAACCCGAGCACAAGGAGATGAGAAATGAGGTGCGTTTTAGAAACCTTTCCCCATCACACGGTGTACCATCTTCTGGGTTTCTCATGCATGTTTTTGATGTAGGAAGATGCCCTTGAACCAGGAGATTTGGGACCCATGCGATGGGTACCACGCAGTATTACTTTAAAGGGTCTGCGTTTGCTCACCCAACCTCACCAAACCTCTCAGCCGCAACAGTGTCCACCCTTATGTCTCATCCAGCTGTGGGTCTAGATATGGTCAATCCAGGTTGCATCACAGCCCCTGAACGCATTGTGTAAGAATTTCTCTCTCTTTCACTGTCTTTGTTTCATGGGTTTTTCAAAGTAATTTATTTTTATAATGGGGTTTAGCTGCTTTTCACTGCTGTGTTTATGCCGCTTTTTACCCACTTGACACACTAACAGAGAGATATCAATACATAGGTTTTAAGATTATTACTAGTCAGATATATTCTTGTGCGGTGAATAGGGCGTGTTGAGTCCAGTTCTCTGAGCAAGGAGTAGGTCTTGTCTATTACATATTGGGTTTATGGAACGGTATCTGAGCTAATTTGAAACCCTTGTTTTATGTATCACCCCACCTCACCTTTCCCGTTAAGCAGCCATAGTGTGTTTTCTGCATGTGTGACTCTGTTCTGTTTTGTAATTCAGTTCAAGTGTAACGGTTTTTACATTCCCTCTATAAGTGATACCTTATGAGAAGTGTCCTTTTCTGTGTGACTTATTTCACTTAGAATCGTCGTACCTAAATCCACTCATCATGCTGCTACTAGCCTTATGACATTGATTTCATGGCTGAGTGATATTCCATTGTACATATGGACCACAACTTCTTTATCCATTTTTCTCTTTCCTGGTATATTGAAGGTGGAATGAAGTGGAGGTCCTTGTCAACAGAGCAGCCCTAAACTTTGGGGTGCTTGTGTCTTGCTGATTTTTAATTTTCCCAATTTATACCCCCATGAGTGGAAGTGCCCTATGCTCTCTAAGCTTTGTTTTTTAGATGTTTCAGGACTCACCGTACGCTTCTCCAGAGTGGCTGTTGGCAATTTACATCCCGCCCATCAGCGTAGCAAGGCTCCCATTTCTCCATGGCCTGTCCTGCATTTCTGATTTTGACACTTTTTTCAGCATGGCCCTTTTGACCGATGGGAAGCGAGACATCTTTGTAGCGCTGATTTGCCTTTCCAGGTTGCTTGGTTGGCCAAAAAGGGCGTATGCGTTTTTTCCTGAATATATTCAGGAAAAAACGCATACGCCCTTTTTGGCCAAGGGCATCATTGTCAACGTTTTGCCGCTTTTCATGTGCTTTAAAGGCGATTCGAATCTACCTCCTGAAATCTGTTTCCTGCAATTCTGCCTTGATTTCAAATCCTCTTCTTTGCCTTCCCTCAATATATTTGTGGACGAGAGTTATCATTTATAAGTCTGCAGGTTTGTGAATTGCAGTGCCCTGAACCTCCATTTTACAACTCGCTTTTTAGGGAGCTGGCCGCAATTGCGCAGGATGGCTTCAGGCCCTGTTCTGGTTCCGGGTGGCAGGCTGAGCCTGTGGTTAATTCTTCTTCCTGATGGGAAAATAGAGTGACCTGTGCCTGTCCCAACACCAAGAGCTAGTCTCTCATTGGTTCCACGTCTTCCCATTCACCCTCAGGACAAATTGCAACCTGTACGGGACAGGAGGTTAAAGGTGCTGATGCTCCAAGTAGGGAGATTGCTAGTAAAGCGCTGGAATAGCGAACCCGGCCACAAGGAGATGAGAAATGAGGTGCGTTTTAGAAACCTTTCCACATCACACGGTGTACCATCTTCTGGGTTTCTCATGCATGTTTTCGATGTAGGAAGATGCCCTTGAACCTGGAGATTTGGGACCCATGCGATGGGTACCATGCAGTATTACTTTAAAGGGTCTGCGTTTGCTCACCCAACCTCACCAAACCTCTCAGCCCCAAGAGTGTCCACCCTTATGTCTCATCCAGCTGTGGGTCTAGATATGGTCAATCCAGGTTGCATCACAGCCCGTGAACGCATTGTGTAAGAATTTCTATCTCTTTCACTGTCTTTGTTTCATGGGTTTTTCAAAGTAATTTATTTTTATAATGGGGTTTAGCTGCTTTTCACTGCTGTGTTTATGCCGCTTTACACCCACTTGACACACTAACAGAGATATCAATACATAGGTTTTAAGATTATTACCAGTCAGATATATTCTTGTGCGGTGAATAGGGCGTGTTGAGTCCAGTTCTCTGAGCAAGGAGTAGGTCTTGTCTATTACATATTGGTTTTATGGAACGGTATCTGAGCTAATTTGAAACCCTTGTTTTATGTATCACCCCACCTCACCTTTCCCGTTAAGCAGCCATAGTGTGTTTTCTGCATGTGTGACTCTGTTCTGTTTTGTAATTCTGTTCAAGTGTAACGGTTTTTACATTCCCTCTATCAGTGATACCTTATGAGAAGTGTCCTTTTCTGTGTGACTTATTTCACTTAGAATCGTCGTACCTAAATCCACTCATCATGCTGCTACTAGCCTTATGACATTGATTTCATGGCTGAGTGATATTCCATTGTACATAAGGACCACAACTTCTTTATCCATTTTTCTCTTTCCTGGGATATTGAAGGTGGAATGAAGTGGAGGTCCTTGTCAACAGAGCAGCCCTAAACTTTGGGGTGCTTGTGTCTTGCTGATTTTTCATTTTCCCAATTTATATCCCCATGAGTGGAAGTGCCCTATGCTCTCTAAGCTTTCCTTTTTAGACGTTTCAGGACTCACTGTACACTTCTCCAGAGTGGCTGTTGACAATTTACATCCCGCCCATCAGTGTAGCAAGGCTCCCATTTCTCCATGGCCTGTCCTGCATTTCTGGTTTTGACACTTTTTTCAGCATGGCCCTTTTGACCGATGGGAAGCGAGACATCTTTGTAGCGCTGATTTGCCTTTCCAGGTTGCTTGGTTGGCCAAAAAGGGCGTATGCGTTTTTTCCTGAATATATTCAGGAAAAAACGCATACGCCCTTTTTGGCCAAGGGCATCATTGTCAACGTTTTGCCGCTTTTCATGTGCTTTAAAGGCGATTCGAATCTACCTCCTGAAATCTGTTTCCTGCAATTCTGCCTTGATTTCAAATCCTCTTCTTTGCCTTCCCTCAATATATTTGTGGACGAGAGTTATCATTTATAAGTCTGCAGGTTTGTGAATTGCAGTGCCCTGAACCTCCATTTTACAACTCGCTTTTTAGGGAGCTGGCCGCAATTGCGCAGGATGGCTTCAGGCCCTGTTCTGGTTCCGGGTGGCAGGCTGAGCCTGTGGTTAATTCTTCTTCCTGATGGGAAAATAGAGTGACCTGTGCCTGTCCCAACACCAAGAGCTAGTCTCTCATTGGTTCCACGTCTTCCCATTCACCCTCAGGACAAATTGCAACCTGTACGGGACAGGAGGTTAAAGGTGCTGATGCTCCAAGTAGGGAGATTGCTAGTAAAGCGCTGGAATAGCGAACCCGGCCACAAGGAGATGAGAAATGAGGTGCGTTTTAGAAACCTTTCCACATCACACGGTGTACCATCTTCTGGGTTTCTCATGCATGTTTTCGATGTAGGAAGATGCCCTTGAACCTGGAGATTTGGGACCCATGCGATGGGTACCATGCAGTATTACTTTAAAGGGTCTGCGTTTGCTCACCCAACCTCACCAAACCTCTCAGCCCCAAGAGTGTCCACCCTTATGTCTCATCCAGCTGTGGGTCTAGATATGGTCAATCCAGGTTGCATCACAGCCCGTGAACGCATTGTGTAAGAATTTCTATCTCTTTCACTGTCTTTGTTTCATGGGTTTTTCAAAGTAATTTATTTTTATAATGGGGTTTAGCTGCTTTTCACTGCTGTGTTTATGCCGCTTTACACCCACTTGACACACTAACAGAGATATCAATACATAGGTTTTAAGATTATTACCAGTCAGATATATTCTTGTGCGGTGAATAGGGCGTGTTGAGTCCAGTTCTCTGAGCAAGGAGTAGGTCTTGTCTATTACATATTGGTTTTATGGAACGGTATCTGAGCTAATTTGAAACCCTTGTTTTATGTATCACCCCACCTCACCTTTCCCGTTAAGCAGCCATAGTGTGTTTTCTGCATGTGTGACTCTGTTCTGTTTTGTAATTCTGTTCAAGTGTAACGGTTTTTACATTCCCTCTATCAGTGATACCTTATGAGAAGTGTCCTTTTCTGTGTGACTTATTTCACTTAGAATCGTCGTACCTAAATCCACTCATCATGCTGCTACTAGCCTTATGACATTGATTTCATGGCTGAGTGATATTCCATTGTACATAAGGACCACAACTTCTTTATCCATTTTTCTCTTTCCTGGGATATTGAAGGTGGAATGAAGTGGAGGTCCTTGTCAACAGAGCAGCCCTAAACTTTGGGGTGCTTGTGTCTTGCTGATTTTTCATTTTCCCAATTTATATCCCCATGAGTGGAAGTGCCCTATGCTCTCTAAGCTTTCCTTTTTAGACGTTTCAGGACTCACTGTACACTTCTCCAGAGTGGCTGTTGACAATTTACATCCCGCCCATCAGTGTAGCAAGGCTCCCATTTCTCCATGGCCTGTCCTGCATTTCTGGTTTTGACACTTTTTTCAGCATGGCCCTTTTGACCGATGGGAAGCGAGACATCTTTGTAGCGCTGATTTGCCTTTCCAGGTTGCTTGGTTGGCCAAAAAGGGCGTATGCGTTTTTTCCTGAATATATTCAGGAAAAAACGCATACGCCCTTTTTGGCCAAGGGCATCATTGTCAACGTTTTGCCGCTTTTCATGTGCTTTAAAGGCGATTCGAATCTACCTCCTGACATCTGTTTCCTGCAATTCTGCCTTGATTTCAAATCCTCTTCTTTGCCTTCCCTCAATATATTTGTGGATGAGAGTTATCATTTATAAGTCTGCAGGTTTGTGAATTGCAGTGCTCTGAACCTCCATTTTACAACTCGCTTTTTAGGGAGCTGGCCACAAAAGCGCAGGATGGCTTCAGGCCCTGTTCTGGTTCCGGGGGGCAGGCTGATCCTGTGGTTAATTCTTCTTCCTGATGGGAAAATAGAGTGACCTGTGCCTGTCCCAACACCAAGAGCTAGTCTTTCATTGGTTCCACGTCTTCCCGTTCATCCTCAGTACAAATTGCAACCTGTACGGAACAGGAGGTTAAAGGTGCTGATGCTCCAAGGAGGGAGATTGCTAGTAAAGTGGCTGGACTGGCGAACCCGGGCACAGGCAGATGAGAAATGAGGTGCGTTTTAGAAACCTTTCCCCATCACACGGTGTACCATCTTCTGGGTATCTCATGCATGTTTACGATGTAGGAAGATGACCTTGAACCTGGAGATTTGGGACCCATGCGATGGGTACCACACAGTATTACTTTAAAGGGTCTGCGTTTGCTCACCCAACCTCACCAAACCTCTCAGCCGCAACAGTGTCCACCCTTATGTCTCATCCAGCTGTGGGTCTAGATATGGTCAATCCAGGTTGCATCACAGCCCCTGAACGCATTGTGTAAGAATTTCTCTCTCTTTCACTGTCTTTGTTTCATGGGTTTTTCAAAGTAATTTATTTTTATAATGGGGTTTAGCTGCTTTTCACTGCTGTGTTTATGCCGCTTTTTACCCACTTGACACACTAACAGAGAGATATCAATACATAGGTTTTAAGATTATTACTAGTCAGATATATTCTTGTGCGGTGAATAGGGCGTGTTGAGTCCAGTTCTCTGAGCAAGGAGTAGGTCTTGTCTATTACATATTGGGTTTATGGAACGGTATCTGAGCTAATTTGAAACCCTTGTTTTATGTATCACCCCACCTCACCTTTCCCGTTAAGCAGCCATAGTGTGTTTTCTGCATGTGTGACTCTGTTCTGTTTTGTAATTCAGTTCAAGTGTAACGGTTTTTACATTCCCTCTATAAGTGATACCTTATGAGAAGTGTCCTTTTCTGTGTGACTTATTTCACTTAGAATCGTCGTACCTAAATCCACTCATCATGCTGCTACTAGCCTTATGACATTGATTTCATGGCTGAGTGATATTCCATTGTACATATGGACCACAACTTCTTTATCCATTTTTCTCTTTCCTGGTATATTGAAGGTGGAATGAAGTGGAGGTCCTTGTCAACAGAGCAGCCCTAAACTTTGGGGTGCTTGTGTCTTGCTGATTTTTAATTTTCCCAATTTATACCCCCATGAGTGGAAGTGCCCTATGCTCTCTAAGCTTTGTTTTTTAGATGTTTCAGGACTCACCGTACGCTTCTCCAGAGTGGCTGTTGGCAATTTACATCCCGCCCATCAGCGTAGCAAGGCTCCCATTTCTCCATGGCCTGTCCTGCATTTCTGATTTTGACACTTTTTTCAGCATGGCCCTTTTGACCGATGGGAAGCGAGACATCTTTGTAGCGCTGATTTGCCTTTCCAGGTTGCTTGGTTGGCCAAAAAGGGCGTATGCGTTTTTTCCTGAATATATTCAGGAAAAAACGCATACGCCCTTTTTGGCCAAGGGCATCATTGTCAACGTTTTGCCGCTTTTCATGTGCTTTAAAGGCGATTCGAATCTACCTCCTGAAATCTGTTTCCTGCAATTCTGCCTTGATTTCAAATCCTCTTCTTTGCCTTCCCTCAATATATTTGTGGACGAGAGTTATCATTTATAAGTCTGCAGGTTTGTGAATTGCAGTGCCCTGAACCTCCATTTTACAACTCGCTTTTTAGGGAGCTGGCCGCAATTGCGCAGGATGGCTTCAGGCCCTGTTCTGGTTCCGGGTGGCAGGCTGAGCCTGTGGTTAATTCTTCTTCCTGATGGGAAAATAGAGTGACCTGTGCCTGTCCCAACACCAAGAGCTAGTCTCTCGTTGGTTCCCCGTCTTCCCGTTCATCCTCAGGACAAATTGCAACCTGTACGGGACAGGAGGTTAAAGGTGCTGATGCTCCAAGTAGGGAGATTGCTAGTAAAGCGCTGGAATAGCGAACACGGCCACAAGGAGATGAGAAATGAGGTGCGTTTTAGAAACCTTTCCACATCACACGGTGTACCATCTTCTGGGTTTCTCATGCATGTTTTCGATGTAGGAAGATGCCCTTGAACCTGGAGATTTGGGACCCATGCGATGGGTACCATGCAGTATTACTTTAAAGGGTCTGCGTTTGCTCACCCAACCTCACCAAACCTCTCAGCCCCAAGAGTGTCCACCCTTAAGTCTCATCCAGCTGTGGGTCTAGATATGGTCGATCCAGGTTGCATCACAGCCCGTGAACGCATTGTGTAAGAATTTCTATCTCTTTCACTGTCTTTGTTTCATGGGTTTTTCAAAGTAATTTATTTTTATAATGGGGTTTAGATGCTTTTCACTGCTGTGTTTATGCCGCTTTTTACCCACTTGACACACTAACAGAGAGATATCAATACATAGGTTTTAAGATTATTACTAGTCAGATATATTCTTGTGCGGTGAATAGGGCGTGTTGAGTCCAGTTCTCTGAGCAAGGAGTAGGTCTTGTCTATTACATATTGGTTTTATGGAACGGTATCTGAGCTAATTTGAAACCCTTGTTTTATGTATCACCCCACCTCACCTTTCCCGTTAAGCAGCCATAGTGTGTTTTCTGCATGTGTGACTCTGTTCTGTTTTGTAATTCTGTTCAAGTGTAACGGTTTTTACATTCCCTCTATCAGTGACACCTTATGAGAAGTGTCCTTTTCTGTGTGACTTATTTCACTTAGAATCGTCGTACCTAAATCCACTCATCATGCTGCTACTAGCCTTATGACATTGATTTCATGGCTGAGTGATATTCCATTGTACATAAGGACCACAACTTCTTTATCCATTTTTCTCTTTCCTGGGATATTGAAGGTGGAATGAAGTGGAGGTCCTTGTCAAGAGAGCAGCCCTAAACTTTGGGGTGCTTGTGTCTTGCTGATTTTTAATTTTCCCAATTTATAACCCCATGAGTGGAAGTGCCCTATGCTCTCTAAGCTTTGCTTTTTAGACGTTTCAGGACTCACTGTACACTTCTCCAGAGTGGCTGTTGCCAATTTACATCCCGCCCATCAGTGTAGCAAGGCTCCCATTTCTCCATGGCCTGTCCTGCATTTCTGGTTTTGACACTTTTTTCAGCATGGCCTTTTTAACCGATGGGAAGCGAGACATCTTTGTAGCGCTGATTTGCCTTTCCAGGTTGCTTGGTTGGCTAAAAAGGGCGTATGCGTTTTTTCCTGAATATATTCAGGAAAAAACGCATACGCCCTTTTTGGCCAAGGGCATCATTGTCAACGTTTTGCCGCTTTTCATGTGCTTTAAAGGCGATTCGAATCTACCTCCTGAAATCTGTTTCCTGCAATTCTGCCTTGATTTCAAATCCTCTTCTTTGCCTTCCCTCAATATATTTGTGGACGAGAGTTATCATTTATAACTCTGCAGGTTTGTGAATTGCAGTGCCCTGAACCTCCATTTTACGACTCGCGTTTTTGGGAGATGGCCGCAAAAGCGCAGGATGGCTTCAGGCCCTGTTCTTGTTCCGGGGGGCAGGCTGAGCCTGTGGTTAATTCTTCTTCCTGATGGGAAAATAGAGTGACCTGTGCCTGTCCCAACACCAAGAGCTAGTCTCTCATTGGTTCCACATCTTCCCGTTCATCCTCAGGACAAATTGCAACCTGTACGGAACAGGAGGTTAAAGGTGATGATGCTCCAAGGAGGGAGATTGCTAGTAAAGTGGCTGGAATGGCGAACCCGAGCACAAGGAGATGAGAAATGAGGTGCGTTTTAGAAACCTTTCCCCATCACACGGTGTACCATCTTCTGGGTTTCTCATGCATGTTTTTGATGTAGGAAGATGCCCTTGAACCAGGAGATTTGGGACCCATGCGATGGGTACCACGCAGTATTACTTTAAAGGGTCTGCGTTTGCTCACCCAACCTCACCAAACCTCTCAGCCGCAACAGTGTCCACCCTTATGTCTCATCCAGCTGTGGGTCTAGATATGGTCAATCCAGGTTGCATCACAGCCCCTGAACGCATTGTGTAAGAATTTCTCTCTCTTTCACTGTCTTTGTTTCATGGGTTTTTCAAAGTAATTTATTTTTATAATGGGGTTTAGCTGCTTTTCACTGCTGTGTTTATGCCGCTTTTTACCCACTTGACACACTAACAGAGAGATATCAATACATAGGTTTTAAGATTATTACTAGTCAGATATATTCTTGTGCGGTGAATAGGGCGTGTTGAGTCCAGTTCTCTGAGCAAGGAGTAGGTCTTGTCTATTACATATTGGGTTTATGGAACGGTATCTGAGCTAATTTGAAACCCTTGTTTTATGTATCACCCCACCTCACCTTTCCCGTTAAGCAGCCATAGTGTGTTTTCTGCATGTGTGACTCTGTTCTGTTTTGTAATTCAGTTCAAGTGTAACGGTTTTTACATTCCCTCTATAAGTGATACCTTATGAGAAGTGTCCTTTTCTGTGTGACTTATTTCACTTAGAATCGTCGTACCTAAATCCACTCATCATGCTGCTACTAGCCTTATGACATTGATTTCATGGCTGAGTGATATTCCATTGTACATATGGACCACAACTTCTTTATCCATTTTTCTCTTTCCTGGTATATTGAAGGTGGAATGAAGTGGAGGTCCTTGTCAACAGAGCAGCCCTAAACTTTGGGGTGCTTGTGTCTTGCTGATTTTTAATTTTCCCAATTTATACCCCCATGAGTGGAAGTGCCCTATGCTCTCTAAGCTTTGTTTTTTAGATGTTTCAGGACTCACCGTACGCTTCTCCAGAGTGGCTGTTGGCAATTTACATCCCGCCCATCAGCGTAGCAAGGCTCCCATTTCTCCATGGCCTGTCCTGCATTTCTGATTTTGACACTTTTTTCAGCATGGCCCTTTTGACCGATGGGAAGCGAGACATCTTTGTAGCGCTGATTTGCCTTTCCAGGTTGCTTGGTTGGCCAAAAAGGGCGTATGCGTTTTTTCCTGAATATATTCAGGAAAAAACGCATACGCCCTTTTTGGCCAAGGGCATCATTGTCAACGTTTTGCCGCTTTTCATGTGCTTTAAAGGCGATTCGAATCTACCTCCTGAAATCTGTTTCCTGCAATTCTGCCTTGATTTCAAATCCTCTTCTTTGCCTTCCCTCAATATATTTGTGGACGAGAGTTATCATTTATAAGTCTGCAGGTTTGTGAATTGCAGTGCCCTGAACCTCCATTTTACAACTCGCTTTTTAGGGAGCTGGCCGCAATTGCGCAGGATGGCTTCAGGCCCTGTTCTGGTTCCGGGTGGCAGGCTGAGCCTGTGGTTAATTCTTCTTCCTGATGGGAAAATAGAGTGACCTGTGCCTGTCCCAACACCAAGAGCTAGTCTCTCATTGGTTCCACGTCTTCCCATTCACCCTCAGGACAAATTGCAACCTGTACGGGACAGGAGGTTAAAGGTGCTGATGCTCCAAGTAGGGAGATTGCTAGTAAAGCGCTGGAATAGCGAACCCGGCCACAAGGAGATGAGAAATGAGGTGCGTTTTAGAAACCTTTCCACATCACACGGTGTACCATCTTCTGGGTTTCTCATGCATGTTTTCGATGTAGGAAGATGCCCTTGAACCTGGAGATTTGGGACCCATGCGATGGGTACCATGCAGTATTACTTTAAAGGGTCTGCGTTTGCTCACCCAACCTCACCAAACCTCTCAGCCCCAAGAGTGTCCACCCTTATGTCTCATCCAGCTGTGGGTCTAGATATGGTCAATCCAGGTTGCATCACAGCCCGTGAACGCATTGTGTAAGAATTTCTATCTCTTTCACTGTCTTTGTTTCATGGGTTTTTCAAAGTAATTTATTTTTATAATGGGGTTTAGCTGCTTTTCACTGCTGTGTTTATGCCGCTTTACACCCACTTGACACACTAACAGAGATATCAATACATAGGTTTTAAGATTATTACCAGTCAGATATATTCTTGTGCGGTGAATAGGGCGTGTTGAGTCCAGTTCTCTGAGCAAGGAGTAGGTCTTGTCTATTACATATTGGTTTTATGGAACGGTATCTGAGCTAATTTGAAACCCTTGTTTTATGTATCACCCCACCTCACCTTTCCCGTTAAGCAGCCATAGTGTGTTTTCTGCATGTGTGACTCTGTTCTGTTTTGTAATTCTGTTCAAGTGTAACGGTTTTTACATTCCCTCTATCAGTGATACCTTATGAGAAGTGTCCTTTTCTGTGTGACTTATTTCACTTAGAATCGTCGTACCTAAATCCACTCATCATGCTGCTACTAGCCTTATGACATTGATTTCATGGCTGAGTGATATTCCATTGTACATAAGGACCACAACTTCTTTATCCATTTTTCTCTTTCCTGGGATATTGAAGGTGGAATGAAGTGGAGGTCCTTGTCAACAGAGCAGCCCTAAACTTTGGGGTGCTTGTGTCTTGCTGATTTTTCATTTTCCCAATTTATATCCCCATGAGTGGAAGTGCCCTATGCTCTCTAAGCTTTCCTTTTTAGACGTTTCAGGATTCACTGTACACTTCTCCAGAGTGGCTGTTGACAATTTACATCCCGCCCATCAGTGTAGCAAGGCTCCCATTTCTCCATGGCCTCTCCTGCATTTCTGGTTTTGACACTTTTTTCAGCATGGCCCTTTTGACCGATGGGAAGCGAGACATCTTTGTAGCGCTGATTTGCCTTTCCAGGTTGCTTGGTTGGCCAAAAAGGGCGTATGCGTTTTTTCCTGAATATATTCAGGAAAAAACGCATACGCCCTTTTTGGCCAAGGGCATCATTGTCAACGTTTTGCCGCTTTTCATGTGCTTTAAAGGCGATTCGAATCTACCTCCTGACATCTGTTTCCTGCAATTCTGCCTTGATTTCAAATCCTCTTCTTTGCCTTCCCTCAATATATTTGTGGATGAGAGTTATCATTTATAAGTCTGCAGGTTTGTGAATTGCAGTGCTCTGAACCTCCATTTTACAACTCGCTTTTTAGGGAGCTGGCCGCAAAAGCGCAGGATGGCCTCAGGCCCTGTTCTGGTTCCGGGGGGCAGGCTGATCCTGTGGTTAATTCTTCTTCCTGATGGGAAAATAGAGTGACCTGTGCCTGTCCCAACACCAAGAGCTAGTCTTTCATTGGTTCCACGTCTTCCCGTTCATCCTCAGTACAAATTGCAACCTGTACGGGACAGGAGGTTAAAGGTGCTGATGCTTCAAGTAGGGAGATTGCTAGTAAAGTGCTGGAATAGCGAACCCGGCCAGAAGGAGAGGAGAAATGAGGTGCGTTTTAGAAACCTTTCCACATCACACGGTGTACCATCTTCTGGGTTTCTCATGCATGTTTTCGATGTAGGAAGATGCCCTTGAACCTGGAGATTTGGGACCCATGCGATGGGTACCATGCAGTATTACTTTAAAGGGTCTGCGTTTGCTCACCCAACCTCACCAAACCTCTCAGCCCCAAGAGTGTCCACCCTTATGTCTCATCCAGCTGTGGGTCTAGATATGGTCAATCCAGGTTGCATCACAGCCCGTGAACGCATTGTGTAAGAATTTCTATCTCTTTCACTGTCTTTGTTTCATGGGTTTTTCAAAGTAATTTATTTTTATAATGGGGTTTAGCTGCTTTTCACTGCTGTGTTTATGCCGCTTTACACCCACTTGGCACGCTAACAGAGAGATATCAATACATAGGTTTTAAGATTATTACTAGTCAGATATATTCTTGTGCGGTGAATAGGGCGTGTTGAGTCCAGTTCTCTGAGCAAGGAGTAGGTCTTGTCTATTACATATTGGTTTTATGGAACGGTATCTGAGCTAATTTGAAACCCTTGTTTTATGTATCACCCCACCTCACCTTTCCCGTTAAGCAGCCATAGTGTGTTTTCTGCATGTGTGACTCTGTTCTGTTTTGTAATTCAGTTCAAGTGTAACGGTTTTTACATTCCCTCTATAAGTGATACCTTATGAGAAGTGTCCTTTTCTGTGTGACTTATTTCACTTAGAATCGTCGTACCTAAATCCACTCATCATGCTGCTACTAGCCTTATGACATTGATTTCATGGCTGAGTGATATTCCATTGTACATATGGACCACAACTTCTTTATCCATTTTTCTCTTTCCTGGTATATTGAAGGTGGAATGAAGTGGAGGTCCTTGTCAACAGAGCAGCCCTAAACTTTGGGGTGCTTGTGTCTTGCTGATTTTTAATTTTCCCAATTTATACCCCCATGAGTGGAAGTGCCCTATGCTCTCTAAGCTTTGTTTTTTAGATGTTTCAGGACTCACCGTACGCTTCTCCAGAGTGGCTGTTGGCAATTTATATCCCGCCCATCAGCGTAGCAAGGCTCCCATTTCTCCATGGCCTGTCCTGCATTTCTGATTTTGACACTTTTTTCAGCATGGCCCTTTTGACCGATGGGAAGCGAGACATCTTTGTAGCGCTGATTTGCCTTTCCAGGTTGCTTGGTTGGCCAAAAAGGGCGTATGCGTTTTTTCCTGAATATATTCAGGAAAAAACGCATACGCCCTTTTTGGCCAAGGGCATCATTGTCAACGTTTTGCCGCTTTTCATGTGCTTTAAAGGCGATTCGAATCTACCTCCTGAAATCTGTTTCCTGCAATTCTGCCTTGATTTCAAATCCTCTTCTTTGCCTTCCCTCAATATATTTGTGGACGAGAGTTATCATTTATAAGTCTGCAGGTTTGTGAATTGCAGTGCCCTGAACCTCCATTTTACAACTCGCTTTTTAGGGAGCTGGCCGCAATTGCGCAGGATGGCTTCAGGCCCTGTTCTGGTTCCGGGTGGCAGGCTGAGCCTGTGGTTAATTCTTCTTCCTGATGGGAAAATAGAGTGACCTGTGCCTGTCCCAACACCAAGAGCTAGTCTCTCGTTGGTTCCCCGTCTTCCCGTTCATCCTCAGGACAAATTGCAACCTGTACGGGACAGGAGGTTAAAGGTGCTGATGCTCCAAGTAGGGAGATTGCTAGTAAAGCGCTGGAATAGCGAACACGGCCACAAGGAGATGAGAAATGAGGTGCGTTTTAGAAACCTTTCCACATCACACGGTGTACCATCTTCTGGGTTTCTCATGCATGTTTTCGATGTAGGAAGATGCCCTTGAACCTGGAGATTTGGGACCCATGCGATGGGTACCATGCAGTATTACTTTAAAGGGTCTGCGTTTGCTCACCCAACCTCACCAAACCTCTCAGCCCCAAGAGTGTCCACCCTTAAGTCTCATCCAGCTGTGGGTCTAGATATGGTCGATCCAGGTTGCATCACAGCCCGTGAACGCATTGTGTAAGAATTTCTATCTCTTTCACTGTCTTTGTTTCATGGGTTTTTCAAAGTAATTTATTTTTATAATGGGGTTTAGATGCTTTTCACTGCTGTGTTTATGCCGCTTTTTACCCACTTGACACACTAACAGAGAGATATCAAT
Source organism: Balaenoptera borealis (assembly GCF_965194805.1). Classification (NCBI taxonomy): domain Eukaryota; kingdom Metazoa; phylum Chordata; class Mammalia; order Artiodactyla; family Balaenopteridae; genus Balaenoptera; species Balaenoptera borealis. The sequence goes on along the minus strand of NW_028123937.1, from coordinate 722,850 downwards.
ACATAGGTTTTAAGATTATTACTAGTCAGATATATTCTTGTGCGGTGAATAGGGCGTGTTGAGTCCAGTTCTCTGAGCAAGGAGTAGGTCTTGTCTATTACATATTGGTTTTATGGAACGGTATCTGAGCTAATTTGAAACCCTTGTTTTATGTATCACCCCACCTCACCTTTCCCGTTAAGCAGCCATAGTGTGTTTTCTGCATGTGTGACTCTGTTCTGTTTTGTAATTCTGTTCAAGTGTAACGGTTTTTACATTCCCTCTATCAGTGACACCTTATGAGAAGTGTCCTTTTCTGTGTGACTTATTTCACTTAGAATCGTCGTACCTAAATCCACTCATCATGCTGCTACTAGCCTTATGACATTGATTTCATGGCTGAGTGATATTCCATTGTACATAAGGACCACAACTTCTTTATCCATTTTTCTCTTTCCTGGGATATTGAAGGTGGAATGAAGTGGAGGTCCTTGTCAAGAGAGCAGCCCTAAACTTTGGGGTGCTTGTGTCTTGCTGATTTTTAATTTTCCCAATTTATAACCCCATGAGTGGAAGTGCCCTATGCTCTCTAAGCTTTGCTTTTTAGACGTTTCAGGACTCACTGTACACTTCTCCAGAGTGGCTGTTGCCAATTTACATCCCGCCCATCAGTGTAGCAAGGCTCCCATTTCTCCATGGCCTGTCCTGCATTTCTGGTTTTGACACTTTTTTCAGCATGGCCTTTTTAACCGATGGGAAGCGAGACATCTTTGTAGCGCTGATTTGCCTTTCCAGGTTGCTTGGTTGGCTAAAAAGGGCGTATGCGTTTTTTCCTGAATATATTCAGGAAAAAACGCATACGCCCTTTTTGGCCAAGGGCATCATTGTCAACGTTTTGCCGCTTTTCATGTGCTTTAAAGGCGATTCGAATCTACCTCCTGAAATCTGTTTCCTGCAATTCTGCCTTGATTTCAAATCCTCTTCTTTGCCTTCCCTCAATATATTTGTGGACGAGAGTTATCATTTATAACTCTGCAGGTTTGTGAATTGCAGTGCCCTGAACCTCCATTTTACGACTCGCGTTTTTGGGAGATGGCCGCAAAAGCGCAGGATGGCTTCAGGCCCTGTTCTTGTTCCGGGGGGCAGGCTGAGCCTGTGGTTAATTCTTCTTCCTGATGGGAAAATAGAGTGACCTGTGCCTGTCCCAACACCAAGAGCTAGTCTCTCATTGGTTCCACATCTTCCCGTTCATCCTCAGGACAAATTGCAACCTGTACGGGACAGGAGGTTAAAGGTGATGATGCTCCAAGGAGGGAGATTGCTAGTAAAGTGGCTGGAATGGCGAACCCGAGCACAAGGAGATGAGAAATGAGGTGCGTTTTAGAAACCTTTCCCCATCACACGGTGTACCATCTTCTGGGTTTCTCATGCATGTTTTTGATGTAGGAAGATGCCCTTGAACCAGGAGATTTGGGACCCATGCGATGGGTACCACGCAGTATTACTTTAAAGGGTCTGCGTTTGCTCACCCAACCTCACCAAACCTCTCAGCCGCAACAGTGTCCACCCTTATGTCTCATCCAGCTGTGGGTCTAGATATGGTCAATCCAGGTTGCATCACAGCCCCTGAACGCATTGTGTAAGAATTTCTCTCTCTTTCACTGTCTTTGTTTCATGGGTTTTTCAAAGTAATTTATTTTTATAATGGGGTTTAGCTGCTTTTCACTGCTGTGTTTATGCCGCTTTTTACCCACTTGACACACTAACAGAGAGATATCAATACATAGGTTTTAAGATTATTACTAGTCAGATATATTCTTGTGCGGTGAATAGGGCGTGTTGAGTCCAGTTCTCTGAGCAAGGAGTAGGTCTTGTCTATTACATATTGGTTTTATGGAACGGTATCTGAGCTAATTTGAAACCCTTGTTTTATGTATCACCCCACCTCACCTTTCCCGTTAAGCAGCCATAGTGTGTTTTCTGCATGTGTGACTCTGTTCTGTTTTGTAATTCAGTTCAAGTGTAACGGTTTTTACATTCCCTCTATAAGTGATACCTTATGAGAAGTGTCCTTTTCTGTGTGACTTATTTCACTTAGAATCGTCGTACCTAAATCCACTCATCATGCTGCTACTAGCCTTATGACATTGATTTCATGGCTGAGTGATATTCCATTGTACATATGGACCACAACTTCTTTATCCATTTTTCTCTTTCCTGGTATATTGAAGGTGGAATGAAGTGGAGGTCCTTGTCAACAGAGCAGCCCTAAACTTTGGGGTGCTTGTGTCTTGCTGATTTTTAATTTTCCCAATTTATACCCCCATGAGTGGAAGTGCCCTATGCTCTCTAAGCTTTGTTTTTTAGATGTTTCAGGACTCACCGTACGCTTCTCCAGAGTGGCTGTTGGCAATTTACATCCCGCCCATCAGCGTAGCAAGGCTCCCATTTCTCCATGGCCTGTCCTGCATTTCTGATTTTGACACTTTTTTCAGCATGGCCCTTTTGACCGATGGGAAGCGAGACATCTTTGTAGCGCTGATTTGCCTTTCCAGGTTGCTTGGTTGGCCAAAAAGGGCGTATGCGTTTTTTCCTGAATATATTCAGGAAAAAACGCATACGCCCTTTTTGGCCAAGGGCATCATTGTCAACGTTTTGCCGCTTTTCATGTGCTTTAAAGGCGATTCGAATCTACCTCCTGAAATCTGTTTCCTGCAATTCTGCCTTGATTTCAAATCCTCTTCTTTGCCTTCCCTCAATATATTTGTGGACGAGAGTTATCATTTATAAGTCTGCAGGTTTGTGAATTGCAGTGCCCTGAACCTCCATTTTACAACTCGCTTTTTAGGGAGCTGGCCGCAATTGCGCAGGATGGCTTCAGGCCCTGTTCTGGTTCCGGGTGGCAGGCTGAGCCTGTGGTTAATTCTTCTTCCTGATGGGAAAATAGAGTGACCTGTGCCTGTCCCAACACCAAGAGCTAGTCTCTCATTGGTTCCACGTCTTCCCATTCACCCTCAGGACAAATTGCAACCTGTACGGGACAGGAGGTTAAAGGTGCTGATGCTCCAAGTAGGGAGATTGCTAGTAAAGCGCTGGAATAGCGAACCCGGCCACAAGGAGATGAGAAATGAGGTGCGTTTTAGAAACCTTTCCACATCACACGGTGTACCATCTTCTGGGTTTCTCATGCATGTTTTCGATGTAGGAAGATGCCCTTGAACCTGGAGATTTGGGACCCATGCGATGGGTACCATGCAGTATTACTTTAAAGGGTCTGCGTTTGCTCACCCAACCTCACCAAACCTCTCAGCCCCAAGAGTGTCCACCCTTATGTCTCATCCAGCTGTGGGTCTAGATATGGTCAATCCAGGTTGCATCACAGCCCGTGAACGCATTGTGTAAGAATTTCTATCTCTTTCACTGTCTTTGTTTCATGGGTTTTTCAAAGTAATTTATTTTTATAATGGGGTTTAGCTGCTTTTCACTGCTGTGTTTATGCCGCTTTACACCCACTTGACACACTAACAGAGATATCAATACATAGGTTTTAAGATTATTACCAGTCAGATATATTCTTGTGCGGTGAATAGGGCGTGTTGAGTCCAGTTCTCTGAGCAAGGAGTAGGTCTTGTCTATTACATATTGGTTTTATGGAACGGTATCTGAGCTAATTTGAAACCCTTGTTTTATGTATCACCCCACCTCACCTTTCCCGTTAAGCAGCCATAGTGTGTTTTCTGCATGTGTGACTCTGTTCTGTTTTGTAATTCTGTTCAAGTGTAACGGTTTTTACATTCCCTCTATCAGTGATACCTTATGAGAAGTGTCCTTTTCTGTGTGACTTATTTCACTTAGAATCGTCGTACCTAAATCCACTCATCATGCTGCTACTAGCCTTATGACATTGATTTCATGGCTGAGTGATATTCCATTGTACATAAGGACCACAACTTCTTTATCCATTTTTCTCTTTCCTGGGATATTGAAGGTGGAATGAAGTGGAGGTCCTTGTCAACAGAGCAGCCCTAAACTTTGGGGTGCTTGTGTCTTGCTGATTTTTCATTTTCCCAATTTATATCCCCATGAGTGGAAGTGCCCTATGCTCTCTAAGCTTTCCTTTTTAGACGTTTCAGGACTCACTGTACACTTCTCCAGAGTGGCTGTTGACAATTTACATCCCGCCCATCAGTGTAGCAAGGCTCCCATTTCTCCATGGCCTGTCCTGCATTTCTGGTTTTGACACTTTTTTCAGCATGGCCCTTTTGACCGATGGGAAGCGAGACATCTTTGTAGCGCTGATTTGCCTGTCCAGGTTGCTTGGTTGGCCAAAAAGGGCGTATGCGTTTTTTCCTGAATATATTCAGGAAAAAACGCATACGCCCTTTTTGGCCAAGGGCATCATTGTCAACGTTTTGCCGCTTTTCATGTGCTTTAAAGGCGATTCGAATCTACCTCCTGACATCTGTTTCCTGCAATTCTGCCTTGATTTCAAATCCTCTTCTTTGCCTTCCCTCAATATATTTGTGGATGAGAGTTATCATTTATAAGTCTGCAGGTTTGTGAATTGCAGTGCTCTGAACCTCCATTTTACAACTCGCTTTTTAGGGAGCTGGCCGCAAAAGCGCAGGATGGCTTCAGGCCCTGTTCTGGTTCCGGGGGGCAGGCTGATCCTGTGGTTAATTCTTCTTCCTGATGGGAAAATAGAGTGACCTGTGCCTGTCCCAACACCAAGAGCTAGTCTTTCATTGGTTCCACGTCTTCCCGTTCATCCTCAGTACAAATTGCAACCTGTAAGGAACAGGAGGTTAAAGGTGCTGATGCTCCAAGGAGGGAGATTGCTAGTAAAGTGGCTGGACTGGCGAACCCGGGCACAGGCAGATGAGAAATGAGGTGCGTTTTAGAAACCTTTCCCCATCACACGGTGTACCATCTTCTGGGTATCTCATGCATGTTTACGATGTAGGAAGATGACCTTGAACCTGGAGATTTGGGACCCATGCGATGGGTACCACACAGTATTACTTTAAAGGGTCTGCGTTTGCTCACCCAACCTCACCAAACCTCTCAGCCGCAACAGTGTCCACCCTTATGTCTCATCCAGCTGTGGGTCTAGATATGGTCAATCCAGGTTGCATCACAGCCCCTGAACGCATTGTGTAAGAATTTCTCTCTCTTTCACTGTCTTTGTTTCATGGGTTTTTCAAAGTAATTTATTTTTATAATGGGGTTTAGCTGCTTTTCACTGCTGTGTTTATGCCGCTTTTTACCCACTTGACACACTAACAGAGAGATATCAATACATAGGTTTTAAGATTATTACTAGTCAGATATATTCTTGTGCGGTGAATAGGGCGTGTTGAGTCCAGTTCTCTGAGCAAGGAGTAGGTCTTGTCTATTACATATTGGGTTTATGGAACGGTATCTGAGCTAATTTGAAACCCTTGTTTTATGTATCACCCCACCTCACCTTTCCCGTTAAGCAGCCATAGTGTGTTTTCTGCATGTGTGACTCTGTTCTGTTTTGTAATTCAGTTCAAGTGTAACGGTTTTTACATTCCCTCTATAAGTGATACCTTATGAGAAGTGTCCTTTTCTGTGTGACTTATTTCACTTAGAATCGTCGTACCTAAATCCACTCATCATGCTGCTACTAGCCTTATGACATTGATTTCATGGCTGAGTGATATTCCATTGTACATATGGACCACAACTTCTTTATCCATTTTTCTCTTTCCTGGTATATTGAAGGTGGAATGAAGTGGAGGTCCTTGTCAACAGAGCAGCCCTAAACTTTGGGGTGCTTGTGTCTTGCTGATTTTTAATTTTCCCAATTTATACCCCCATGAGTGGAAGTGCCCTATGCTCTCTAAGCTTTGTTTTTTAGATGTTTCAGGACTCACCGTACGCTTCTCCAGAGTGGCTGTTGGCAATTTACATCCCGCCCATCAGCGTAGCAAGGCTCCCATTTCTCCATGGCCTGTCCTGCATTTCTGATTTTGACACTTTTTTCAGCATGGCCCTTTTGACCGATGGGAAGCGAGACATCTTTGTAGCGCTGATTTGCCTTTCCAGGTTGCTTGGTTGGCCAAAAAGGGCGTATGCGTTTTTTCCTGAATATATTCAGGAAAAAACGCATACGCCCTTTTTGGCCAAGGGCATCATTGTCAACGTTTTGCCGCTTTTCATGTGCTTTAAAGGCGATTCGAATCTACCTCCTGAAATCTGTTTCCTGCAATTCTGCCTTGATTTCAAATCCTCTTCTTTGCCTTCCCTCAATATATTTGTGGACGAGAGTTATCATTTATAAGTCTGCAGGTTTGTGAATTGCAGTGCCCTGAACCTCCATTTTACAACTCGCTTTTTAGGGAGCTGGCCGCAATTGCGCAGGATGGCTTCAGGCCCTGTTCTGGTTCCGGGTGGCAGGCTGAGCCTGTGGTTAATTCTTCTTCCTGATGGGAAAATAGAGTGACCTGTGCCTGTCCCAACACCAAGAGCTAGTCTCTCATTGGTTCCACGTCTTCCCGTTCATCCTCAGGACAAACTGCAGCCTGTACGGGACAGGAGGTTAAAGGTGCTGATGCTCCAAGTAGGGAGATTGCTAGTAAAGTGCTGGAATAGCGAACCCGGCCACAAGGAGAGGAGAAATGAGGTGCGTTTTAGAAACCTTTCCACATCACACGGTGTACCATCTTCTGGGTTTCTCATGCATGTTTTCGATGTAGGAAGATGCCCTTGAACCTGGAGATTTGGGACCCATGCGATGGGTACCATGCAGTATTACTTTAAAGGGTCTGCGTTTGCTCACCCAACCTCACCAAACCTCTCAGCCCCAAGAGTGTCCACCCTTATGTCTCATCCAGCTGTGGGTCTAGATATGGTCAATCCAGGTTGCATCACAGCCCGTGAACGCATTGTGTAAGAATTTCTATCTCTTTCACTGTCTTTGTTTCATGGGTTTTTCAAAGTAATTTATTTTTATAATGGGGTTTAGCTGCTTTTCACTGCTGTGTTTATGCCGCTTTACACCCACTTGGCACGCTAACAGGGAGATATCAATACATAGGTTTTAAGATTATTACTAGTCAGATATATTCTTGTGCGGTGAATAGGGCGTGTTGAGTCCAGTTCTCTGAGCAAGGAGTAGGTCTTGTCTATTACATATTGGTTTTATGGAACGGTATCTGAGCTAATTTGAAACCCTTGTTTTATGTATCACCCCACCTCACCTTTCCCGTTAAGCAGCCATAGTGTGTTTTCTGCATGTGTGACTCTGTTCTGTTTTGTAATTCAGTTCAAGTGTAACGGTTTTTACATTCCCTCTATAAGTGATACCTTATGAGAAGTGTCCTTTTCTGTGTGACTTATTTCACTTAGAATCGTCGTACCTAAATCCACTCATCATGCTGCTACTAGCCTTATGACATTGATTTCATGGCTGAGTGATATTCCATTGTACATATGGACCACAACTTCTTTATCCATTTTTCTCTTTCCTGGGATATTGAAGGTGGAATGAAGTGGAGGTCCTTGTCAACAGAGCAGCCCTAAACTTTGGGGTGCTTGTGTCTTGCTGATTTTTAATTTTCCCAATTTATACCCCCATGAGTGGAAGTGCCCTATGCTCTCTAAGCTTTGTTTTTTAGATGTTTCAGGACTCACCGTACGCTTCTCCAGAGTGGCTGTTGGCAATTTATTTCCCGCCCATCAGCGTAGCAAGGCTCCCATTTCTCCATGGCCTGTCCTGCATTTCTGATTTTGACACTTTTTTCAGCATGGCCCTTTTGACCGATGGGAAGCGAGACATCTTTGTAGCGCTGATTTGCCTTTCCAGGTTGCTTGGTTGGCCAAAAAGGGCGTATGCGTTTTTTCCTGAATATATTCAGGAAAAAACGCATACGCCCTTTTTGGCCAAGGGCATCATTGTCAACGTTTTGCCGCTTTTCATGTGCTTTAAAGGCGATTCGAATCTACCTCCTGAAATCTGTTTCCTGCAATTCTGCCTTGATTTCAAATCCTCTTCTTTGCCTTCCCTCAATATATTTGTGGACGAGAGTTATCATTTATAAGTCTGCAGGTTTGTGAATTGCAGTGCCCTGAACCTCCATTTTACAACTCGCTTTTTAGGGAGCTGGCCGCAATTGCGCAGGATGGCTTCAGGCCCTGTTCTGGTTCCGGGTGGCAGGCTGAGCCTGTGGTTAATTCTTCTTCCTGATGGGAAAATAGAGTGACCTGTGCCTGTCCCAACACCAAGAGCTAGTCTCTCGTTGGTTCCCCGTCTTCCCGTTCATCCTCAGGACAAATTGCAACCTGTACGGGACAGGAGGTTAAAGGTGCTGATGCTCCAAGTAGGGAGATTGCTAGTAAAGCGCTGGAATAGCGAACACGGCCACAAGGAGATGAGAAATGAGGTGCGTTTTAGAAACCTTTCCACATCACACGGTGTACCATCTTCTGGGTTTCTCATGCATGTTTTCGATGTAGGAAGATGCCCTTGAACCTGGAGATTTGGGACCCATGCGATGGGTACCATGCAGTATTACTTTAAAGGGTCTGCGTTTGCTCACCCAACCTCACCAAACCTCTCAGCCCCAAGAGTGTCCACCCTTAAGTCTCATCCAGCTGTGGGTCTAGATATGGTCGATCCAGGTTGCATCACAGCCCGTGAACGCATTGTGTAAGAATTTCTATCTCTTTCACTGTCTTTGTTTCATGGGTTTTTCAAAGTAATTTATTTTTATAATGGGGTTTAGATGCTTTTCACTGCTGTGTTTATGCCGCTTTTTACCCACTTGACACACTAACAGAGAGATATCAATACATAGGTTTTAAGATTATTACTAGTCAGATATATTCTTGTGCGGTGAATAGGGCGTGTTGAGTCCAGTTCTCTGAGCAAGGAGTAGGTCTTGTCTATTACATATTGGTTTTATGGAACGGTATCTGAGCTAATTTGAAACCCTTGTTTTATGTATCACCCCACCTCACCTTTCCCGTTAAGCAGCCATAGTGTGTTTTCTGCATGTGTGACTCTGTTCTGTTTTGTAATTCTGTTCAAGTGTAACGGTTTTTACATTCCCTCTATCAGTGACACCTTATGAGAAGTGTCCTTTTCTGTGTGACTTATTTCACTTAGAATCGTCGTACCTAAATCCACTCATCATGCTGCTACTAGCCTTATGACATTGATTTCATGGCTGAGTGATATTCCATTGTACATAAGGACCACAACTTCTTTATCCATTTTTCTCTTTCCTGGGATATTGAAGGTGGAATGAAGTGGAGGTCCTTGTCAAGAGAGCAGCCCTAAACTTTGGGGTGCTTGTGTCTTGCTGATTTTTAATTTTCCCAATTTATAACCCCATGAGTGGAAGTGCCCTATGCTCTCTAAGCTTTGCTTTTTAGACGTTTCAGGACTCACTGTACACTTCTCCAGAGTGGCTGTTGACAATTTACATCCCGCCCATCAGTGTAGCAAGGCTCCCATTTCTCCATGGCCTGTCCTGCATTTCTGGTTTTGACACTTTTTTCAGCATGGCCTTTTTAACCGATGGGAAGCGAGACATCTTTGTAGCGCTGATTTGCCTTTCCAGGTTGCTTGGTTGGCCAAAAAGGGCGTATGCGTTTTTTCCTGAATATATTCAGGAAAAAACGCATACGCCCTTTTTGGCCAAGGGCATCATTGTCAACGTTTTGCCGCTTTTCATGTGCTTTAAAGGCGATTCGAATCTACCTCCTGAAATCTGTTTCCTGCAATTCTGCCTTGATTTCAAATCCTCTTCTTTGCCTTCCCTCAATATATTTGTGGACGAGAGTTATCATTTATAACTCTGCAGGTTTGTGAATTGCAGTGCCCTGAACCTCCATTTTACGACTCGCGTTTTTGGGAGATGGCCGAAAAAGCGCAGGATGGCTTCAGGCCCTGTTCTTGTTCCGGGGGGCAGGCTGAGCCTGTGGTTAATTCTTCTTCCTGATGGGAAAATAGAGTGACCTGTGCCTGTCCCAACACCAAGAGCTAGTCTCTCATTGGTTCCACATCTTCCCGTTCATCCTCAGGACAAATTGCAACCTGTACGGAACAGGAGGTTAAAGGTGATGATGCTCCAAGGAGGGAGATTGCTAGTAAAGTGGCTGGAATGGCGAACCCGAGCACAAGGAGATGAGAAATGAGGTGCGTTTTAGAAACCTTTCCCCATCACACGGTGTACCATCTTCTGGGTTTCTCATGCATGTTTTTGATGTAGGAAGATGCCCTTGAACCAGGAGATTTGGGACCCATGCGATGGGTACCACGCAGTATTACTTTAAAGGGTCTGCGTTTGCTCACCCAACCTCACCAAACCTCTCAGCCGCAACAGTGTCCACCCTTATGTCTCATCCAGCTGTGGGTCTAGATATGGTCAATCCAGGTTGCATCACAGCCCCTGAACGCATTGTGTAAGAATTTCTCTCTCTTTCACTGTCTTTGTTTCATGGGTTTTTCAAAGTAATTTATTTTTATAATGGGGTTTAGCTGCTTTTCACTGCTGTGTTTATGCCGCTTTACACCCACTTGACACACTAACAGAGAGATATCAATACATAGCTTTTAAGATTATTACTAGTCAGATATATTCTTGTGCGGTGAATAGGGCGTGTTGAGTCCAGTTCTCTGAGCAAGGAGTAGGTCTTGTCTATTACATATTGGGTTTATGGAACGGTATCTGAGCTAATTTGAAACCCTTGTTTTATGTATCACCCCACCTCACCTTTCCCGTTAAGCAGCCATAGTGTGTTTTCTGCATGTGTGACTCTGTTCTGTTTTGTAATTCAGTTCAAGTGTAACGGTTTTTACATTCCCTCTATAAGTGATACCTTATGAGAAGTGTCCTTTTCTGTGTGACTTATTTCACTTAGAATCGTCGTACCTAAATCCACTCATCATGCTGCTACTAGCCTTATGACATTGATTTCACGGCTGAGTGATATTCCATTGTACATAAGGACCACAACTTCTTTATCCATTTTTCTCTTTCCTGGGATATTGAAGGTGGAATGAAGTGGAGGTCCTTGTCAACAGAGCAGTCCTAAACTTTGGGGTGCTTGTGTCTTGCTGAATTTTAATTTTCCCAATTTATACCCCCATGAGTGGAAGTGCCCTATGCTCTCTAAGCTTTGCTTTTCAGACGTTTCAGGACTCACCGTACAGTTCTCCAGAGTGGCTGTTGACAATTTACATCCCGCCCATCAGTGTAGCAAGGCTCCCATTTCTCCATGGCCTGTCCTGCATTTCTGGTTTTGACACTTTTTTCAGCATGGCCCTTTTGACCGATGGGAAGCGAGACATCTTTGTAGCGCTGATTTGCCTTTCCAGGTTGCTTGGTTGGCCAAAAAGGGCGTATGCGTTTTTTCCTGAATATATTCAGGAAAAAACGCATACGCCCTTTTTGGCCAAGGGCATCATTGTCAACGTTTTGCCGCTTTTCATGTGCTTTAAAGGCGATTCGAATCTACCTCCTGAAATCTGTTTCCTGCAATTCTGCCTTGATTTCAAATCCTCTTCTTTGCCTTCCCTCAATATATTTGTGGATGAGAGTTATCATTTATAAGTCTGCAGGTTTGTGAATTGCAGTGCCCTGAACCTCCATTTTACAACTCGCTTTTTAGGGAGCTGGCCGCAAAAGCGCAGGATGGCTTCAGGCCCTGTTCTGGTTCCGGGGGGCAGGCTGAGCCTGTGGTTAATTCTTCTTCCTGATGGGAAAATAGAGTGACCTGTGCCTGTCCCAACACCAAGAGCTAGTCTCTCATTGGTTCCACGTCTTCCCGTTCATCCTCAGGACAAATTGCAACCTGTACGGAACAGGAGGTTAAAGGTGCTGATGCTCCAAGTAGGGAGATTGCTAGTAAAGCGGCTGGAATAGCGAACCCGGCCACAAGGAGATGAGAAATGAGGTGCGTTTTAGAAACCTTTCCACATCACACGGTGTACCATCTTCTGGGTTTCTCATGCATGTTTTCGATGTAGGAAGATGCCCTTGAACCTGGAGATTTGGGACCCATGAGATGGGTACCACGCAGTATTACTTTAAAGGGTCTGCGTTTGCTCACCCAACCTCACCAAACCTCTCAGCCGCAACAGTGTCCACCCTTATGTCTCATCCAGCTGTGGGTCTAGATATGGTCAATCCAGGTTGCATCACAGCCCCTGAACGCATTGTGTAAGAATTTCTCTCTCTTTCACTGTCTTTGTTTCATGGGTTTTTCAAAGTAATTTATTTTTATAATGGGGTTTAGCTGCTTTTCACTGCTGTGTTTATGCCGCTTTTTACCCACTTGACACACTAACAGAGAGATATCAATACATAGGTTTTAAGATTATTACTAGTCAGATATATTCTTGTGCGGTGAATAGGGCGTGTTGAGTCCAGTTCTCTGAGCAAGGAGTAGGTCTTGTCTATTACATATTGGGTTTATGGAACGGTATCTGAGCTAATTTGAAACCCTTGTTTTATGTATCACCCCACCTCACCTTTCCCGTTAAGCAGCCATAGTGTGTTTTCTGCATGTGTGACTCTGTTCTGTTTTGTAATTCAGTTCAAGTGTAACGGTTTTTACATTCCCTCTATAAGTGATACCTTATGAGAAGTGTCCTTTTCTGTGTGACTTATTTCACTTAGAATCGTCGTACCTAAATCCACTCATCATGCTGCTACTAGCCTTATGACATTGATTTCATGGCTGAGTGATATTCCATTGTACATATGGACCACAACTTCTTTATCCATTTTTCTCTTTCCTGGTATATTGAAGGTGGAATGAAGTGGAGGTCCTTGTCAACAGAGCAGCCCTAAACTTTGGGGTGCTTGTGTCTTGCTGATTTTTAATTTTCCCAATTTATACCCCCATGAGTGGAAGTGCCCTATGCTCTCTAAGCTTTGTTTTTTAGATGTTTCAGGACTCACCGTACGCTTCTCCAGAGTGGCTGTTGGCAATTTACATCCCGCCCATCAGCGTAGCAAGGCTCCCATTTCTCCATGGCCTGTCCTGCATTTCTGATTTTGACACTTTTTTCAGCATGGCCCTTTTGACCGATGGGAAGCGAGACATCTTTGTAGCGCTGATTTGCCTTTCCAGGTTGCTTGGTTGGCCAAAAAGGGCGTATGCGTTTTTTCCTGAATATATTCAGGAAAAAACGCATACGCCCTTTTTGGCCAAGGGCATCATTGTCAACGTTTTGCCGCTTTTCATGTGCTTTAAAGGCGATTCGAATCTACCTCCTGAAATCTGTTTCCTGCAATTCTGCCTTGATTTCAAATCCTCTTCTTTGCCTTCCCTCAATATATTTGTGGACGAGAGTTATCATTTATAAGTCTGCAGGTTTGTGAATTGCAGTGCCCTGAACCTCCATTTTACAACTCGCTTTTTAGGGAGCTGGCCGCAATTGCGCAGGATGGCTTCAGGCCCTGTTCTGGTTCCGGGTGGCAGGCTGAGCCTGTGGTTAATTCTTCTTCCTGATGGGAAAATAGAGTGACCTGTGCCTGTCCCAACACCAAGAGCTAGTCTCTCATTGGTTCCACGTCTTCCCGTTCATCCTCAGGACAAACTGCAGCCTGTACGGGACAGGAGGTTAAAGGTGCTGATGCTCCAAGTAGGGAGATTGCTAGTAAAGTGCTGGAATAGCGAACCCGGCCACAAGGAGAGGAGAAATGAGGTGCGTTTTAGAAACCTTTCCACATCACACGGTGTACCATCTTCTGGGTTTCTCATGCATGTTTTCGATGTAGGAAGATGCCCTTGAACCTGGAGATTTGGGACCCATGCGATGGGTACCATGCAGTATTACTTTAAAGGGTCTGCGTTTGCTCACCCAACCTCACCAAACCTCTCAGCCCCAAGAGTGTCCACCCTTATGTCTCATCCAGCTGTGGGTCTAGATATGGTCAATCCAGGTTGCATCACAGCCCGTGAACGCATTGTGTAAGAATTTCTATCTCTTTCACTGTCTTTGTTTCATGGGTTTTTCAAAGTAATTTATTTTTATAATGGGGTTTAGCTGCTTTTCACTGCTGTGTTTATGCCGCTTTACACCCACTTGGCACGCTAACAGGGAGATATCAATACATAGGTTTTAAGATTATTACTAGTCAGATATATTCTTGTGCGGTGAATAGGGCGTGTTGAGTCCAGTTCTCTGAGCAAGGAGTAGGTCTTGTCTATTACATATTGGTTTTATGGAACGGTATCTGAGCTAATTTGAAACCCTTGTTTTATGTATCACCCCACCTCACCTTTCCCGTTAAGCAGCCATAGTGTGTTTTCTGCATGTGTGACTCTGTTCTGTTTTGTAATTCAGTTCAAGTGTAACGGTTTTTACATTCCCTCTATAAGTGATACCTTATGAGAAGTGTCCTTTTCTGTGTGACTTATTTCACTTAGAATCGTCGTACCTAAATCCACTCATCATGCTGCTACTAGCCTTATGACATTGATTTCATGGCTGAGTGATATTCCATTGTACATATGGACCACAACTTCTTTATCCATTTTTCTCTTTCCTGGGATATTGAAGGTGGAATGAAGTGGAGGTCCTTGTCAACAGAGCAGCCCTAAACTTTGGGGTGCTTGTGTCTTGCTGATTTTTAATTTTCCCAATTTATACCCCCATGAGTGGAAGTGCCCTATGCTCTCTAAGCTTTGTTTTTTAGATGTTTCAGGACTCACCGTACGCTTCTCCAGAGTGGCTGTTGGCAATTTATTTCCCGCCCATCAGCGTAGCAAGGCTCCCATTTCTCCATGGCCTGTCCTGCATTTCTGATTTTGACACTTTTTTCAGCATGGCCCTTTTGAGCGATGGGAAGCGAGACATCTTTGTAGCGCTGATTTGCCTTTCCAGGTTGCTTGGTTGGCCAAAAAGGGCGTATGCGTTTTTTCCTGAATATATTCAGGAAAAAACGCATACGCCCTTTTTGGCCAAGGGCATCATTGTCAACGTTTTGCCGCTTTTCATGTGCTTTAAAGGCGATTCGAATCTACCTCCTGAAATCTGTTTCCTGCAATTCTGCCTTGATTTCAAATCCTCTTCTTTGCCTTCCCTCAATATATTTGTGGACGAGAGTTATCATTTATAAGTCTGCAGGTTTGTGAATTGCAGTGCCCTGAACCTCCATTTTACAACTCGCTTTTTAGGGAGCTGGCCGCAATTGCGCAGGATGGCTTCAGGCCCTGTTCTGGTTCCGGGTGGCAGGCTGATCCTGTGGTTAATTCTTCTTCCTGATGGGAAAATAGAGTGACCTGTGCCTGTCCCAACACCAAGAGCTAGTCTCTCGTTGGTTCCCCGTCTTCCCGTTCATCCTCAGGACAAATTGCAACCTGTACGGGACAGGAGGTTAAAGGTGCTGATGCTCCAAGTAGGGAGATTGCTAGTAAAGCGCTGGAATAGCGAACCCGGCCACAAGGAGATGAGAAATGAGGTGCGTTTTAGAAACCTTTCCACATCACACGGTGTACCATCTTCTGGGTTTCTCATGCATGTTTTCGATGTAGGAAGATGCCCTTGAACCTGGAGATTTGGGACCCATGCGATGGGTACCATGCAGTATTACTTTAAAGGGTCTGCGTTTGCTCACCCAACCTCACCAAACCTCTCAGCCCCAAGAGTGTCCACCCTTAAGTCTCATCCAGCTGTGGGTCTAGATATGGTCGATCCAGGTTGCATCACAGCCCGTGAACGCATTGTGTAAGAATTTCTATCTCTTTCACTGTCTTTGTTTCATGGGTTTTTCAAAGTAATTTATTTTTATAATGGGGTTTAGATGCTTTTCACTGCTGTGTTTATGCCGCTTTTTACCCACTTGACACACTAACAGAGAGATATCAATACATAGGTTTTAAGATTATTACTAGTCAGATATATTCTTGTGCGGTGAATAGGGCGTGTTGAGTCCAGTTCTCTGAGCAAGGAGTAGGTCTTGTCTATTACATATTGGTTTTATGGAACGGTATCTGAGCTAATTTGAAACCCTTGTTTTATGTATCACCCCACCTCACCTTTCCCGTTAAGCAGCCATAGTGTGTTTTCTGCATGTGTGACTCTGTTCTGTTTTGTAATTCTGTTCAAGTGTAACGGTTTTTACATTCCCTCTATCAGTGACACCTTATGAGAAGTGTCCTTTTCTGTGTGACTTATTTCACTTAGAATCGTCGTACCTAAATCCACTCATCATGCTGCTACTAGCCTTATGACATTGATTTCATGGCTGAGTGATATTCCATTGTACATAAGGACCACAACTTCTTTATCCATTTTTCTCTTTCCTGGGATATTGAAGGTGGAATGAAGTGGAGGTCCTTGTCAAGAGAGCAGCCCTAAACTTTGGGGTGCTTGTGTCTTGCTGATTTTTAATTTTCCCAATTTATAACCCCATGAGTGGAAGTGCCCTATGCTCTCTAAGCTTTGCTTTTTAGACGTTTCAGGACTCACTGTACACTTCTCCAGAGTGGCTGTTGACAATTTACATCCCGCCCATCAGTGTAGCAAGGCTCCCATTTCTCCATGGCCTGTCCTGCATTTCTGGTTTTGACACTTTTTTCAGCATGGCCTTTTTAACCGATGGGAAGCGAGACATCTTTGTAGCGCTGATTTGCCTTTCCAGGTTGCTTGGTTGGCCAAAAAGGGCGTATGCGTTTTTTCCTGAATATATTCAGGAAAAAACGCATACGCCCTTTTTGGCCAAGGGCATCATTGTCAACGTTTTGCCGCTTTTCATGTGCTTTAAAGGCGATTCGAATCTACCTCCTGAAATCTGTTTCCTGCAATTCTGCCTTGATTTCAAATCCTCTTCTTTGCCTTCCCTCAATATATTTGTGGACGAGAGTTATCATTTATAACTCTGCAGGTTTGTGAATTGCAGTGCCCTGAACCTCCATTTTACGACTCGCGTTTTTGGGAGATGGCCGCAAAAGCGCAGGATGGCTTCAGGCCCTGTTCTTGTTCCGGGGGGCAGGCTGAGCCTGTGGTTAATTCTTCTTCCTGATGGGAAAATAGAGTGACCTGTGCCTGTCCCAACACCAAGAGCTAGTCTCTCATTGGTTCCACATCTTCCCGTTCATCCTCAGGACAAATTGCAACCTGTACGGAACAGGAGGTTAAAGGTGATGATGCTCCAAGGAGGGAGATTGCTAGTAAAGTGGCTGGAATGGCGAACCCGAGCACAAGGAGATGAGAAATGAGGTGCGTTTTAGAAACCTTTCCCCATCACACGGTGTACCATCTTCTGGGTTTCTCATGCATGTTTTTGATGTAGGAAGATGCCCTTGAACCAGGAGATTTGGGACCCATGCGATGGGTACCACGCAGTATTACTTTAAAGGGTCTGCGTTTGCTCACCCAACCTCACCAAACCTCTCAGCCGCAACAGTGTCCACCCTTATGTCTCATCCAGCTGTGGGTCTAGATATGGTCAATCCAGGTTGCATCACAGCCCCTGAACGCATTGTGTAAGAATTTCTCTCTCTTTCACTGTCTTTGTTTCATGGGTTTTTCAAAGTAATTTATTTTTATAATGGGGTTTAGCTGCTTTTCACTGCTGTGTTTATGCCGCTTTACACCCACTTGACACACTAACAGAGAGATATCAATACATAGCTTTTAAGATTATTACTAGTCAGATATATTCTTGTGCGGTGAATAGGGCGTGTTGAGTCCAGTTCTCTGAGCAAGGAGTAGGTCTTGTCTATTACATATTGGGTTTATGGAACGGTATCTGAGCTAATTTGAAACCCTTGTTTTATGTATCACCCCACCTCACCTTTCCCGTTAAGCAGCCATAGTGTGTTTTCTGCATGTGTGACTCTGTTCTGTTTTGTAATTCAGTTCAAGTGTAACGGTTTTTACATTCCCTCTATAAGTGATACCTTATGAGAAGTGTCCTTTTCTGTGTGACTTATTTCACTTAGAATCGTCGTACCTAAATCCACTCATCATGCTGCTACTAGCCTTATGACATTGATTTCACGGCTGAGTGATATTCCATTGTACATAAGGACCACAACTTCTTTATCCATTTTTCTCTTTCCTGGGATATTGAAGGTGGAATGAAGTGGAGGTCCTTGTCAACAGAGCAGTCCTAAACTTTGGGGTGCTTGTGTCTTGCTGAATTTTAATTTTCCCAATTTATACCCCCATGAGTGGAAGTGCCCTATGCTCTGTAAGCTTTGCTTTTTAGACGTTTCAGGACTCACTGTACACTTCTCCAGAGTGGCTGTTGACAATTTACATCCCGCCCATCAGTGTAGCAAGGCTCCCATTTCTCCATGGCCTGTCCTGCATTTCTGGTTTTGACACTTTTTTCAGCATGGCCCTTTTGACCGATGGGAAGCGAGACATCTTTGTAGCGCTGATTTGCCTTTCCAGGTTGCTTGGTTGGCCAAAAAGGGCGTATGCGTTTTTTCCTGAATATATTCAGGAAAAAACGCATACGCCCTTTTTGGCCAAGGGCATCATTGTCAACGTTTTGCCGCTTTTCATGTGCTTTAAAGGCGATTCGAATCTACCTCCTGAAATCTGTTTCCTGCAATTCTGCCTTGATTTCAAATCCTCTTCTTTGCCTTCCCTCAATATATTTGTGGATGAGAGTTATCATTTATAAGTCTGCAGGTTTGTGAATTGCAGTGCCCTGAACCTCCATTTTACAACTCGCTTTTTAGGGAGCTGGCCGCAAAAGCGCAGGATGGCTTCAGGCCCTGTTCTGGTTCCGGGGGGCAGGCTGAGCCTGTGGTTAATTCTTCTTCCTGATGGGAAAATAGAGTGACCTGTGCCTGTCCCAACACCAAGAGCTAGTCTCTCATTGGTTCCACGTCTTCCCGTTCATCCTCAGGACAAATTGCAACCTGTACGGAACAGGAGGTTAAAGGTGCTGATGCTCCAAGTAGGGAGATTGCTAGTAAAGCGGCTGGAATAGCGAACCCGGCCACAAGGAGATGAGAAATGAGGTGCGTTTTAGAAACCTTTCCACATCACACGGTGTACCATCTTCTGGGTTTCTCATGCATGTTTTCGATGTAGGAAGATGCCCTTGAACCTGGAGATTTGGGACCCATGAGATAGGTACCACGCAGTATTACTTTAAAGGGTCTGCGTTTGCTCACCCAACCTCACCAAACCTCTCAGCCCCAAGAGTGTCCACCCTTATGTCTCATCCAGCTGTGGGTCTAGATATGGTCAATCCAGGTTGCATCACAGCCCGTGAACGCATTGTGTAAGAATTTCTATCTCTTTCACTGTCTTTGTTTCATGGGTTTTTCAAAGTAATTTATTTTTATAATGGGGTTTAGCTGCTTTTCACTGCTGTGTTTATGCCACTTTACACCCACTTGACACACTAATAGAGATATCAATACATAGGTTTTAAGATTATTACTAGTCAGATAGATTCTTGTGCGGTGAATAGGGTGTGTTGAGTCCAGTTCTCTGAGCAAGGAGTAGGTCTTGTCTATTACATATTGGGTTTATGGAACGGTATCTGAGCTAATTTGAAACCCTTGTTTTATGTATCACCCCACCTCACCTTTCCCGTTAAGCAGCCATAGTGTGTTTTCTGCATGTGTGCCTCTGTTCTGTTTTGTAATTCTGTTCAAGTGTAACGGTTTTTACATTCCCTCTATAAGTGATACCTTATGAGAAGTGTCCTTTTCTGTGTGACTTATTTCACTTAGAATCGTCGTACCTAAATCCACTCATCATGCTGCTACTAGCCTTATGACATTGATTTCATGGCTGAGTGATATTCCATTGTACATATGGACCACAACTTCTTTATCCATTTTTCTCTTTCCTGGTATATTGAAGGTGGAATGAAGTGGAGGTCCTTGTCAACAGAGCAGCCCTAAACTTTGGGGTGCTTGTGTCTTGCTGATTTTTAATTTTCCCAATTTATACCCCCATGAGTGGAAGTGCCCTATGCTCTCTAAGCTTTGTTTTTTAGATGTTTCAGGACTCACCGTACGCTTCTCCAGAGTGGCTGTTGGCAATTTACATCCCGCCCATCAGCGTAGCAAGGCTCCCATTTCTCCATGGCCTGTCCTGCATTTCTGATTTTGACACTTTTTTCAGCATGGCCCTTTTGACCGATGGGAAGCGAGACATCTTTGTAGCGCTGATTTGCCTTTCCAGGTTGCTTGGTTGGCCAAAAAGGGCGTATGCGTTTTTTCCTGAATATATTCAGGAAAAAACGCATACGCCCTTTTTGGCCAAGGGCATCATTGTCAACGTTTTGCCGCTTTTCATGTGCTTTAAAGGCGATTCGAATCTACCTCCTGAAATCTGTTTCCTGCAATTCTGCCTTGATTTCAAATCCTCTTCTTTGCCTTCCCTCAATATATTTGTGGACGAGAGTTATCATTTATAAGTCTGCAGGTTTGTGAATTGCAGTGCCCTGAACCTCCATTTTACAACTCGCTTTTTAGGGAGCTGGCCGCAATTGCGCAGGATGGCTTCAGGCCCTGTTCTGGTTCCGGGTGGCAGGCTGAGCCTGTGGTTAATTCTTCTTCCTGATGGGAAAATAGAGTGTCCTGTGCCTGTCCCAACACCAAGAGCTAGTCTCTCATTGGTTCCACGTCTTCCCATTCACCCTCAGGACAAATTGCAACCTGTACGGGACAGGAGGTTAAAGGTGCTGATGCTCCAAGTAGGGAGATTGCTAGTAAAGCGCTGGAATAGCGAACCCGGCCACAAGGAGAGGAGAAATGAGGTGCGTTTTAGAAACCTTTCCACATCACACGGTGTACCATCTTCTGGGTTTCTCATGCATGTGTTCGATGTAGGAAGATGCCCTTGAACCTGGAGATTTGGGACCCATGCGATGGGTACCATGCAGTATTACTTTAAAGGGTCTGCGTTTGCTCACCCAACCTCACCAAACCTCTCAGCCCCAAGAGTGTCCACCCTTATGTCTCATCCAGCTGTGGGTCTAGATATGGTCAATCCAGGTTGCATCACAGCCCGTGAACGCATTGTGTAAGAATTTCTATCTCTTTCACTGTCTTTGTTTCATGGGTTTTTCAAAGTAATTTATTTTTATAATGGGGTTTAGCTGCTTTTCACTGCTGTGTTTATGCCGCTTTACACCCACTTGACACACTAACAGAGATATCAATACATAGGTTTTAAGATTATTACCAGTCAGATATATTCTTGTGCGGTGAATAGGGCGTGTTGAGTCCAGTTCTCTGAGCAAGGAGTAGGTCTTGTCTATTACATATTGGTTTTATGGAACGGTATCTGAGCTAATTTGAAACCCTTGTTTTATGTATCACCCCACCTCACCTTTCCCGTTAAGCAGCCATAGTGTGTTTTCTGCATGTGTGACTCTGTTCTGTTTTGTAATTCTGTTCAAGTGTAACGGTTTTTACATTCCCTCTATCAGTGATACCTTATGAGAAGTGTCCTTTTCTGTGTGACTTATTTCACTTAGAATCGTCGTACCTAAATCCACTCATCATGCTGCTACTAGCCTTATGACATTGATTTCATGGCTGAGTGATATTCCATTGTACATAAGGACCACAACTTCTTTATCCATTTTTCTCTTTCCTGGGATATTGAAGGTGGAATGAAGTGGAGGTCCTTGTCAACAGAGCAGCCCTAAACTTTGGGGTGCTTGTGTCTTGCTGATTTTTCATTTTCCCAATTTATATCCCCATGAGTGGAAGTGCCCTATGCTCTCTAAGCTTTGCTTTTTAGACGTTTCAGGACTCACTGTACACTTCTCCAGAGTGGCTGTTGACAATTTACATCCCGCCCATCAGTGTAGCAAGGCTCCCATTTCTCCATGGCCTGTCCTGCATTTCTGGTTTTGACACTTTTTTCAGCATGGCCCTTTTGACCGATGGGAAGCGAGACTTCTTTGTAGTGCTGATTTGCCTTTCCAGGTTGCTTGGTTGGCCAAAAAGGGCGTATGCGTTTTTTCCTGAATATATTCAGGAAAAAACGCATACGCCCTTTTTGGCCAAGGGCATCATTGTCAACGTTTTGCCGCTTTTCATGTGCTTTAAAGGCGATTCGTATCTACCTCCTGAAATCTGTTTCCTGCAATTCTGCCTTGATTTCAAATCCTCTTCTTTGCCTTCCCTCAATATATTTGTGGACGGGAGTTATCATTTATAACTCTGCAGGTTTGTGAATTGCAGTGCCCTGAACCTCCATTTTACAACTCGTTTTTATGGGAGCTGGCCGCAAAATCGCAGAATGGCTTCAGGCCCTGTTCTGGTTCCGGGGGGCAGGCTGAGCCTGTGGTTAATTCTTCTTTCTGATGGGAAAATAGAGTGACCTGTGCCTGTCCCAACACCAAGAGCTAGTCTCTCGTTGGTTCCACGTCTTCCCGTTTATCCTCAGGACATATTGCAACCTGCATGGAACAGGAGGTTAAAGGTGCTGATGCTCCAAGTAGGGAGCTTGCTAGTAAAGCGGCTGGAATGGCGAACCCGGGCACAAGGAGATGAGAAATGAGGTGCGTTTTAGAAACCTTTCCCCATCACACGGTGTACCATCTTCTGGGTTTCTCATGCATGTTTTTGATGTAGGAAGATGCCCTTGAACCTGGAGATTTGGGACCCATGCGATGGGTACCACGCAGTATTCCTTTAAAGGGTCTGCGTTTGCTCACCCAACCTCACCAAACCTCTCAGCCCCAAGAGTGTCCACCCTTATGTCTCATCCAGCTGTGCGTCTAGATATGGTCAATCCAGGTTGCATCACAGCCCCTGAACGCATTGTGTAAGAATTTCTCTCTCTTTCACTGTCTTTGTTTCATGGGTGTTTCAAAGTAATTTATTTTTATAATGGGGTTTAGCTGCTTTTCACTGCTGTGTTTATGCCGCTTTACACCCACTTGACACACTAACAGAGAGATATCAATACATAGGTTTTACGATTATTATTAGTCAGATATATTCTTGTGCGGTGAATAGGGCGTGTTGAGTCCAGTTCTCTGAGCAAGGAGTAGGTCTTGTCTATTACATATTGGGTTTATGGAACGGTATCTGAGCTAATTTGATACCCTTGTTTTATGTATCACCCCACCTCACCTTTCCCGTTAAGCAGCCATAGTGTGTTTTCTGCATGTGTGACTCTGTTCTGTTTTGTAATTCAGTTCAAGTGTAACGGTTTTTACATTCCCTCTATCAGTGATACCTTATGAGAAGTGTCCTTTTCTGTGTGACTTATTTCACTTAGAATCGTCGTACCTAAATCCACTCATCATGCTGCTACTAACCTTACGACATTGATTTCATGGCTGAGTGGTATTCCATTGTACATAAGGACCACAACTTCTTTATCCATTTTTCTCTTTCCTGGGATATTTAAGGTGGAATGAAGTGGAGGTCCTGGTCAACAGAGCAGCCCTAAACTTTGGGGTGCTTGTGTCTTGCTGATTTTTAATTTTCCCAATTTATACCCCCATGAGTGGAAGTGCCCTATGCTCTCTAAGCTGTGTTTTTCAGATGTTTCAGGACTCACCGGACACTTCTCCGGAGTGGCTCTTGGCAATTTACATCCCGCCCATCAGTGTAGCAAGGCTCCCATTTCTCCATGGCCTGTCCTGCATTTCTGGTTTTGACACTTTTTTCAGCATGGCCCTTTTGACCGATGGGAAGCGAGACTTCTTTGTAGCGCTGATTTGCCTTTCCAGGTTGCTTGGTTGGCCAAAAAGGGCGTATGCGATTTTTCCTGAATATATTCAGGAAAAAACGCATACGCCCTTTTTGGCCAAGGGCATCATTGTCAACGTTTTGCCGCTTTTCATGTGCTTTAAAGGCGATTCGTATCTACCTCCTGAAATCTGTTTCCTGCAATTCTGCCTTGATTTCAAATCCTATTCTTTGCCTTCCCTCAATATATTTGTGGACGAGAGTTATCATTAATAACTCTGCAGGTTTGTGAATTGCAGTGCCCTGAACCTCCATTTTACAACTCGTTTTTATGGGAGCTGGCCGCAAAATCGCAGAATGGCTTCAGGCCCTGTTCTGGTTCCGGGCGGCAGGCTGAGCCTGTGGTTAATTCTTCTTTCTGATGGGAAAATAGAGTGACCTGTGCCTGTCCCAACACCAAGAGCTAGTCTCTCGTTGGTTCCACGTCTTCCCGTTTATCCTCAGGACAAATTGCAACCTGCATGGAACAGGAGGTTAAAGGTGCTGATGCTCCAAGTAGGGAACTTGCTAGTAAAGCGGCTGGAATGGCGAACCCGGGCACAAGGAGATGAGAAATGAGGTGCGTTTTAGAAACCTTTCCCCATCACACGGTGTACCATCTTCTGGGTTTCTCATGCATGTTTTTGATGTAGGAAGATGCCCTTGAACCTGGAGATTTGGGACCCATGCGATGGGTACCACGCAGTATTCCTTTAAAGGGTCTGCGTTTGCTCACCCAACCTCACCAAACCTCTCAGCCCCAAGAGTGTCCACCCTTATGTCTCATCCAGCTGTGCGTCTAGATATGGTCAATCCAGGTTGCATCACAGCCCCTGAACGCATTGTGTAAGAATTTCTCTCTCTTTCACTGTCTTTGTTTCATGGGTGTTTCAAAGTAATTTATTTTTATAATGGGGTTTAGCTGCTTTTCACTGCTGTGTTTATGCCGCTTTACACCCACTTGACACACTAACAGAGAGATATCAATACATAGGTTTTACGATTATTATTAGTCAGATATATTCTTGTGCGGTGAATAGGGCGTGTTGAGTCCAGTTCTCTGAGCAAGGAGTAGGTCTTGTCTATTACATATTGGGTTTATGGAACGGTATCTGAGCTAATTTGATACCCTTGTTTTATGTATCACCCCACCTCACCTTTCCCGTTAAGCAGCCATAGTGTGTTTTCTGCATGTGTGACTCTGTTCTGTTTTGTAATTCAGTTCAAGTGTAACGGTTTTTACATTCCCTCTATCAGTGATACCTTATGAGAAGTGTCCTTTTCTGTGTGACTTATTTCACTTAGAATCGTCGTACCTAAATCCACTCATCATGCTGCTACTAACCTTACGACATTGATTTCATGGCTGAGTGGTATTCCATTGTACATAAGGACCACAACTTCTTTATCCATTTTTCTCTTTCCTGGGATATTTAAGGTGGAATGAAGTGGAGGTCCTGGTCAACAGAGCAGCCCTAAACTTTGGGGTGCTTGTGTCTTGCTGATTTTTAATTTTCCCAATTTATACCCCCATGAGTGGAAGTGCCCTATGCTCTCTA
Source organism: Balaenoptera borealis (assembly GCF_965194805.1). Classification (NCBI taxonomy): domain Eukaryota; kingdom Metazoa; phylum Chordata; class Mammalia; order Artiodactyla; family Balaenopteridae; genus Balaenoptera; species Balaenoptera borealis. The sequence continues at coordinate 697,651 of NW_028123937.1, read as the reverse complement.
AGCTGTGTTTTTCAGATGTTTCAGGACTCACCGGACACTTCTCCGGAGTGGCTCTTGGCAATTTACATCCCGCCCATCAGTGTAGCAAGGCTCCCATTTCTCCATGGCCTGTCCTGCATTTCTGGTTTTGACACTTTTTTCAGCATGGCCCTTTTGACCGATGGGAAGCGAGACTTCTTTGTAGCGCTGATTTGCCTTTCCAGGTTGCTTGGTTGGCCAAAAAGGGCGTATGCGATTTTTCCTGAATATATTCAGGAAAAAACGCATACGCCCTTTTTGGCCAAGGGCATCATTGTCAACGTTATGCCGCTTTTCATGTGCTTTAAAGGCGATTCGTATCTACCTCCTGAAATCTGTTTCCTGCAATTCTGCCTTGATTTCAAATCCTATTCTTTGCCTTCCCTCAATATATTTGTGAACGAGAGTTATCATTAATAACTCTGCAGGTTTGTGAATTGCAGTGCCCTGAACCTCCATTTTACAACTCGTTTTTATGGGAGCTGGCCGCAAAATCGCAGAATGGCTTCAGGCCCTGTTCTGGTTCCGGGCGGCAGGCTGAGCCTGTGGTTAATTCTTCTTTCTGATGGGAAAATAGAGTGACCTGTGCCTGTCCCAACACCAAGAGCTAGTCTCTCGTTGGTTCCACGTCTTCCCGTTTATCCTCAGGACAAATTGCAACCTGCATGGAACAGGAGGTTAAAGGTGCTGATGCTCCAAGTAGGGAGCTTGCTAGTAAAGCGGCTGGAATGGCGAACCCGGGCACAAGGAGATGAGAAATGAGGTGCGTTTTAGAAACCTTTCCCCATCACACGGTGTACCATCTTCTGGGTTTCTCATGCATGTTTTTGATGTAGGAAGATGCCCTTGAACCTGGAGATTTGGGACCCATGCGATGGGTACCACGCAGTATTACTTTAAAGGGTCTGCGTTTGCTCACCCAACCTCACCAAACCTCTCAGCCCCAAGAGTGTCCACCCTTATGTCTCATCCAGCTGTGCGTCTAGATATGGTCAATCCAGGTTGCATCACAGCCCCTGAACGCATTGTGTAAGAATTTCTCTCTCTTTCACTGTCTTTGTTTCATGGGTGTTTCAAAGTAATTTATTTTTATAATGGGGTTTAGCTGCTTTTCACTGCTGTGTTTATGCCGCTTTACACCCACTTGACACACTAACAGAGAGATATCAATACATAGGTTTTACGATTATTATTAGTCAGATATATTCTTGTGCGGTGAATAGGGCGTGTTGAGTCCAGTTCTCTGAGCAAGGAGTAGGTCTTGTCTATTACATATTGGGTTTATGGAACGGTATCTGAGCTAATTTGATACCCTTGTTTTATGTATCACCCCACCTCACCTTTCCCGTTAAGCAGCCATAGTGTGTTTTCTGCATGTGTGACTCTGTTCTGTTTTGTAATTCAGTTCAAGTGTAACGGTTTTTACATTCCCTCTATCAGTGATACCTTATGAGAAGTGTCCTTTTCTGTGTGACTTATTTCACTTAGAATCGTCGTACCTAAATCCACTCATCATGCTGCTACTAACCTTACGACATTGATTTCATGGCTGAGTGGTATTCCATTGTACATAAGGACCACAACTTCTTTATCCATTTTTCTCTTTCCTGGGATATTTAAGGTGGAATGAAGTGGAGGTCCTGGTCAACAGAGCAGCCCTAAACTTTGGGGTGCTTGTGTCTTGCTGATTTTTAATTTTCCCAATTTATACCCCCATGAGTGGAAGTGCCCTATGCTCTCTAAGCTGTGTTTTTCAGATGTTTCAGGACTCACCGGACACTTCTCCGGAGTGGCTCTTGGCAATTTACATCCCGCCCATCAGTGTAGCAAGGCTCCCATTTCTCCATGGCCTGTCCTGCATTTCTGGTTTTGACACTTTTTTCAGCATGGCCCTTTTGACCGATGGGAAGCGAGACTTCTTTGTAGCGCTGATTTGCCTTTCCAGGTTGCTTGGTTGGCCAAAAAGGGCGTATGCGATTTTTCCTGAATATATTCAGGAAAAAACGCATACGCCCTTTTTGGCCAAGGGCATCATTGTCAACGTTATGCCGCTTTTCATGTGCTTTAAAGGCGATTCGTATCTACCTCCTGAAATCTGTTTCCTGCAATTCTGCCTTGATTTCAAATCCTATTCTTTGCCTTCCCTCAATATATTTGTGAACGAGAGTTATCATTAATAACTCTGCAGGTTTGTGAATTGCAGTGCCCTGAACCTCCATTTTACAACTCGTTTTTATGGGAGCTGGCCGCAAAATCGCAGAATGGCTTCAGGCCCTGTTCTGGTTCCGGGGGGCAGGCTGAGCCTGTGGTTATTTCTTCTTTCTGATGGAAAAATAGAGTGACCTGTGCCTGTCCCAACACCAAGAGCTAGTCTCTCGTTGGTTCCACGTCTTCCCGTTTATCCTCAGGACAAATTGCAACCTGCATGGAACAGGAGGTTAAAGGTGCTGTTGCTCCAAGTAGGGAGCTTGCTAGTAAAGCAGCTGGAATGGCGAACCCGGGCACAAGGAGATGAGAAATGAGGTGCGTTTTAGAAACCTTTCCCCATCACACGGTGTACCATCTTCTGGGTTTCTCATGCATGTTTTTGATGTAGGAAGATGCCCTTGAACCTGGAGATTTGGGACCCATGCAATGGGTACCACGCAGTATTCCTTTAAAGGGTCTGCGTTTGCTCACCCAACCTCACCAAACCTCTCAGCCCCAAGAGTGTCCACCCTTATGTCTCATCCAGCTGTGCGTCTAGATATGGTCAATCCAGGTTGCATCACAGCCCCTGAACGCATTGTGTAAGAATTTCTCTCTCTTTCACTGTCTTTGTTTCATGGGTGTTTCAAAGTAATTTATTTTTATAATGGGGTTTAGCTGCTTTTCACTCCTGTGTTTATGCTGCTTTACACCCACTTGACACACTAACAGAGAGATATCAATACATAGGTTTTACGATTATTATTAGTCAGATATATTCTTGTGCGGTGAATAGGGCGTGTTGAGTCCAGTTCTCTGAGCAAGGAGTAGGTCTTGTCTATTACATATTTGGTTTATGGAACGGTATCTGAGCTAATTTGATACCCTTGTTTTATGTATCACCCCACCTCACCTTTCCCGTTAAGCAGCCATAGTGTGTTTTCTGCATGTGTGACTCTGTTCTGTTTTGTAATTCAGTTCAAGTGTAACGGTTTTTACATTCCCTCTGTCAGTGATACCTTATGAGAAGTGTCCTTTTCTGTGTGACTTATTTCACTTAGAATCGTCGTACCTAAATCCACTCATCATGCTGCTACTAACCTTACGACATTGATTTCATGGCTGAGTGATATTCCATTGTACATAAGGACCACAACTTCTTTATCCATTTTTCTCTTTCCTGGGATATTTAAGGTGGAATGAAGTGGAGGTCCTGGTCAACAGAGCAGCCCTAAACTTTGGGGTGCTTGTGTCTTGCTGATTTTTAATTTTCCCAATTTATACCTCCATGAGTGGAAGTGCCCTATGCTCTCTAAGCTGTGTTTTTCAGATGTTTCAGGACTCACCGGACACTTCTCCAGAGTGGCTCTTGGCAATTTACATCCCGCCCATCAGTGTAGCAAGGCTCCCATTTCTCCATGGCCTGTCCTGCATTTCTGGTTTTGACACTTTTTTCAGCATGGCCCTTTTAACCGATGGGAAGCGAGACTTCTTTGTAGCGCTGATTTGCCTTTCCAGGTTCCTTGGTTGGCCAAAAAGGGCGTATGCGTTTTTTCCTGAATATATTCAGGAAAAAACGCATACGCCCTTTTTGGCCAAGGGCATCATTGTCAACGTTTTGCCGCTTTTCATGTGCTTTAAAGGCGATTCGTATCTACCTCCTGAAATCTGTTTCCTGCAATTCTGCCTTGATTTCAAATCCTCTTCTTTGCCTTCCCTCAATATATTTGTGGACGACAGTTATCATTTATAACTCTGCAGGTTTGTGAATTGCAGTGCCCTGAACCTCCATTTTACAACTCGTTTTTATGGGAGCTGGCCGCAAAATCGCAGAATGGCTTCAGGCCCTGTTCTGGTTCCGGGGGGCAGGCTGAGCCTGTGGTTAATTCTTCTTTCTGATGGGAAAATAGAGTGACCTGTGCCTGTCTCAACACCAAGAGCTAGTCTCTCGTTGGTTCCACGTCTTCCCGTTTATCCTCAGGACAAATTGCAACCTGTATGGAACAGGAGGTTAAAGGTGCTGATGCTCCAAGTAGGGAGCTTGCTAGTAAAGCGGCTGGAATGGCGAACCCGGGCACAAGGAGATGAGAAATGAGGTGCGTTTTAGAAACCTTTCCCCATCACACGGTGTACCATCTTCTGGGTTTCTCATGCATGTTTTTGATGTAGGAAGATGCCCTTGAACCTGGAGATTTGGGACCCATGCGATGGGTACCACGCAGTATTCCTTTAAAGGGTCTGCGTTTGCTCACCCAACCTCACCAAACCTCTCAGCCCCAAGAGTGTCCACCCTTATGTCTCATCCAGCTGTGGGTCTAGATATGGTCAATCCAGGTTGCATCACAGCCCCTGAACGCATTGTGTAAGAATTTCTCTCTCTTTCACTGTCTTTGTTTCATGGGTGTTTCAAAGTAATTTATTTTTATAATGGGGTTTAGCTGCTTTTCACTGCTGTGTTTATGCCGCTTTACACCCACTTGACACACTAACAGAGAGATATCAATACATAGGTTTTACGATTATTATTAGTCAGATATATTCTTGTGCGGTGAATAGGGCATGTTGAGTCCAGTTCTCTGAGCAAGGAGTAGGTCTTGTCTATTACATATTGGGTTTATGGAACGGTATCTGAGCTAATTTGATACCCTTGTTTTATGTATCACCCCACCTCACCTTTCCCGTTAAGCAGCCATAGTGTGTTTTCTGCATGTGTGACTCTGTTCTGTTTTGTAATTCAGTTCAAGTGTAACGGTTTTTACATTCCCTCTGTCAGTGATACCTTATGAGAAGTGTCCTTTTCTGTGTGACTTATTTCACTTAGAATCGTCGTACCTAAATCCACTCATCATGCTGCTACTAACCTTACGACATTGATTTCATGGCTGAGTGATATTCCATTGTACATAAGGACCACAACTTCTTTATCCATTTTTCTCTTTCCTGGGATATTTAAGGTGGAATGAAGTGGAGGTCCTGGTCAACAGAGCAGCCCTAAACTTTGGGGTGCTTGTGTCTTGCTGATTTTTAATTTTCCCAATTTATACCCCCATGAGTGGAAGTGCCCTATGCTCTCTAAGCTGTGTTTTTCAGATGTTTCAGGACTCACCGGACACTTCTCCAGAGTGGCTCTTGGCAATTTACATCCCGCCCATCAGTGTAGCAAGGCTCCCATTTCTCCATGGCCTGTCCTGCATTTCTGGTTTTGACACTTTTTTCAGCATGGCCCTTTTAACCGATGGGAAGCGAGACTTCTTTGTAGCGCTGATTTGCCTTTCCAGGTTCCTTGGTTGGCCAAAAAGGGCGTATGCGTTTTTTCCTGAATATATTCAGGAAAAAACGCATACGCCCTTTTTGGCCAAGGGCATCATTGTCAACGTTTTGCCGCTTTTCATGTGCTTTAAAGGTGATTCGTATCTACCTCCTGAAATCTGTTTCCTGCAATTCTGCCTTGATTTCAAATCCTCTTCTTTGCCTTCCCTCAATATATTTGTGGACGAGAGTTATCATTTATAACTCTGCAGGTTTGTGAATTGCAGTGCCCTGAACCTCCATTTTACAACTCGTTTTTATGGGAGCTGGCCGCAAAATCGCAGAATGGCTTCAGGCCCTGTTCTGGTTCCGGGGGGCAGGCTGAGCCTGTGGTTAATTCTTCTTTCTGATGGGAAAATAGAGTGACCTGTGCCTGTCCCAACACCAAGAGCTAGTCTCTCGTTGGTTCCACGTCTTCCCGTTTATCCTCAGGACAAATTGCAACCTGTATGGAACAGGAGGTTAAAGGTGCTGATGCTCCAAGTAGGGAGCTTGCTAGTAAAGCAGCTGGAATGGCGAACCCGGGCACAAGGAGATGAGAAATGAGGTGCGTTTTAGAAACCTTTCCCCATCACACGGTGTACCATCTTCTGGGTTTCTCATGCATGTTTTTGATGTAGGAAGATGCCCTTGAACCTGGAGATTTGGGACCCATGCGATGGGTACCACGCAGTATTACTTTAAAGGGTCTGCGTTTGCTCACCCAACCTCACCAAACCTCTCAGCCCCAAGAGTGTCCACCCTTATGTCTCATCCAGCTGTGCGTCTAGATATGGTCAATCCAGGTTGCATCACAGCCCCTGAACGCATTGTGTAAGAATTTCTCTCTCTTTCACTGTCTTTGTTTCATGGGTGTTTCAAAGTAATTTATTTTTATAATGGGGTTTAGCTGCTTTTCACTGCTGTGTTTATGCAGCTTTACACCCACTTGACACACTAACAGATATCAATACATAGGTTTTACGATTATTATTAGTCAGATATATTCTTGTGCGGTGAATAGGGCGTGTTGAGTCCAGTTCTCTGAGCAAGGAGTAGGTCTTGTCTATTACATATTGGGTTTATGGAACGGTATCTGAGCTAATTTGATACCCTTGTTTTATGTATCACCCCACCTCACCTTTCCCGTTAAGCAGCCATAGTGTGTTTTCTGCATGTGTGACTCTGTTCTGTTTTGTAATTCAGTTCAAGTGTAACGGTTTTTACATTCCCTCTATCAGTGATACCTTATGAGAAGTGTCCTTTTCTGTGTGACTTATTTCACTTAGAATCGTCGTACCTAAATCCACTCATCATGCTGCTACTAACCTTACGACATTGATTTCATGGCTGAGTGATATTCCATTGTACATAAGGACCACAACTTCTTTCTCCATTTTTCTCTTTCCTGGGATATTTAAGGTGGAATGAAGTGGAGGTCCTGGTCAACAGAGCAGCCCTAAACTTTGGGGTGCTTGTGTCTTGCTGATTTTTAATTTTCCCAATTTATACCCCCATGAGTGGAAGTGCCCTATGCTCTCTAAGCTGTGTTTTTCAGATGTTTCAGGACTCACCGGACACTTCTCCGGAGTGGCTCTTGGCAATTTACATCCCGCCCATCAGTGTAGCAAGGCTCCCATTTCTCCATGGCCTGTCCTGCATTTCTGGTTTTGACACTTTTTTCAGCATGGCCCTTTTGACCGATGGGAAGCGAGACTTCTTTGTAGCGCTGATTTGCCTTTCCAGGTGGCTTGGTTGGCCAAAAAGGGCGTATGCGTTTTTTCCTGAATATATTCAGGAAAAAACGCATACGCCCTTTTTGGCCAAGGGCATCATTGTCAACGTTTTGCCGCTTTTCATGTGCTTTAAAGGCGATTCGTATCTACCTCCTGAAATCTGTTTCCTGCAATTCTGCCTTGATTTCAAATCCTCTTCTTTGCCTTCCCTCAATATATTTGTGGACGACAGTTATCATTTATAACTCTGCAGGTTTGTGAATTGCAGTGCCCTGAACCTCCATTTTACAACTCGTTTTTATGGGAGCTGGCCGCAAAATCGCAGAATGGCTTCAGGCCCTGTTCTGGTTCCGGGGGGCAGGCTGAGCCTGTGGTTAATTCTTCTTTCTGATTGGAAAATAGAGTGACCTGTGCCTGTCTCAACACCAAGAGCTAGTCTCTCGTTGGTTCCACGTCTTCCCGTTTATCCTCAGGACAAATTGCAACCTGTATGGAACAGGAGGTTAAAGGTGCTGATGCTCCAAGTAGGGAGCTTGCTAGTAAAGCGGCTGGAATGGCGAACCCGGGCACAAGGAGATGAGAAATGAGGTGCGTTTTAGAAACCTTTCCCCATCACACGGTGTACCATCTTCTGGGTTTCTCATGCATGTTTTTGATGTAGGAAGATGCCCTTGAACCTGGAGATTTGGGACCCATGCGATGGGTACCACGCAGTATTCCTTTAAAGGGTCTGCGTTTGCTCACCCAACCTCACCAAACCTCTCAGCCCCAAGAGTGTCCACCCTTATGTCTCATCCAGCTGTGGGTCTAGATATGGTCAATCCAGGTTGCATCACAGCCCCTGAACGCATTGTGTAAGAATTTCTCTCTCTTTCACTGTCTTTGTTTCATGGGTGTTTCAAAGTAATTTATTTTTATAATGGGGTTTAGCTGCTTTTCACTGCTGTGTTTATGCCGCTTTACACCCACTTGACACACTAACAGAGAGATATCAATACATAGGTTTTACGATTATTATTAGTCAGATATATTCTTGTGCGGTGAATAGGGCGTGTTGAGTCCAGTTCTCTGAGCAAGGAGTAGGTCTTGTCTATTACATATTGGGTTTATGGAACGGTATCTGAGCTAATTTGATACCCTTGTTTTATGTATCACCCCACCTCACCTTTCCCGTTAAGCAGCCATAGTGTGTTTTCTGCATGTGTGACTCTGTTCTGTTTTGTAATTCAGTTCAAGTGTAACGGTTTTTACATTCCCTCTATCAGTGATACCTTATGAGAAGTGTCCTTTTCTGTGTGACTTATTTCACTTAGAATCGTCGTACCTAAATCCTCTCATCATGCTGCTACTAACCTTACGACATTGATTTCATGGCTGAGTGATATTCCATTGTACATAAGGATCACAACTTCTTTATCCATTTCTCTCTTTCCTGGGATATTTAAGGTGGAATGAAGTGGAGGTCCTGGTCAACAGAGCAGCCCTAAACTTTGGGGTGCTTGTGTCTTGCTGATTTTTAATTTTCCCAATTTATACCCCCATGAGTGGAAGTGCCCTATGCTCTCTAAGCTGTGTTTTTCAGATGTTTCAGGACTCACCGGACACTTCTCCGGAGTGGCTCTTGGCAATTTACATCCCGCCCATCAGTGTAGCAAGGCTCCCATTTCTCCATGGCCTGTCCTGCATTTCTAGTTTTGACACTTTTTTCAGCATGACCCTTTTGACCGATGGGAAGCGAGACTTCTTTGTAGCGCTGATTTGCCTTTCCAGGTTGCTTGGTTGGCCAAAAAGGGCGTATGCGTTTTTTCCTGAATATATTCAGGAAAAAACGCATACGCCCTTTTTGGCCAAGGGCATCATTGTCAACGTTTTGCCGCTTTTCATGTGCTTTAAAGGCGATTCATATCTACCTCCTGAAATCTGTTTCCTGCAATTCTGCCTTGATTTCAAATCCTCTTCTTTGCCTTCCCTCAATATATTTGTGGACGAGAGTTATCATTAATAACTCTGCAGGTTTGTGAATTGCAGTGCCCTGAACCTCCATTTTACAACTCGTTTTTATGGGAGCTGGCCGCAAAATCGCAGAATGGCTTCAGGCCCTGTTCTGGTTCCTGGGGGCAGGCTGAGCCTGTGGTTAATTCTTCTTTCTGATGGGAAAATAGAGTGACCTGTGCCTGTCCCAACACCAAGAGCTAGTCTCTCGTTGGTTCCACGTCTTCCCGTTTATCCTCAGGACAAATTGCAACCCGCATGGAACAGGAGGTTAAAGGTGCTGATGCTCCAAGTAGGGAGCTTGCTAGTAAAGCGGCTGGAATGGCGAACCCGGGCACAAGGAGTTGAGAAATGAGGTGCGTTTTAGAAACCTTTCCCCATCACACGGTGTATCATCTTCTGGGTTTCTCATGCATGTTTTTGATGTAGGAAGATGCCCTTGAACCTGGAGATTTGGGACCCATGCGATGGGTACCACGCAGTATTACTTTAAAGGGTCTGCGTTTGCTCACCCAACCTCACCAAACCTCTCAGCCCCAAGAGTGTCCACCCTTATGTCTCATCCAGCTGTGCGTCTAGATATGGTCAATCCAGGTTGCATCACAGCCCCTGAACGCATTGTGTAAGAATTTCTCTCTCTTTCACTGTCTTTGTTTCATGGGTGTTTCAAAGTAATTTATTTTTATAATGGGGTTTAGCTGCTTTTCACTGCTGTGTTTATGCCGCTTTACACCCACTTGACACACTAACAGATATCAATACATAGGTTTTACGATTATTATTAGTCAGATATATTCTTGTGCGGTGAATAGGGCGTGTTGAGTCCAGTTCTCTGAGCAAGGAGTAGGTCTTGTCTATTACATATTGGGTTTATGGAACGGTATCTGAGCTAATTTGATACCCTTGTTTTATGTATCACCCCACCTCACCTTTCCCGTTAAGCAGCCATAGTGTGTTTTCTGCATGTGTGACTCTGTTCTGTTTTGTAATTCAGTTCAAGTGTAACGGTTTTTACATTCCCTCTATCAGTGATACCTTATGAGAAGTGTCCTTTTCTGTGTGACTTATTTCACTTAGAATCGTCGTACCTAAATCCACTCATCATGCTGCTACTAACCTTACGACATTGATTTCATGGCTGAGTGATATTCCATTGTACATAAGGACCACAACTTCTTTCTCCATTTTTCTCTTTCCTGGGATATTTAAGGTGGAATGAAGTGGAGGTCCTGGTCAACAGAGCAGCCCTAAACTTTGGGGTGCTTGTGTCTTGCTGATTTTTAATTTTCCCAATTTATACCCCCATGAGTGGAAGTGCCCTATGCTCTCTAAGCTGTGTTTTTCAGATGTTTCAGGACTCACCGGACACTTCTCCGGAGTGGCTCTTGGCAATTTACATCCCGCCCATCAGTGTAGCAAGGCTCCCATTTCTCCATGGCCTGTCCTGCATTTCTGGTTTTGACACTTTTTTCAGCATGGCCCTTTTGACCGATGGGAAGCGAGACTTCTTTGTAGCGCTGATTTGCCTTTCCAGGTGGCTTGGTTGGCCAAAAAGGGCGTATGCGTTTTTTCCTGAATATATTCAGGAAAAAACGCATACGCCCTTTTTGGCCAAGGGCATCATTGTCAACGTTTTGCCGCTTTTCATGTGCTTTAAAGGCGATTCGTATCTACCTCCTGAAATCTGTTTCCTGCAATTCTGCCTTGATTTCAAATCCTCTTCTTTGCCTTCCCTCAATATATTTGTGGACGACAGTTATCATTTATAACTCTGCAGGTTTGTGAATTGCAGTGCCCTGAACCTCCATTTTACAACTCGTTTTTATGGGAGCTGGCCGCAAAATCGCAGAATGGCTTCAGGCCCTGTTCTGGTTCCGGGGGGCAGGCTGAGCCTGTGGTTAATTCTTCTTTCTGATGGGAAAATAGAGTGACCTGTGCCTGTCTCAACACCAAGAGCTAGTCTCTCGTTGGTTCCACGTCTTCCCGTTTATCCTCAGGACAAATTGCAACCTGTATGGAACAGGAGGTTAAAGGTGCTGATGCTCCAAGTAGGGAGCTTGCTAGTAAAGCGGCTGGAATGGCGAACCCGGGCACAAGGAGATGAGAAATGAGGTGCGTTTTAGAAACCTTTCCCCATCACACGGTGTACCATCTTCTGGGTTTCTCATGCATGTTTTTGATGTAGGAAGATGCCCTTGAACCTGGAGATTTGGGACCCATGCGATGGGTACCACGCAGTATTCCTTTAAAGGGTCTGCGTTTGCTCACCCAACCTCACCAAACCTCTCAGCCCCAAGAGTGTCCACCCTTATGTCTCATCCAGCTGTGGGTCTAGATATGGTCAATCCAGGTTGCATCACAGCCCCTGAACGCATTGTGTAAGAATTTCTATCTCTTTCACTGTCTTTGTTTCATGGGTTTTTCAAAGTAATTTATTTTTATAATGGGGTTTAGCTGCTTTTCACTGCTGTGTTTATGCCGCTTTACACCCACTTGACACACTAACAGAGAGATATCAATACATAGGTTTTACGATTATTATTAGTCAGATATATTCTTGTGCGGTGAATAGGGCATGTTGAGTCCAGTTCTCTGAGCAAGGAGTAGGTCTTGTCTATTACATATTGGGTTTATGGAACGGTATCTGAGCTAATTTGATACCCTTGTTTTATGTATCACCCCACCTCACCTTTCCCGTTAAGCAGCCATAGTGTGTTTTCTGCATGTGTGACTCTGTTCTGTTTTGTAATTCAGTTCAAGTGTAACGGTTTTTACATTCCCTCTATCAGTGATACCTTATGAGAAGTGTCCTTTTCTGTGTGACTTATTTCACTTAGAATCGTCGTACCTAAATCCACTCATCATGCTGCTACTAACCTTACGACATTGATTTCATGGCTGAGTGATATTCCATTGTACATAAGGACCACAACTTCTTTATCCATTTTTCTCTTTCCTGGGATATTTAAGGTGGAATGAAGTGGAGGTCCTGGTCAACAGAGCAGCCCTAAACTTTGGGGTGCTTGTGTCTTGCTGATTTTTAATTTTCCCAATTTATACCCCCATGAGTGGAAGTGCCCTATGCTCTCTAAGCTGTGTTTTTCAGATGTTTCAGGACTCACCGGACACTTCTCCAGAGTGGCTCTTGGCAATTTACATCCCGCCCATCAGTGTAGCAAGGCTCCCATTTCTTCATGGCCTGTCCTGCATTTCTGGTTTTGACACTTTTTTCAGCATGGCCCTTTTAACCGATGGGAAGCGAGACTTCTTTGTAGCGCTGATTTGCCTTTCCAGGTTCCTTGGTTGGCCAAAAAGGGCGTATGCGTTTTTTCCTGAATATATTCAGGAAAAAACGCATACGCCCTTTTTGGCCAAGGGCATCATTGTCAACGTTTTGCCGCTTTTCATGTGCTTTAAAGGTGATTCGTATCTACCTCCTGAAATCTGTTTCCTGCAATTCTGCCTTGATTTCAAATCCTCTTCTTTGCCTTCCCTCAATATATTTGTGGACGAGAGTTATCATTTATAACTCTGCAGGTTTGTGAATTGCAGTGCCCTGAACCTCCATTTTACAACTCGTTTTTATGGGAGCTGGCCGCAAAATCGCAGAATGGCTTCAGGCCCTGTTCTGGTTCCGGGGGGCAGGCTGAGCCTGTGGTTAATTCTTCTTTCTGATGGGAAAATAGAGTGACCTGTGCCTGTCCCAACACCAAGAGCTAGTCTCTCGTTGGTTCCACGTCTTCCCGTTTATCCTCAGGACAAATTGCAACCTGTATGGAACAGGAGGTTAAAGGTGCTGATGCTCCAAGTAGGGAGCTTGCTAGTAAAGCAGCTGGAATGGCGAACCCGGGCACAAGGAGATGAGAAATGAGGTGCGTTTTAGAAACCTTTCCCCATCACACGGTGTACCATCTTCTGGGTTTCTCATGCATGTTTTTGATGTAGGAAGATGCCCTTGAACCTGGAGATTTGGGACCCATGCGATGGGTACCACGCAGTATTACTTTAAAGGGTCTGCGTTTGCTCACCCAACCTCACCAAACCTCTCAGCCCCAAGAGTGTCCACCCTTATGTCTCATCCAGCTGTGCGTCTAGATATGGTCAATCCAGGTTGCATCACAGCCCCTGAACGCATTGTTTAAGAATTTCTCTCTCTTTCACTGTCTTTGTTTCATGGGTGTTTCAAAGTAATTTATTTTTATAATGGGGTTTAGCTGCTTTTCACTGCTGTGTTTATGCCGCTTTACACCCACTTGACACAATAACAGAGAGATATCAATACATAGGTTTTACGATTATTATTAGTCAGATATATTCTTGTGCGGTGAATAGGGCGTGTTGAGTCCAGTTCTCTGAGCAAGGAGTAGGTCTTGTCTATTACATATTGGGTTTATGGAACGGTATCTGAGCTAATTTGATACCCTTGTTTTATGTATCACCCCACCTCACCTTTCCCGTTAAGCAGCCATAGTGTGTTTTCTGCATGTGTGACTCTGTTCTGTTTTGTAATTCAGTTCAAGTGTAACGGTTTTTACATTCCCTCTATCAGTGATACCTTATGAGAAGTGTCCTTTTCTGTGTGACTTATTTCACTTAGAATCGTCGTACCTAAATCCTCTCATCATGCTGCTACTAACCTTACGACATTGATTTCATGGCTGAGTGATATTCCATTGTACATAAGGATCACAACTTCTTTATCCATTTCTCTCTTTCCTGGGATATTTAAGGTGGAATGAAGTGGAGGTCCTGGTCAACAGAGCAGCCCTAAACTTTGGGGTGCTTGTGTCTTGCTGATTTTTAATTTTCCCAATTTATACCCCCATGAGTGGAAGTGCCCTATGCTCTCTAAGCTGTGTTTTTCAGATGTTTCAGGACTCACCGGACACTTCTCCGGAGTGGCTCTTGGCAATTTACATCCCGCCCATCAGTGTAGCAAGGCTCCCATTTCTCCATGGCCTGTCCTGCATTTCTAGTTTTGACACTTTTTTCAGCATGACCCTTTTGACCGATGGGAAGCGAGACTTCTTTGTAGCGCTGATTTGCCTTTCCAGGTTGCTTGGTTGGCCAAAAAGGGCGTATGCGTTTTTTCCTGAATATATTCAGGAAAAAACGCATACGCCCTTTTTGGCCAAGGGCATCATTGTCAACGTTTTGCCGCTTTTCATGTGCTTTAAAGGCGATTCATATCTACCTCCTGAAATCTGTTTCCTGCAATTCTGCCTTGATTTCAAATCCTCTTCTTTGCCTTCCCTCAATATATTTGTGGACGAGAGTTATCATTAATAACTCTGCAGGTTTGTGAATTGCAGTGCCCTGAACCTCCATTTTACAACTCGTTTTTATGGGAGCTGGCCGCAAAATCGCAGAATGGCTTCAGGCCCTGTTCTGGTTCCTGGGGGCAGGCTGAGCCTGTGGTTAATTCTTCTTTCTGATGGGAAAATAGAGTGACCTGTGCCTGTCCCAACACCAAGAGCTAGTCTCTCGTTGGTTCCACGTCTTCCCGTTTATCCTCAGGACAAATTGCAACCCGCATGGAACAGGAGGTTAAAGGTGCTGATGCTCCAAGTAGGGAGCTTGCTAGTAAAGCGGCTGGAATGGCGAACCCGGGCACAAGGAGTTGAGAAATGAGGTGCGTTTTAGAAACCTTTCCCCATCACACGGTGTAACATCTTCTGGGTTTCTCATGCATGTTTTAGATGTAGGAAGATGCCCTTGAACCTGGAGATTTGGGACCCATGCGATGGGTACCACGCAGTATTCCTTTAAAGGGTCTGCGTTTGCTCACCCAACCTCACCAAACCTCTCAGCCCCAAGAGTGTCCACCCTTATGTCTCATCCAGCTGTGCGTCTAGATATGGTCAATCCAGGTTGCATCACAGCCCCTGAACGCATTGTGTAAGAATTTCTCTCTCTTTCACTGTCTTTGTTTCATGGGTGTTTCAAAGTAATTTATTTTTATAATGGGGTTTAGCTGCTTTTCACTGCTGTGTTTATGCCGCTTTACACCCACTTGACACACTAACAGATATCAATACATAGGTTTTACGATTATTATTAGTCAGATATATTCTTGTGCGGTGAATAGGGCGTGTTGAGTCCAGTTCTCTGAGCAAGGAGTAGGTCTTGTCTATTACATATTGGGTTTATGGAACGGTATCTGAGCTAATTTGATACCCTTGTTTTATGTATCACCCCACCTCACCTTTCCCGTTAAGCAGCCATAGTGTGTTTTCTGCATGTGTGACTCTGTTCTGTTTTGTAATTCAGTTCAAGTGTAACGGTTTTTACATTCCCTCTATCAGTGATACCTTATGAGAAGTGTCCTTTTCTGTGTGACTTATTTCACTTAGAATCGTCGTACCTAAATCCACTCATCATGCTGCTACTAACCTTACGACATTGATTTCATGGCTGAGTGATATTCCATTGTACATAAGGACCACAACTTCTTTCTCCATTTTTCTCTTTCCTGGGATATTTAAGGTGGAATGAAGTGGAGGTCCTGGTCAACAGAGCAGCCCTAAACTTTGGGGTGCTTGTGTCTTGCTGATTTTTAATTTTCCCAATTTATACCCCCATGAGTGGAAGTGCCCTATGCTCTCTAAGCTGTGTTTTTCAGATGTTTCAGGACTCACCGGACACTTCTCCGGAGTGGCTCTTGGCAATTTACATCCCGCCCATCAGTGTAGCAAGGCTCCCATTTCTCCATGGCCTGTCCTGCATTTCTGGTTTTGACACTTTTTTCAGCATGGCCCTTTTGACCGATGGGAAGCGAGACTTCTTTGTAGCGCTGATTTGCCTTTCCAGGTTGCTTGGTTGGCCAAAAAGGGCGTATGCGTTTTTTCCTGAATATATTCAGGAAAAAACGCATACGCCCTTTTTGGCCAAGGGCATCATTGTCAACGTTTTGCCGCTTTTCATGTGCTTTAAAGGCGATTCGTATCTACCTCCTGAAATCTGTTTCCTGCAATTCTGCCTTGATTTCAAATCCTCTTCTTTGCCTTCCCTCAATATATTTGTGGACGACAGTTATCATTTATAACTCTGCAGGTTTGTGAATTGCAGTGCCCTGAACCTCCATTTTACAACTCGTTTTTATGGGAGCTGGCCGCAAAATCGCAGAATGGCTTCAGGCCCTGTTCTGGTTCCGGGGGGCAGGCTGAGCCTGTGGTTAATTCTTCTTTCTGATGGGAAAATAGAGTGACCTGTGCCTGTCTCAACACCAAGAGCTAGTCTCTCGTTGGTTCCACGTCTTCCCGTTTATCCTCAGGACAAATTGCAACCTGTATGGAACAGGAGGTTAAAGGTGCTGATGCTCCAAGTAGGGAGCTTGCTAGTAAAGCGGCTGGAATGGCGAACCCGGGCACAAGGAGATGAGAAATGAGGTGCGTTTTAGAAACCTTTCCCCATCACACGGTGTACCATCTTCTGGGTTTCTCATGCATGTTTTTGATGTAGGAAGATGCCCTTGAACCTGGAGATTTGGGACCCATGCGATGGGTACCACGCAGTATTCCTTTAAAGGGTCTGCGTTTGCTCACCCAACCTCACCAAACCTCTCAGCCCCAAGAGTGTCCACCCTTATGTCTCATCCAGCTGTGGGTCTAGATATGGTCAATCCAGGTTGCATCACAGCCCCTGAACGCATTGTGTAAGAATTTCTCTCTCTTTCACTGTCTTTGTTTCATGGGTGTTTCAAAGTAATTTATTTTTATAATGGGGTTTAGCTGCTTTTCACTGCTGTGTTTATGCCGCTTTACACCCACTTGACACACTAACAGAGAGATATCAATACATAGGTTTTACGATTATTATTAGTCAGATATATTCTTGTGCGGTGAATAGGGCATGTTGAGTCCAGTTCTCTGAGCAAGGAGTAGGTCTTGTCTATTACATATTGGGTTTATGGAATGGTATCTGAGCTAATTTGATACCCTTGTTTTATGTATCACCCCACCTCACCTTTCCCGTTAAGCAGCCATAGTGTGTTTTCTGCATGTGTGACTCTGTTCTGTTTTGTAATTCAGTTCAAGTGTAACGGTTTTTACATTCCCTCTATCAGTGATACCTTATGAGAAGTGTCCTTTTCTGTGTGACTTATTTCACTTAGAATCGTCGTACCTAAATCCACTCATCATGCTGCTACTAACCTTACGACATTGATTTCATGGCTGAGTGATATTCCATTGTACATAAGGACCACAACTTCTTTATCCATTTTTCTCTTTCCTGGGATATTTAAGGTGGAATGAAGTGGAGGTCCTGGTCAACAGAGCAGCCCTAAACTTTGGGGTGCTTGTGTCTTGCTGATTTTTAATTTTCCCAATTTATACCCCCATGAGTGGAAGTGCCCTATGCTCTCTAAGCTGTGTTTTTCAGATGTTTCAGGACTCACCGGACACTTCTCCAGAGTGGCTCTTGGCAATTTACATCCCGCCCATCAGTGTAGCAAGGCTCCCATTTCTCCATGGCCTGTCCTGCATTTCTGGTTTTGACACTTTTTTCAGCATGGCCCTTTTAACCGATGGGAAGCGAGACTTCTTTGTAGCGCTGATTTGCCTTTCCAGGTTCCTTGGTTGGCCAAAAAGGGCGTATGCGTTTTTTCCTGAATATATTCAGGAAAAAACGCATACGCCCTTTTTGGCCAAGGGCATCATTGTCAACGTTTTGCCGCTTTTCATGTGCTTTAAAGGTGATTCGTATCTACCTCCTGAAATCTGTTTCCTGCAATTCTGCCTTGATTTCAAATCCTCTTCTTTGCCTTCCCTCAATATATTTGTGGACGACAGTTATCATTTATAACTCTGCAGGTTTGTGAATTGCAGTGCCCTGAACCTCCATTTTACAACTCGTTTTTATGGGAGCTGGCCGCAAAATCGCAGAATGGCTTCAGGCCCTGTTCTGGTTCCGGGGGGCAGGCTGAGCCTGTGGTTAATTCTTCTTTCTGATGGGAAAATAGAGTGACCTGTGCCTGTCCCAACACCAAGAGCTAGTCTCTCGTTGGTTCCACGTCTTCCCGTTTATCCTCAGGACAAATTGCAACCTGTATGGAACAGGAGGTTAAAGGTGCTGATGCTCCAAGTAGGGAGCTTGCTAGTAAAGCAGCTGGAATGGCGAACCCGGGCACAAGGAGATGAGAAATGAGGTGCGTTTTAGAAACCTTTCCCCATCACACGGTGTACCATCTTCTGGGTTTCTCATGCATGTTTTTGATGTAGGAAGATGCCCTTGAACCTGGAGATTTGGGACCCATGCGATGGGTACCACGCAGTATTCCTTTAAAGGGTCTGCGTTTGCTCACCAAACCTCACCAAACCTCTCAGCCCCAAGAGTGTCCACCCTTATGTCTCATCCAGCTGTGCGTCTAGATATGGTCAATCCAGGTTGCATCACAGCCCCTGAACGCATTGTGTAAGAATTTCTCTCTCTTTCACTGTCTTTGTTTCATGGGTGTTTCAAAGTAATTTATTTTTATAATGGGGTTTAGCTGCTTTTCACTGCTGTGTTTATGCCGCTTTACACCCACTTGACACACTAACAGAGAGATATCAATACATAGGTTTTACAATTATTATTAGTCAGATATATTCTTGTGCGGTGAATAGGGCGTGTTGAGTCCAGTTCTCTGAGCAAGGAGTAGGTCTTGTCTATTACATATTGGGTTTATGGAACGGTATCTGAGCTAATTTGATACCCTTGTTTTATGTATCACCCCACCTCACCTTTCCCGTTAAGCAGCCATAGTGTGTTTTCTGCATGTGTGACTCTGTTCTGTTTTGTAATTCAGTTCAAGTGTAACGGTTTTTACATTCCCTCTATCAGTGATACCTTATGAGAAGTGTCCTTTTCTGTGTGACTTATTTCACTTAGAATCGTCGTACCTAAATCCTCTCATCATGCTGCTACTAACCTTACGACATTGATTTCATGGCTGAGTGATATTCCATTGTACATAAGGATCACAACTTCTTTATCCATTTCTCTCTTTCCTGGGATATTTAAGGTGGAATGAAGTGGAGGTCCTGGTCAACAGAGCAGCCCTAAACTTTGGGGTGCTTGTGTCTTGCTGATTTTTAATTTTCCCAATTTATACCCCCATGAGTGGAAGTGCCCTATGCTCTCTAAGCTGTGTTTTTCAGATGTTTCAGGACTCACCGGACACTTCTCCGGAGTGGCTCTTGGCAATTTACATCCCGCCCATCAGTGTAGCAAGGCTCCCATTTCTCCATGGCCTGTCCTGCATTTCTAGTTTTGACACTTTTTTCAGCATGACCCTTTTGACCGATGGGAAGCGAGACTTCTTTGTAGCGCTGATTTGCCTTTCCAGGTTGCTTGGTTGGCCAAAAAGGGCGTATGCGTTTTTTCCTGAATATATTCAGGAAAAAACGCATACGCCCTTTTTGGCCAAGGGCATCATTGTCAACGTTTTGCCGCTTTTCATGTGCTTTAAAGGCGATTCATATCTACCTCCTGAAATCTGTTTCCTGCAATTCTGCCTTGATTTCAAATCCTCTTCTTTGCCTTCCCTCAATATATTTGTGGACGAGAGTTATCATTAATAACTCTGCAGGTTTGTGAATTGCAGTGCCCTGAACCTCCATTTTACAACTCGTTTTTATGGGAGCTGGCCGCAAAATCGCAGAATGGCTTCAGGCCCTGTTCTGGTTCCTGGGGGCAGGCTGAGCCTGTGGTTAATTCTTCTTTCTGATGGGAAAATAGAGTGACCTGTGCCTGTCCCAACACCAAGAGCTAGTCTCTCGTTGGTTCCACGTCTTCCCGTTTATCCTCAGGACAAATTGCAACCCGCATGGAACAGGAGGTTAAAGGTGCTGATGCTCCAAGTAGGGAGCTTGCTAGTAAAGCGGCTGGAATGGCGAACCCGGGCACAAGGAGTTGAGAAATGAGGTGCGTTTTAGAAACCTTTCCCCATCACACGGTGTAACATCTTCTGGGTTTCTCATGCATGTTTTAGATGTAGGAAGATGCCCTTGAACCTGGAGATTTGGGACCCATGCGATGGGTACCACGCAGTATTCCTTTAAAGGGTCTGCGTTTGCTCACCCAACCTCACCAAACCTCTCAGCCCCAAGAGTGTCCACCCTTATGTCTCATCCAGCTGTGGGTCTAGATATGGTCAATCCAGGTTGCATCACAGCCCCTGAACGCATTGTGTAAGAATTTCTCTCTCTTTCACTGTCTTTGTTTCATGGGTGTTTCAAAGTAATTTATTTTTATAATGGGGTTTAGCTGCTTTTCACTGCTGTGTTTATGCCGCTTTACACCCACTTGACACACTAACAGAGAGATATCAATACATAGGTTTTACGATTATTATTAGTCAGATATATTCTTGTGCGGTGAATAGGGCGTGTTGAGTCCAGTTCTCTGAGCAAGGAGTAGGTCTTGTCTATTACATATTGGGTTTATGGAACGGTATCTGAGCTAATTTGATACCCTTGTTTTATGTATCACCCCACCTCACCTTTCCCGTTAAGCAGCCATAGTGTGTTTTCTGCATGTGTGACTCTGTTCTGTTTTGTAATTCAGTTCAAGTGTAACGGTTTTTACATTCCCTCTATCAGTGATACCTTATGAGAAGTGTCCTTTTCTGTGTGACTTATTTCACTTAGAATCGTCGTACCTAAATCCACTCATCATGCTGCTACTAACCTTACGACATTGATTTCATGGCTGAGTGATATTCCATTGTACATAAGGACCACAACTTCTTTATCCATTTTTCTCTTTCCTGGGATATTTAAGGTGGAATGAAGTGGAGGTCCTGGTCAACAGAGCAGCCCTAAACTTTGGGGTGCTTGTGTCTTGCTGATTTTTAATTTTCCCAATTTATACCCCCATGAGTGGAAGTGCCCTATGCTCTCTAAGCTGTGTTTTTCAGATGTTTCAGGACTCACCGGACACTTCTCCGGAGTGGCTCTTGGCAATTTACATCCCGCCCATCAGTGTAGCAAGGCTCCCATTTCTCCATGGCCTGTCCTGCATTTCTGGTTTTGACACTTTTTTCAGCATGGCCCTTTTGACCGATGGGAAGCGAGACTTCTTTGTAGCGCTGATTTGCCTTTCCAGGTGGCTTGGTTGGCCAAAAAGGGCGTATGCGTTTTTTCCTGAATATATTCAGGAAAAAACACATACGCCCTTTTTGGCCAAGGGCATCATTGTCAACGTTTTGCCGCTTTTCATGTGCTTTAAAGGCGATTCGTATCTACCTCCTGAAATCTGTTTCCTGCAATTCTGCCTTGATTTCAAATCCTCTTCTTTGCCTTCCCTCAATATATTTGTGGACGGGAGTTATCATTTATAACTCTGCAGGTTTGTGAATTGCAGTGCCCTGAATCTCCATTTTACAACTCGTTTTTATGGGAGCTGGCCGCAAAATCGCAGAATGGCTTCAGGCCCTGTTCTGGTTCCGGGGGTCAGGCTGAGCCTGTGGTTAATTCTTCTTTCTGATGGGAAAATAGAGTGACCTGTGCCTGTCCCAACACCAAGAGCTAGTCTCTCGTTGGTTCCACGTCTTCCCGTTTATCCTCAGGACAAATTGCAACCTGCATGTAACAGGAGGTTAAAGGTGCTGATGCTCCAAGTAGGGAGCTTGCTAGTAAAGCGGCTGGAATGGCGAACCCAGGCACAAGGAGTTGAGAAATGAGGTGCGTTTTAGAAACCTTTCCCCATCACACGGTGTACCATCTTCTGGGTTTCTCATGCATGTTTTTGATGTAGGAAGATGCCCTTGAACCTGGAGATTTGGGACCCATGCGATGGGTACCACGCAGTATTCCTTTAAAGGGTCTGCGTTTGCTCACCCAACCTCACCAAACCTCTCAGCCCCAAGAGTGTCCACCCTTATGTCTCATCCAGCTGTGCGTCTAGATATGGTCAATCCAGGTTGCATCACAGCCCCTGAACGCATTGTGTAAGAATTTCTCTCTCTTTCACTGTCTTTGTTTCATGGGTGTTTCAAAGTAATTTATTTTTATAATGGGGTTTAGCTGCTTTTCACTGCTGTGTTTATGCCGCTTTACACCCACTTGACACACTAACAGAGAGATATCAATACATAGGTTTTACGATTATTATTAGTCAGATATATTCTTGTGCGGTGAATAGGGCGTGTTGAGTCCAGTTCTCTGAGCAAGGAGTAGGTCTTGTCTATTACATATTGGGTTTATGGAACGGTATCTGAGCTAATTTGATACCCTTGTTTTATGTATCACCCCACCTCACCTTTCCCGTTAAGCAGCCATAGTGTGTTTTCTGCATGTGTGACTCTGTTCTGTTTTGTAATTCAGTTCAAGTGTAACGGTTTTTACATTCCCTCTATCAGTGATACCTTATAAGAAGTGTCCTTTTCTGTGTGACTTATTTCACTTAGAATCGTCGTACCTAAATCCACTCATCATGCTGCTACTAACCTTACGACATTGATTTCATGGCTGAGTGGTATTCCATTGTACATAAGGACCACAACTTCTTTATCCATTTTTCTCTTTCCTGGGATATTTAAGGTGGAATGAAGTGGAGGTCCTGGTCAACAGAGCAGCCCTAAACTTTGGGGTGCTTGTGTTTTGCTGATTTTTAATTTTCCCAATTTATACCCCCATGAGTGGAAGTGCCCTATGCTCTCTGAGCTGTGTTTTTCAGATGTTTCAGGACTCACCGGACACTTCTCCGGAGTGGCTCTTGGCAATTTACATCCCGCCCATCAGTGTAGCAAGGCTCCCATTTCTCCATGGCCTGTCCTGCATTTCTGGTTTTGACACTTTTTTCAGCATGGCCCTTTTGACCGATGGGAAGCGAGACTTCTTTGTAGCGCTGATTTGCCTTTCCAGGTTGCTTGGTTGGCCAAAAAGGGCGTATGCGATTTTTCCTGAATATATTCAGGAAAAAACGCATACGCCCTTTTTGGCCAAGGGCATCATTGTCAACGTTTTGCCGCTTTTCATGTGCTTTAAAGGCGGTTCGTATCTACCTCCTGAAATCTGTTTCCTGCAATTCTGCCTTGATTTCAAATCCTCTTCTTTGCCTTCCCTCAATATATTTGTGGACGAGAGTTATCATTAATAACTCTGCAGGTTTGTGAATTGCAGTGCCCTGAACCTCCATTTTACAACTCGTTTTTATGGGAGCTGGCCGCAAAATCGCAGAATGGCTTCAGGCCCTGTTCTGGTTCCGGGGGGCAGGCTGAGCCTGTGGTTAATTCTTCTTTCTGATGGGAAAATAGAGTGACCTGTGCCTGTCCCAACACCAAGAGCTAGTCTCTCGTTGGTTCCACGTCTTCCCGTTTATCCTCAGGACAAATTGCAACCTGAACGGAACAGGAGGTTAAAGGTGCTGATGCTCCAAGTAGGGAGCTTGCTAGTAAAGCGGCTGGAATGGCGAACCCGGGCACAAGGAGATGAGAAATGAGGTGCGTTTTAGAAACCTTTCCCCATCACACGGTGTACCATCTTCTGGGTTTCTCATGCATGTTTTTGATGTAGGAAGATGCCCTTGAACCTGGAGATTTGGGACCCATGCGATGGGTACCACGCAGTATTCCTTTAAAGGGTCTGCGTTTGCTCACCCAACCTCACCAAACCTCTCAGCCCCAAGAGTGTCCACCCTTATGTCTCATCCAGCTGTGCGTCTAGATATGGTCAATCCAGGTTGCATCACAGCCCCTGAACGCATTGTGTAAGAATTTCTCTCTCTTTCACTGTCTTTGTTTCATGGGTGTTTCAAAGTAATTTATTTTTATAATGGGGTTTAGCTGCTTTTCACTGCTGTGTTTATGCCGCTTTACACCCACTTGACACACTAACAGAGAGATATCAATACATAGGTTTTACGATTATTATTAGTCAGATATATTCTTGTGCGGTGAATAGGGCGTGTTGAGTCCAGTTCTCTGAGCAAGGAGTAGGTCTTGTCTATTACATATTGGGTTTATGGAACGGTATCTGAGCTAATTTGATACCCTTGTTTTATGTATCACCCCACCTCACCTTTCCCGTTAAGCAGCCATAGTGTGTTTTCTGCATGTGTGACTCTGTTCTGTTTTGTAATTCAGTTCAAGTGTAACGGTTTTTACATTCCCTCCATCAGTGATACCTTATGAGAAGTGTCCTTTTCTGTGTGACTTATTTCACTTAGAATCGTCGTACCTAAATCCACTCATCATGCTGCTACTAACCTTACGACATTGATTTCATGGCTGAGTGATATTCCATTGTACATAAGGATCACAACTTCTTTATCCACTTCTCTCTTTCCTGGGATATTTAAGGTGGAATGAAGTGGAGGTCCTGGTCAACAGAGCAGCCCTAAACTTTGGGGTGCTTGTGTCTTGCTGATTTTTAATTTTCCTAATTTATACCCCCATGAGTGGAAGTGCCCTATGCTCTCTAAGCTGTGTTTTTCAGATGTTTCAGGACTCACCGGACACTTCTCCGGAGTGGCTCTTGGCAATTTACATCCCGCCCATCAGTGTAGCAAGGCTCCCATTTCTCCATGGCCTGTCCTGCATTTCTGGTTTTGACATTTTTTTCAGCATGACCCTTTTGACCGATGGGAAGCGAGACTTCTTTGTAGCGCTGATTTGCCTTTCCAGGTTGCTTGGTTGGCCAAAAAGGGCGTATGCGTTTTTTCCTGAATATATTCAGGAAAAAACGCATACGCCCTTTTTGGCCAAGGGCATCATTGTCAACGTTTTGCCGCTTTTCATGTGCTTTAAAGGCGATTCATATCTACCTCCTGAAATCTGTTTCCTGCAATTCTGCCTTGATTTCAAATCCTCTTCTTTGCCTTCCCTCAATATATTTGTGGACGAGAGTTATCATTAATAACTCTGCAGGTTTGTGAATTGCAGTGCCCTGAACCTCCATTTTACAACTCGTTTTTATGGGAGCTGGCCGCAAAATCGCAGAATGGCTTCAGGCCCTGTTCTGGTTCCTGGGGGCAGGCTGAGCCTGTGGTTAATTCTTCTTTCTGATGGGAAAATAGAGTGACCTGTGCCTGTCCCAACACCAAGAGCTAGTCTCTCGTTGGTTCCACGTCTTCCCGTTTATCCTCAGGACAAATTGCAACCCGCATGGAACAGGAGGTTAAAGGTGCTGATGCTCCAAGTAGGGAGCTTGCTAGTAAAGCGGCTGGAATGGCGAACCCGGGCACAAGGAGTTGAGAAATGAGGTGCGTTTTAGAAACCTTTCCCCATCACACGGTGTAACATCTTCTGGGTTTCTCATGCATGTTTTAGATGTAGGAAGATGCCCTTGAACCTGGAGATTTGGGACCCATGCGATGGGTACCACGCAGTATTCCTTTAAAGGGTCTGCGTTTGCTCACCCAACCTCACCAAACCTCTCAGCCCCAAGAGTGTCCACCCTTATGTCTCATCCAGCTGTGCGTCTAGATATGGTCAATCCAGGTTGCATCACAGCCCCTGAACGCATTGTGTAAGAATTTCTCTCTCTTTCACTGTCTTTGTTTCATGGGTGTTTCAAAGTAATTTATTTTTATAATGGGGTTTAGCTGCTTTTCACTGCTGTGTTTATGCCGCTTTACACCCACTTGACACACTAACAGATATCAATACATAGGTTTTACGATTATTATTAGTCAGATATATTCTTGTGCGGTGAATAGGGCGTGTTGAGTCCAGTTCTCTGAGCAAGGAGTAGGTCTTGTCTATTACATATTGGGTTTATGGAACGGTATCTGAGCTAATTTGATACCCTTGTTTTATGTATCACCCCACCTCACCTTTCCCGTTAAGCAGCCATAGTGTGTTTTCTGCATGTGTGACTCTGTTCTGTTTTGTAATTCAGTTCAAGTGTAACGGTTTTTACATTCCCTCTATCAGTGATACCTTATGAGAAGTGTCCTTTTCTGTGTGACTTATTTCACTTAGAATCGTCGTACCTAAATCCTCTCATCATGCTGCTACTAACCTTACGACATTGATTTCATGGCTGAGTGATATTCCATTGTACATAAGGACCACAACTTCTTTCTCCATTTTTCTCTTTCCTGGGATATTTAAGGTGGAATGAAGTGGAGGTCCTGGTCAACAGAGCAGCCCTAAACTTTGGGGTGCTTGTGTCTTGCTGATTTTTAATTTTCCCAATTTATACCCCCATGAGTGGAAGTGCCCTATGCTCTCTAAGCTGTGTTTTTCAGATGTTTCAGGACTCACCGGACACTTCTCCGGAGTGGCTCTTGGCAATTTACATCCCGCCCATCAGTGTAGCAAGGCTCCCATTTCTCCATGGCCTGTCCTGCATTTCTGGTTTTGACACTTTTTTCAGCATGGCCCTTTTGACCGATGGGAAGCGAGACTTCTTTGTAGCGCTGATTTGCCTTTCCAGGTTGCTTGGTTGGCCAAAAAGGGCGTATGCGTTTTTTCCTGAATATATTCAGGAAAAAACGCATACGCCCTTTTTGGCCAAGGGCATCATTGTCAACGTTTTGCCGCTTTTCATGTGCTTTAAAGGCGATTCGTATCTACCTCCTGAAATCTGTTTCCTGCAATTCTGCCTTGATTTCAAATCCTCTTCTTTGCCTTCCCTCAATATATTTGTGGACGACAGTTATCATTTATAACTCTGCAGGTTTGTGAATTGCAGTGCCCTGAACCTCCATTTTACAACTCGTTTTTATGGGAGCTGGCCGCAAAATCGCAGAATGGCTTCAGGCCCTGTTCTGGTTCCGGGGGGCAGGCTGAGCCTGTGGTTAATTCTTCTTTCTGATGGGAAAATAGAGTGACCTGTGCCTGTCTCAACACCAAGAGCTAGTCTCTCGTTGGTTCCACGTCTTCCCGTTTATCCTCAGGACAAATTGCAACCTGTATGGAACAGGAGGTTAAAGGTGCTGATGCTCCAAGTAGGGAGCTTGCTAGTAAAGCGGCTGGAATGGCGAACCCGGGCACAAGGAGATGAGAAATGAGGTGCGTTTTAGAAACCTTTCCCCATCACACGGTGTACCATCTTCTGGGTTTCTCATGCATGTTTTTGATGTAGGAAGATGCCCTTGAACCTGGAGATTTGGGACCCATGCGATGGGTACCACGCAGTATTCCTTTAAAGGGTCTGCGTTTGCTCACCCAACCTCACCAAACCTCTCAGCCCCAAGAGTGTCCACCCTTATGTCTCATCCAGCTGTGGGTCTAGATATGGTCAATCCAGGTTGCATCACAGCCCCTGAACGCATTGTGTAAGAATTTCTCTCTCTTTCACTGTCTTTGTTTCATGGGTGTTTCAAAGTAATTTATTTTTATAATGGGGTTTAGCTGCTTTTCACTGCTGTGTTTATGCCGCTTTACACCCACTTGACACACTAACAGAGAGATATCAATACATAGGTTTTACGATTATTATTAGTCAGATATATTCTTGTGCGGTGAATAGGGCATGTTGAGTCCAGTTCTCTGAGCAAGGAGTAGGTCTTGTCTATTACATATTGGGTTTATGGAATGGTATCTGAGCTAATTTGATACCCTTGTTTTATGTATCACCCCACCTCACCTTTCCCGTTAAGCAGCCATAGTGTGTTTTCTGCATGTGTGACTCTGTTCTGTTTTGTAATTCAGTTCAAGTGTAACGGTTTTTACATTCCCTCTATCAGTGATACCTTATGAGAAGTGTCCTTTTCTGTGTGACTTATTTCACTTAGAATCGTCGTACCTAAATCCACTCATCATGCTGCTACTAACCTTACGACATTGATTTCATGGCTGAGTGATATTCCATTGTACATAAGGACCACACCTTCTTTATCCATTTTTCTATTTCCTGGAATATTTAAGGTGGAATGAAGTGGAGGTCCTGGTCAACAGAGCAGCCCTAAACTTTGGGGTGCTTGTGTCTTGCTGATTTTTAATTTTCCCAATTTATACCCCCATGAGTGGAAGTGCCCTATGCTCTCTAAGCTGTGTTTTTCAGATGTTTCAGGACTCACCGGACACTTCTCCAGAGTGGCTCTTGGCAATTTACATCCCGCCCATCAGTGTAGCAAGGCTCCCATTTCTCCATGGCCTGTCCTGCATTTCTGGTTTTGACACTTTTTTCAGCATGGCCCTTTTAACCGATGGGAAGCGAGACTTCTTTGTAGCGCTGATTTGCCTTTCCAGGTTCCTTGGTTGGCCAAAAAGGGCGTATGCGTTTTTTCCTGAATATATTCAGGAAAAAACGCATACGCCCTTTTTGGCCAAGGGCATCATTGTCAACGTTTTGCCGCTTTTCATGTGCTTTAAAGGTGATTCGTATCTACCTCCTGAAATCTGTTTCCTGCAATTCTGCCTTGATTTCAAATCCTCTTCTTTGCCTTCCCTCAATATATTTGTGGACGACAGTTATCATTTATAACTCTGCAGGTTTGTGAATTGCAGTGCCCTGAACCTCCATTTTACAACTCGTTTTTATGGGAGCTGGCCGCAAAATCGCAGAATGGCTTCAGGCCCTGTTCTGGTTCCGGGGGGCAGGCTGAGCCTGTGGTTAATTCTTCTTTCTGATGGGAAAATAGAGTGACCTGTGCCTGTCCCAACACCAAGAGCTAGTCTCTCGTTGGTTCCACGTCTTCCCGTTTATCCTCAGGACAAATTGCAACCTGTATGGAACAGGAGGTTAAAGGTGCTGATGCTCCAAGTAGGGAGCTTGCTAGTAAAGCAGCTGGAATGGCGAACCCGGGCACAAGGAGATGAGAAATGAGGTGCGTTTTAGAAACCTTTCCCCATCACACGGTGTACCATCTTCTGGGTTTCTCATGCATGTTTTTGATGTAGGAAGATGCCCTTGAACCTGGAGATTTGGGACCCATGCGATGGGTACCACGCAGTATTCCTTTAAAGGGTCTGCGTTTGCTCACCAAACCTCACCAAACCTCTCAGCCCCAAGAGTGTCCACCCTTATGTCTCATCCAGCTGTGCGTCTAGATATGGTCAATCCAGGTTGCATCACAGCCCCTGAACGCATTGTGTAAGAATTTCTCTCTCTTTCACTGTCTTTGTTTCATGGGTGTTTCAAAGTAATTTATTTTTATAATGGGGTTTAGCTGCTTTTCACTGCTGTGTTTATGCCGCTTTACACCCACTTGACACACTAACAGAGAGATATCAATACATAGGTTTTACGATTATTATTAGTCAGATATATTCTTGTGCGGTGAATAGGGCGTGTTGAGTCCAGTTCTCTGAGCAAGGAGTAGGTCTTGTCTATTACATATTGGGTTTATGGAACGGTATCTGAGCTAATTTGATACCCTTGTTTTATGTATCACCCCACCTCACCTTTCCCGTTAAGCAGCCATAGTGTGTTTTCTGCATGTGTGACTCTGTTCTGTTTTGTAATTCAGTTCAAGTGTAACGGTTTTTACATTCCCTCTATCAGTGATACCTTATGAGAAGTGTCCTTTTCTGTGTGACTTATTTCACTTAGAATCGTCGTACCTAAATCCTCTCATCATGCTGCTACTAACCTTACGACATTGATTTCATGGCTGAGTGATATTCCATTGTACATAAGGATCACAACTTCTTTATCCATTTCTCTCTTTCCTGGGATATTGAAGGTGGAATGAAGTGGAGGTCCTTGTCAACAGAGCAGCCCTAAACTTTGGGGTGCTTGTGTCTTGCTGATTTTTAATTTTCCCAATTTATACCCCCATGAGTGGAAGTGCCCTATGCTCTCTAAGCTGTGTTTTTCAGATGTTTCAGGACTCACCGGACACTTCTCCGGAGTGGCTCTTGGCAATTTACATCCCGCCCATCAGTGTAGCAAGGCTCCCATTTCTCCATGGCCTGTCCTGCATTTCTAGTTTTGACACTTTTTTCAGCATGACCCTTTTGACCGATGGGAAGCGAGACTTCTTTGTAGCGCTGATTTGCCTTTCCAGGTTGCTTGGTTGGCCAAAAAGGGCGTATGCGTTTTTTCCTGAATATATTCAGGAAAAAACGCATACGCCCTTTTTGGCCAAGGGCATCATTGTCAACGTTTTGCCGCTTTTCATGTGCTTTAAAGGCGATTCATATCTACCTCCTGAAATCTGTTTCCTGCAATTCTGCCTTGATTTCAAATCCTCTTCTTTGCCTTCCCTCAATATATTTGTGGACGAGAGTTATCATTAATAACTCTGCAGGTTTGTGAATTGCAGTGCCCTGAACCTCCATTTTACAACTCGTTTTTATGGGAGCTGGCCGCAAAATCGCAGAATGGCTTCAGGCCCTGTTCTGGTTCCTGGGGGCAGGCTGAGCCTGTGGTTAATTCTTCTTTCTGATGGGAAAATAGAGTGACCTGTGCCTGTCCCAACACCAAGAGCTAGTCTCTCGTTGGTTCCACGTCTTCCCGTTTATCCTCAGGACAAATTGCAACCCGCATGGAACAGGAGGTTAAAGGTGCTGATGCTCCAAGTAGGGAGCTTGCTAGTAAAGCGGCTGGAATGGCGAACCCGGGCACAAGGAGTTGAGAAATGAGGTGCGTTTTAGAAACCTTTCCCCATCACACGGTGTAACATCTTCTGGGTTTCTCATGCATGTTTTAGATGTAGGAAGATGCCCTTGAACCTGGAGATTTGGGACCCATGCGATGGGTACCACGCAGTATTCCTTTAAAGGGTCTGCGTTTGCTCACCCAACCTCACCAAACCTCTCAGCCCCAAGAGTGTCCACCCTTATGTCTCATCCAGCTGTGGGTCTAGATATGGTCAATCCAGGTTGCATCACAGCCCCTGAACGCATTGTGTAAGAATTTCTCTCTCTTTCACTGTCTTTGTTTCATGGGTGTTTCAAAGTAATTTATTTTTATAATGGGGTTTAGCTGCTTTTCACTGCTGTGTTTATGCCGCTTTACACCCACTTGACACACTAACAGAGAGATATCAATACATAGGTTTTACGATTATTATTAGTCAGATATATTCTTGTGCGGTGAATAGGGCGTGTTGAGTCCAGTTCTCTGAGCAAGGAGTAGGTCTTGTCTATTACATATTGGGTTTATGGAACGGTATCTGAGCTAATTTGATACCCTTGTTTTATGTATCACCCCACCTCACCTTTCCCGTTAAGCAGCCATAGTGTGTTTTCTGCATGTGTGACTCTGTTCTGTTTTGTAATTCAGTTCAAGTGTAACGGTTTTTACATTCCCTCTATCAGTGATACCTTATGAGAAGTGTCCTTTTCTGTGTGACTTATTTCACTTAGAATCGTCGTACCTAAATCCACTCATCATGCTGCTACTAACCTTACGACATTGATTTCATGGCTGAGTGATATTCCATTGTACATAAGGACCACAACTTCTTTATCCATTTTTCTCTTTCCTGGGATATTTAAGGTGGAATGAAGTGGAGGTCCTGGTCAACAGAGCAGCCCTAAACTTTGGGGTGCTTGTGTCTTGCTGATTTTTAATTTTCCCAATTTATACCCCCATGAGTGGAAGTGCCCTATGCTCTCTAAGCTGTGTTTTTCAGATGTTTCAGGACTCACCGGACACTTCTCCGGAGTGGCTCTTGGCAATTTACATCCCGCCCATCAGTGTAGCAAGGCTCCCATTTCTCCATGGCCTGTCCTGCATTTCTGGTTTTGACACTTTTTTCAGCATGGCCCTTTTGACCGATGGGAAGCGAGACTTCTTTGTAGCGCTGATTTGCCTTTCCAGGTGGCTTGGTTGGCCAAAAAGGGCGTATGCGTTTTTTCCTGAATATATTCAGGAAAAAACACATACGCCCTTTTTGGCCAAGGGCATCATTGTCAACGTTTTGCCGCTTTTCATGTGCTTTAAAGGCGATTCGTATCTACCTCCTGAAATCTGTTTCCTGCAATTCTGCCTTGATTTCAAATCCTCTTCTTTGCCTTCCCTCAATATATTTGTGGACGGGAGTTATCATTTATAACTCTGCAGGTTTGTGAATTGCAGTGCCCTGAATCTCCATTTTACAACTCGTTTTTATGGGAGCTGGCCGCAAAATCGCAGAATGGCTTCAGGCCCTGTTCTGGTTCCGGGGGGCAGGCTGAGCCTGTGGTTAATTCTTCTTTCTGATGGGAAAATAGAGTGACCTGTGCCTGTCCCAACACCAAGAGCTAGTCTCTCGTTGGTTCCACGTCTTCCCGTTTATCCTCAGGACAAATTGCAACCTGCATGTAACAGGAGGTTAAAGGTGCTGATGCTCCAAGTAGGGAGCTTGCTAGTAAAGCGGCTGGAATGGCGAACCCAGGCACAAGGAGTTGAGAAATGAGGTGCGTTTTAGAAACCTTTCCCCATCACACGGTGTACCATCTTCTGGGTTTCTCATGCATGTTTTTGATGTAGGAAGATGCCCTTGAACCTGGAGATTTGGGACCCATGCGATGGGTACCACGCAGTATTCCTTTAAAGGGTCTGCGTTTGCTCACCCAACCTCACCAAACCTCTCAGCCCCAAGAGTGTCCACCCTTATGTCTCATCCAGCTGTGCGTCTAGATATGGTCAATCCAGGTTGCATCACAGCCCCTGAACGCATTGTGTAAGAATTTCTCTCTCTTTCACTGTCTTTGTTTCATGGGTGTTTCAAAGTAATTTATTTTTATAATGGGGTTTAGCTGCTTTTCACTGCTGTGTTTATGCCGCTTTACACCCACTTGACACACTAACAGAGAGATATCAATACATAGGTTTTACGATTATTATTAGTCAGATATATTCTTGTGCGGTGAATAGGGCGTGTTGAGTCCAGTTCTCTGAGCAAGGAGTAGGTCTTGTCTATTACATATTGGGTTTATGGAACGGTATCTGAGCTAATTTGATACCCTTGTTTTATGTATCACCCCACCTCACCTTTCCCGTTAAGCAGCCATAGTGTGTTTTCTGCATGTGTGACTCTGTTCTGTTTTGTAATTCAGTTCAAGTGTAACGGTTTTTACATTCCCTCTATCAGTGATACCTTATAAGAAGTGTCCTTTTCTGTGTGACTTATTTCACTTAGAATCGTCGTACCTAAATCCACTCATCATGCTGCTACTAACCTTACGACATTGATTTCATGGCTGAGTGGTATTCCATTGTACATAAGGACCACAACTTCTTTATCCATTTTTCTCTTTCCTGGGATATTTAAGGTGGAATGAAGTGGAGGTCCTGGTCAACAGAGCAGCCCTAAACTTTGGGGTGCTTGTGTTTTGCTGATTTTTAATTTTCCCAATTTATACCCCCATGAGTGGAAGTGCCCTATGCTCTCTGAGCTGTGTTTTTCAGATGTTTCAGGACTCACCGGACACTTCTCCGGAGTGGCTCTTGGCAATTTACATCCCGCCCATCAGTGTAGCAAGGCTCCCATTTCTCCATGGCCTGTCCTGCATTTCTGGTTTTGACACTTTTTTCAGCATGGCCCTTTTGACCGATGGGAAGCGAGACTTCTTTGTAGCGCTGATTTGCCTTTCCAGGTTGCTTGGTTGGCCAAAAAGGGCGTATGCGTTTTTTCCTGAATATATTCAGGAAAAAACGCATACGCCCTTTTTGGCCAAGGGCATCATTGTCAACGTTTTGCCGCTTTTCATGTGCTTTAAAGGCGGTTCGTATCTACCTCCTGAAATCTGTTTCCTGCAATTCTGCCTTGATTTCAAATCCTATTCTTTGCCTTCCCTCAATATATTTGTGGACGAGAGTTATCATTAATAACTCTGCAGGTTTGTGAATTGCAGTGCCCTGAACCTCCATTTTACAACTCGTTTTTATGGGAGCTGGCCGCAAAATCGCAGAATGGCTTCAGGCCCTGTTCTGGTTCCGGGGGGCAGGCTGAGCCTGTGGTTAATTCTTCTTTCTGATGGGAAAATAGAGTGACCTGTGCCTGTCCCAACACCAAGAGCTAGTCTCTCGTTGGTTCCACGTCTTCCCGTTTATCCTCAGGACAAATTGCAACCTGAACGGAACAGGAGGTTAAAGGTGCTGATGCTCCAAATAGGGAGCTTGCTAGTAAAGCGGCTGGAATGGCGAACCCGGGCACAAGGAGATGAGAAATGAGGTGCGTTTTAGAAACCTTTCCCCATCACACGGTGTACCATCTTCTGGGTTTCTCATGCATGTTTTTGATGTAGGAAGATGCCCTTGAACCTGGAGATTTGGGACCCATGCGATGGGTACCACGCAGTATTCCTTTAAAGGGTCTGCGTTTGCTCACCCAACCTCACCAAACCTCTCAGCCCCAAGAGTGTCCACCCTTATGTCTCATCCAGCTGTGCGTCTAGATATGGTCAATCCAGGTTGCATCACAGCCCCTGAACGCATTGTGTAAGAATTTCTCTCTCTTTCACTGTCTTTGTTTCATGGGTGTTTCAAAGTAATTTATTTTTATAATGGGGTTTAGCTGCTTTTCACTGCTGTGTTTATGCCGCTTTACACCCACTTGACACACTAACAGAGAGATATCAATACATAGGTTTTACGATTATTATTAGTCAGATATATTCTTGTGCGGTGAATAGGGCGTGTTGAGTCCAGTTCTCTGAGCAAGGAGTAGGTCTTGTCTATTACATATTGGGTTTATGGAACGGTATCTGAGCTAATTTGATACCCTTGTTTTATGTATCACCCCACCTCACCTTTCCCGTTAAGCAGCCATAGTGTGTTTTCTGCATGTGTGACTCTGTTCTGTTTTGTAATTCAGTTCAAGTGTAACGGTTTTTACATTCCCTCCATCAGTGATACCTTATGAGAAGTGTCCTTTTCTGTGTGACTTATTTCACTTAGAATCGTCGTACCTAAATCCACTCATCATGCTGCTACTAACCTTACGACATTGATTTCATGGCTGAGTGATATTCCATTGTACATAAGGATCACAACTTCTTTATCCACTTCTCTCTTTCCTGGGATATTTAAGGTGGAATGAAGTGGAGGTCCTGGTCAACAGAGCAGCCCTAAACTTTGGGGTGCTTGTGTCTTGCTGATTTTTAATTTTCCTAATTTATACCCCCATGAGTGGAAGTGCCCTATGCTCTCTAAGCTGTGTTTTTCAGATGTTTCAGGACTCACCGGACACTTCTCCGGAGTGGCTCTTGGCAATTTACATCCCGCCCATCAGTGTAGCAAGGCTCCCATTTCTCCATGGCCTGTCCTGCATTTCTGGTTTTGACACTTTTTTCAGCATGGCCCTTTTGACCGATGGGAAGCGAGACTTCTTTGTAGCGCTGATTTGCCTTTCCAGGTTGCTTGGTTGGCCAAAAAGGGCGTATGCGATTTTTCCTGAATATATTCAGGAAAAAACGCATACGCCCTTTTTGGCCAAGGGCATCATTGTCAACGTTTTGCCGCTTTTCATGTGCTTTAAAGGCGATTCGTATCTACCTCCTGAAATCTGTTTCCTGCAATTCTGCCTTGATTTCAAATCCTATTCTTTGCCTTCCCTCAATATATTTGTGGACGAGAGTTATCATTAATAACTCTGCAGGTTTGTGAATTGCAGTGCCCTGAACCTCCATTTTACAACTCGTTTTTATGGGAGCTGGCCGCAAAATCGCAGAATGGTTTCAGGCCCTGTTCTGGTTACGGGGGGCAGGCTGAGCCTGTGGTTAATTCTTCTTTCTGATGGGAAAATAGAGTGACCTGTGCCTGTCCCAACACCAAGAGCTAGTCTCTCGTTGGTTCCACGTCTTCCCGTTTATCCTCAGGACAAATTGCAACCTGTATGGAACAGGAGGTTAAAGGTGCTGATGCTCCAAGTAGGGAGCTTGCTAGTAAAGCGGCTGGAATGGCGAACCCGGGCACAAGGAGATGAGAAATGAGGTGCGTTTTAGAAACCTTTCCCCATCACACGGTGTACCATCTTCTGGGTTTCTCATGCATGTTTTTGATGTAGGAAGATGCCCTTGAACCTGGAGATTTGGGACCCATGCGATGGGTACCACGCAGTATTCCTTTAAAGGGTCTGCGTTTGCTCACCAAACCTCACCAAACCTCTCAGCCCCAAGAGTGTCCACCCTTATGTCTCATCCAGCTGTGCGTCTAGATATGGTCAATCCAGGTTGCATCACAGCCCCTGAACGCATTGTGTAAGAATTTCTCTCTCTTTCACTGTCTTTGTTTCATGGGTGTTTCAAAGTAATTTATTTTTATAATGGGGTTTAGCTGCTTTTCACTGCTGTGTTTATGCCGCTTTACACCCACTTGACACACTAACAGAGAGATATCAATACATAGGTTTTACGATTATTATTAGTCAGATATATTCTTGTGCGGTGAATAGGGCGTGTTGAGTCCAGTTCTCTGAGCAAGGAGTAGGTCTTGTCTATTACATATTGGGTTTATGGAACGGTATCTGAGCTAATTTGATACCCTTGTTTTATGTATCACCCCACCTCACCTTTCCCGTTAAGCAGCCATAGTGTGTTTTCTGCATGTGTGACTCTGTTCTGTTTTGTAATTCAGTTCAAGTGTAACGGTTTTTACATTCCCTCTATCAGTGATACCTTATGAGAAGTGTCCTTTTCTGTGTGACTTATTTCACTTAGAATCGTCGTACCTAAATCCTCTCATCATGCTGCTACTAACCTTACGACATTGATTTCATGGCTGAGTGATATTCCATTGTACATAAGGATCACAACTTCTTTATCCATTTCTCTCTTTCCTGGGATATTTAAGGTGGAATGAAGTGGAGGTCCTGGTCAACAGAGCAGCCCTAAACTTTGGGGTGCTTGTGTCTTGCTGATTTTTAATTTTCCCAATTTATACCCCCATGAGTGGAAGTGCCCTATGCTCTCTAAGCTGTGTTTTTCAGATGTTTCAGGACTCACCGGACACTTCTCCGGAGTGGCTCTTGGCAATTTACATCCCGCCCATCAGTGTAGCAAGGCTCCCATTTCTCCATGGCCTGTCCTGCATTTCTGGTTTTGACACTTTTTTCAGCATGACCCTTTTGACCGATGGGAAGTGAGACTTCTTTGTAGCGCTGATTTGCCTTTCCAGGTTGCTTGGTTGGCCAAAAAGGGCGTATGCGTTTTTTCCTGAATAAATTCAGGAAAAAACGCATACGCCCTTTTTGGCCAAGGGCGTCATTGTCAACGTTTTGCCGCTTTTCATGTGCTTTAAAGGCGATTCGTATCTACCTCCTGAAATCTGTTTCCTGCAATTCTGCCTTGATTTCAAATCCTCTTCTTTGCCTTCCCTCAATATATTTGTGGACGAGAGTTATCATTAATAACTCTGCAGGTTTGTGAATTGCAGTGCCCTGAACCTCCATTTTACAACTCGTTTTTATGGGAGCTGGCCGCAAAATCGCAGAATGGTTTCAGGCCCTGTTCTGGTTCCGGGGGGCAGGCTGAGCCTGTGGTTAATTCTTCTTTCTGATGGGAAAATAGAGTGACCTGTGCCTGTCCCAACACCAAGAGCTAGTCTCTCGTTGGTTCCACGTCTTCCCGTTTATCCTCAGGACAAATTGCAACCTGTATGGAACAGGAGGTTAAAGGTGCTGATGCTCCAAGTAGGGAGCTTGCTAGTAAAGCGGCTGGAATGGCGAACCCGGGCACAAGGAGATGAGAAATGAGGTGCGTTTTAGAAACCTTTCCCCATCACACGGTGTACCATCTTCTGGGTTTCTCATGCATGTTTTTGATGTAGGAAGATGCCCTTGAACCTGGAGATTTGGGACCCATGCGATGGGTACCACGCA
Organism: Balaenoptera borealis; assembly: GCF_965194805.1. Taxonomy (NCBI): domain Eukaryota; kingdom Metazoa; phylum Chordata; class Mammalia; order Artiodactyla; family Balaenopteridae; genus Balaenoptera; species Balaenoptera borealis. The sequence goes on along the minus strand of NW_028123937.1, from coordinate 659,801 downwards.
GTATTACTTTAAAGGGTCTGTGTTTGCTCACCCAACCTCACCAAACCTCTCAGCCCCAAGAGTGTCCACCCTTATGTCTCATCCAGCTGTGGGTCTAGATATGGTCAATCCAGGTTGCATCACAGGCCCTGAACGCATTGTGTAAGAATTTCTCTCTCTTTCACTGTCTTTGTTTCATGGGTGTTTCAAAGTAATTTATTTTTATAATGGGGTTTAGCTGCTTTTCACTGCTGTGTTTATGCCGCTTTACACCCACTTGACACACTAACAGAGAGATATCAATACATAAGTTTTACGATTATTACTAGTCAGATATATTCTTGTGCCGTGAATAGGGCGTGTTGAGTCCAGTTCTCTGAGCAAGGAGTAGGTCTTGTCTATTACATATTGGGTTTATGGAACGGTATCTGAGCTAAATTGAAAACCTTCTTTTATGTATCACCCCACCTCACCTTTCCCGTTAAGCAGCCATAGTGTGTTTTCTGCATGTGTGACTCTGTTCTGTTTTGTAATTCAGTTCAAGTGTAACGGTTTTTACATTCCCTCTATCAGTGATACCTTATGAGAAGTGTCCTTTTCTGTGTGACTTATTTCACTTAGAATCGTCGTACCTAAATCCACTCATCATGCTGCTACTAGCCTTATGACATTGATTTCATGGCTGAGTGATATTCCATTGTACATAAGGACCACAACTTCTTTACCCATTTTTCTCTTTCCTGGGATATTTAAGGTGGAATGAAGTGGAGGTCCTGGTCAACAGAGCAGCCCTAAACTTTGGGGTGCTTGTGTCTTGCTGATTTTTAATTTTCCCAATTTATACCCCCATGAGTGGAAGTGCCCTATGCTCTCTGAGCTGTGTTTTTCAGATGTTTCAGGACTCACCGTACACTTCTCCACAGTGGCTGTTGGCAATTTACATCCCGCCCATCAGTGTAGCAAGGCTCCCATTTCTCCATGGCCTGTCCTGTATTTCTGGTTTTGACAATTTTTTCAGCATGGCCCTTTTGACCGATGGGAAGCGAGACTTCTTTGTAGCGCTGATTTGCCTTTCCAGGTTGCTTGCTTGGCCAAAAAGGGCGTATGCGTTTTTTCCTGAATATATTCAGGAAAAAACGCATACGCCCTTTTTGGCCAAGGGCATCATTGTCAACGTTTTGCCGCTTTTCATGTGCTTTAAATGCGATTCGAATCTACCTCCTGAAATCTGTTTCCTGCAATTCTGCCTTGATTTCATATCCTCTTCTTTGCCTTCCCTCAATGTATTTGTGGACGAGAGTTATCATTTATAACTCTGCAGGTTTGTGAATTGCAGTGCCCTGAACCTCCATTTTACAACTCGTTTTTAAGGGAGCTGGCCGCAAAATCGCAGAATGGCTTCAGGCCCTGTTCTGGTTCCGGGGGGCAGGCTGAGCCTGTGGTTAATTCTTCTTTCTGATGGGAATATAGAGTGACCTGTGCCTGTCCGAACACCAAGAGCTAGTCTCTCGCTGGTTCCACGTCTTCCCGTTTATCCTCAGGACAGATTGCAACCTGTATGGAACAGGAGGTTAAAGGTGCTGATGCTCCAAGTAGGGAGCTTTCTAGTAAAGCGGCTGGAATGGCGAACCCGGGCACAAGGAGATGAGAAATGAGGTGCCTTTTAGAAACCTTTCCCCATCACACGGTGTACCATCTTCTGGGTTTCTCATGCATGTTTTCGATGTAGGAAGATGCCCTTGAACCTGGAGATTTGGGACCCATGCGATGGGTACCACGCAGTATTACTTGAAAGGGTCTGTGTTTGCTCACCCAACCTCACCAAACCTCTCAGCCCCAAGAGTGTCCACCCTTATGTCTCATCCAGCTGTGGGTCTAGATATGGTCAATCCAGGTTGCATCACAGCCCCTGAACGCATTGTCTAAGAATTTCTCTCACTTTCACTGTCTTTCTTTCATGGGTGTTTCAAAGTAATTTATTTTTATAATGGGGTTTAGCTGCTTTTCACTGCTGTGTTTATGCCGCTTTACACCCACTTGACACACTAACAGAGAGATATCAATACATAGGTTTTACGATTATTACTAGTCAGATATATTCTTGTGCCGTGAATAGGGCGTGTTGAGTCCAGTTCTCTGAGCAAGGAGTAGGTCTTGTCTATTACATATTGGGTTTATGGAACGGTATCTGAGCTAATTTGATACCCTTGTTTTATGTATCACCCCACCTCACCTTTCCCGTTAAGCAGCCATAGTGTGTTTTCTGCATGTGTGACTCTGTTCTGTTTTGTAATTCAGTTCAAGTGTAACAGTTTTTAAATTCCCTCTATCAGTGATACCTTATGAGAAGTGTCCTTTTCTGTGTGACTTATTTCACTTAGAATCGTCGTAACTAAATCCACTCATCATGCTGCTACTAACCTTACAACATTGATTTCATGGCTGAGTGATATTCCATTGTACATAAGGACCACAACTTCTTTATCCATTTTTCTCTTTCCTGGGATATTTAAAGTGGAATGAAGTGGAGGTCATTGTCAACAGAGCAGCCCTAAACTTTGGGGTGCTTGTGTCTTGCTGATTTTTCATTTTCCCAATTTATACCCCCATGAGTGGAAGTGCCCTATGCTCTCTAAGCTGTGTTTTTCAGATGTTTCAGGACTCACCGGACACTTCTCCAGAGTGGCTCTTGGCAATTTACATCCTGCCCATCAGTGTAGCAAGGCTCCCATTTCTCCATGGCCTGTCCTGCATTTCTGGTTTTGACACTTTTTTCAGCATGGCCCTTTTGACCGATGGGAAGCGAGACTTCTTTGTAGCGCTGATTTGCCTTTCCTGGTTGCTTGGTTGGCCAAAAAGGGCGTATGCGTTTTTTCCTGAATATATTCAGGAAAAAACGCATACGCCCTTTTTGGCCAAGGGCATCATTGTCAACGTTTTGCCGCTTTTCATGTGCTTTAAAGGCGATTCGAATATACCTCCTGAAATCTGTTTCCTGCAATTCTGCCTTGATTTCAAATCCTCTTCTTTGCCTTCCCTCAATATATTTGTGGACGAGAGTTATCATTTATAACTCTGCAGGTTTGTGAATTGCAGTGCCCTGAACCTCCATTTTACAACTCGCTTTTTTGGTAGCTGGCCGTAAAAGCGCAGGATGGCTTCAGGCCCTGTTCTGGTTCCGGGGGGCAGGCTGAGCCTGTGGTTAATTCTTCTTCCTGATGGGAAAATAGAGTGACCTGTGCATGTCCCAACACCAAGAGCTAGTCTCTCGTTGGTTCCACGTCTTCCCGTTCATCCTCAGGACAAATTGCAACCTGTACGGAACAGGAGGTTAAAGGTGCTGATGCTCCAAGTAGGGAGATTGCTAGTAAAGCGGCTGGAATGGCGAACCCGGGCACAATGAGATGAGAAATGAGGTGCGTTTTAGAAACCTTTCCCCATCACACGGTGTACCATCTTCTGGGTTTCTCATGCATGTTTTCGATGTAGGAAGATGCCCTTGAACCTGGAGATTTGGGACCCATGCGATGGGTACCACGCAGTATTACTTTAAAGGGTCTGTGTTTGCTCACCCAACCTCACCAAACCTCTCAGCCCCAAGAGTGTCCACCCTTATGTCTCATCCAGCTGTGGGTCTAGATATGGTCAATCCAGGTTGCATCACAGGCCCTGAACGCATTGTGTAAGAATTTCTCTCTCTTTCACTGTCTTTGTTTCATGGGTGTTTCAAAGTAATTTATTTTTATAATGGGGTTTAGCTGCTTTTCACTGCTGTGTTTATGCCGCTTTACACCCACTTGACACACTAACAGAGAGATATCAATACATAAGTTTTACGATTATTACTAGTCAGATATATTCTTGTGCCGTGAATAGGGCGTGTTGAGTCCAGTTCTCTGAGCAAGGAGTAGGTCTTGTCTATTACATATTGGGTTTATGGAACGGTATCTGAGCTAAATTGAAAACCTTCTTTTATGTATCACCCCACCTCACCTTTCCCGTTAAGCAGCCATAGTGTGTTTTCTGCATGTGTGACTCTGTTCTGTTTTGTAATTCAGTTCAAGTGTAACGGTTTTTACATTCCCTCTATCAGTGATACCTTATGAGAAGTGTCCTTTTCTGTGTGACTTATTTCACTTAGAATCGTCGTACCTAAATCCACTCATCATGCTGCTACTAGCCTTATGACATTGATTTCATGGCTGAGTGATATTCCATTGTACATAAGGACCACAACTTCTTTACCCATTTTTCTCTTTCCTGGGATATTTAAGGTGGAATGAAGTGGAGGTCCTGGTCAACAGAGCAGCCCTAAACTTTGGGGTGCTTGTGTCTTGCTGATTTTTAATTTTCCCAATTTATACCCCCATGAGTGGAAGTGCCCTATGCTCTCTGAGCTGTGTTTTTCAGATGTTTCAGGACTCACCGTACACTTCTCCACAGTGGCTGTTGGCAATTTACATCCCGCCCATCAGTGTAGCAAGGCTCCCATTTCTCCATGGCCTGTCCTGTATTTCTGGTTTTGACAATTTTTTCAGCATGGCCCTTTTGACCGATGGGAAGCGAGACTTCTTTGTAGCGCTGATTTGCCTTTCCAGGTTGCTTGCTTGGCCAAAAAGGGCGTATGCGTTTTTTCCTGAATATATTCAGGAAAAAACGCATACGCCCTTTTTGGCCAAGGGCATCATTGTCAACGTTTTGCCGCTTTTCATGTGCTTTAAATGCGATTCGAATCTACCTCCTGAAATCTGTTTCCTGCAATTCTGCCTTGATTTCATATCCTCTTCTTTGCCTTCCCTCAATGTATTTGTGGACGAGAGTTATCATTTATAACTCTGCAGGTTTGTGAATTGCAGTGCCCTGAACCTCCATTTTACAACTCGTTTTTAAGGGAGCTGGCCGCAAAATCGCAGAATGGCTTCAGGCCCTGTTCTGGTTCCGGGGGGCAGGCTGAGCCTGTGGTTAATTCTTCTTTCTGATGGGAATATAGAGTGACCTGTGCCTGTCCGAACACCAAGAGCTAGTCTCTCGCTGGTTCCACGTCTTCCCGTTTATCCTCAGGACAGATTGCAACCTGTATGGAACAGGAGGTTAAAGGTGCTGATGCTCCAAGTAGGGAGCTTTCTAGTAAAGCGGCTGGAATGGCGAACCCGGGCACAAGGAGATGAGAAATGAGGTGCCTTTTAGAAACCTTTCCCCATCACACGGTGTACCATCTTCTGGGTTTCTCATGCATGTTTTCGATGTAGGAAGATGCCCTTGAACCTGGAGATTTGGGACCCATGCGATGGGTACCACGCAGTATTACTTGAAAGGGTCTGTGTTTGCTCACCCAACCTCACCAAACCTCTCAGCCCCAAGAGTGTCCACCCTTATGTCTCATCCAGCTGTGGGTCTAGATATGGTCAATCCAGGTTGCATCACAGCCCCTGAACGCATTGTCTAAGAATTTCTCTCACTTTCACTGTCTTTCTTTCATGGGTGTTTCAAAGTAATTTATTTTTATAATGGGGTTTAGCTGCTTTTCACTGCTGTGTTTATGCCGCTTTACACCCACTTGACACACTAACAGAGAGATATCAATACATAGGTTTTACGATTATTACTAGTCAGATATATTCTTGTGCCGTGAATAGGGCGTGTTGAGTCCAGTTCTCTGAGCAAGGAGTAGGTCTTGTCTATTACATATTGGGTTTATGGAACGGTATCTGAGCTAATTTGATACCCTTGTTTTATGTATCACCCCACCTCACCTTTCCCGTTAAGCAGCCATAGTGTGTTTTCTGCATGTGTGACTCTGTTCTGTTTTGTAATTCAGTTCAAGTGTAACGGTTTTTACATTCCCTCTATCAGTGATACCTTATGAGAAGTGTCCTTTTCTGTGTGACTTATTTCACTTAGAATCGTCGTACCTAAATCCACTCATCATGCTGCTACTAACCTTACGACATTGATTTCATGGCTGAGTGATATTCCATTGTACATAAGGACCACAACTTCTTTATCCATTTTTCTCTTTCCTGGGATATTTAAGGTGGAATGAAGTGGAGGTCCTGGTCAACAGAGCAGCCCTAAACTTTGGGGTGCTTGTGTCTTGCTGATTTTTCATTTTCCCAATTTATACCCCCATGAGTGGAAGTGCCCTATGCTCTCTAAGCTGTGTTTTTCAGATGTTTCAGGACTCACCGGACACTTCTCCAGAGTGGCTCTTGGCAATTTACATCCCGCCCATCAGTGTAGCAAGGCTCCCATTTCTCCATGGCCTGTCCTGCATTTCTGGTTTTGACACTTTTTTCAGCATGGCCCTTTTGACCGATGGGAAGCGAGACTTCTTTGTAGCGCTGATTTGCCTTTCCAGGTTGCTTGGTTGGCCAAAAAGGGCGTATGCGTTTTTTCCTGAATATATTCAGGAAAAAACGCATACGCCCTTTTTGGCCAAGGGCATCATTGTCAACGTTTTGCCGCTTTTCATGTGCTTTAAAGGCGATTCGTATCTACCTCCTGAAATCTGTTTCCTGCAATTCTGCCATGATTTCAAATCCTTTTCTTTGCCTTCCCTCAATATATTTGTGGACGAGAGTTATCATTTATAACTCTGCAGGTTTGTGAATTGCAGTGCCCTGAACCTCCATTTTACAACTCGCTTTTTTGGTAGCTGGCCGCAAAAGGGCAGGACGGCTTCAGGCCCTGTTCTGGTTCCAGGGGGCAGGATGAGCCTGTGGTTAATTCTTCTTTCTGATGGGAATATAGAGTGACCTGTGCCTGTCCCAACACCAAGAGCTAGTCTCTCGTTGGTTCCACGTCTTCCCGTTTATCCTCAGGACAGATTGCAACCTGTATGGAACAGGAGGTTAAAGGTGCTGATGCTCCAAGTAGGGAGCTTGCTAGTAAAGTGGCTGGAATTGCGAACCCAGGCACAAGGAGATGAGAAATGAGGTGCGTTTTAGAAACCTTTCCCCATCACACGGTGTACCATCTTCTGGGTTTCTCATGCATGTTTTTGATGTAGGAAGATGCCCTTGAACCTGGAGATTTGGGACCCATGCGATGGGTACCACGCAGTATTACTTTAAAGGGTCTGTGTTTGCTCACCCAACCTCACCAAACGTCTCAGCCCCAAGAGTGTCCACCCTTATGTCTCATCCAGCTGTGCGTCTAGATATGGTCAATCCAGGTTGCATCACAGCCCCTGAACGCATTGTCTAGGAATTTCTCTCTCTTTCACTGTCTTTGTTTCATGGGTGTTTCAAAGTAATTTATTTTTATAATGGGGTTTAGCTGCTTTTCACTGCTGTGTTTATGCCGCTTTACACCCACTTGACACACTAACAGAGAGATATCAATACATAGGTTTTACGATTATTATTAGTCAGATATATTCTTGTGCGGTGAATAGGGCGTGTTGTGTCCACTTCTCTGAGCAAGGAGTAGGTCTTGTCTATTACATATTGGGTTTATGTAACGGTATCTGAGCTAAATTGAAAACCTTCTTTTATGTATCACCCCACCTCACCTTTCCCGTTAAGCAGCCATAGTGTGTTTTCTGCATGTGTGACTCTGTTCTGTTTTGTAATTCAGTTCAAGTGTAACGGTTTTTACATTCCCTCTATCAGTGATACTTTATGAGAAGTGTCCTTTTCTGTGTGAGTTATTTCACTTAGAATGGTCGTACCTAAATCCACTCATCATGCTGCTACTAACCTTACGACATTGATTTCATGGCTGAGTGATATTCCATTGTACATAAGGACCACCACTTCTTTATCCATTTTTCTCTTTCCTGGGATATTGAAGGTGGAATGAAGTGGAGGTCCTGGTCAACAGAGCAGCCCTAAACTTTGGGGTGCTTGTGTCTTGCTGATTTTTAATTTTCCCAATTTATACCCCCATGAGTGGAAGTGCCCTATGCTCTCTAAGCTGTGTTTTTCAGATGTTTCAGGACTCACCGGACACTTCTCCAGAGTGGCTCTTGGCAATTTACATCCCGCCCATCAGTGTAGCAAGGCTCCCATTTCTCCATGGCCTGTCCTGCATCTCTGGTTTTGACACTTTTTTCAGCATGGCCCTTTTGACCGATGGGAAGCGAGACTTCTTTGTAGCGCTGACTTGCCTTTCCAGGTTGCTTGGTTGGCCAAAAAGGGCGTATGCGTTTTTTCCTGAATATATTCAGGAAAAAACGCATACGCCCTTTTTGGCCAAGGGCATCATTGTCAACGTTTTGCCGCTTTTCATGTGCTTTAAAGGCGATTCGAATATACCTCCTGAAATCTGTTTCCTGCAATTCTGCCTTGATTTCAAATCCTCTTCTTTGCCTTCCCTCAATATATTTGTGGACGACAGTTATCATTTATAACTCTGCAGGTTTGTGAATTGCAGTGCCCTGAAGCTCCATTTTACAACTCGCTTTTTTGGGAGCTGGCCGCAAAAGCGCAGGATGGCTTCAGGCCCTGTTCTGGTTCCGGGGGGCAGGCTGAGCCTGTGGTTAATTCTTCTTCCTGATGGGAAAATAGAGTGACCTGTGCCTGTCCCAACACCAAGAGCTAGTCTCTCGTTGGTTCCACGTCTTCCCGTTCATCCTCAGGACAAATTGCAACCTGTACGGAACAGGAGGTTAAAGGTGCTGATGCTCCAAGTAGGGAGATTGCTAGTAAAGCGGCTGGAATGGCGAATCTGGGCACAAGGAGATGAGAAATGAGGTGCGTTTTAGAAACCTTTCCCCATCACACGGTGTACCATCTTCTGGGTTTCTCATGCATGTTTTCGATGTAGGAAGATGCCCTTGAACCTGGAGATTTGGGACCCATGCGATGGGTACCACGCAGTATTACTTTAAAGGGTCTGTGTTTGCTCACCCAACCTCACCAAACCTCTCAGCCCCAAGAGTGTCCACCCTTATGTCTCATCCAGCTGTGGGTCTAGATATGGTCAATCCAGGTTGCATCACAGGCCCTGAACGCATTGTGTAAGAATTTCTCTCTCTTTCACTGTCTTTGTTTCATGGGTTTTTCAAAGTAATTTATTTTCATAATGGGATTTAGCTGCTTTTCACTGCTGTGTTTATGCCGCTTTACACCCACTTGACACACTAACAGAGAGATATCAATACATAGGTTTTACGATTATTACTAGTCAGATATATTCTTGTGCCGTGAATAGGGCGTGTTGAGTCCAGTTCTCTGAGCAAGGAGTAGGTCTTGTCTATTACATATTGGGTTTATGGAACGGTATCTGAGCTAATTTGATACCCTTGTTTTATGTATCACCCCACCTCACCTTTCCCGTTAAGCAGCCATAGTGTGTTTTCTGCATGTGTGACTCTGTTCTGTTTTGTAATTCAGTTCAAGTGTAACGGTTTTTACATTCCCTCTATCAGTGATACCTTATGAGAAGTGTCCTTTTCTGTGTGACTTATTTCACTTAGAATGGTCGTACCTAAATCCACTCATCATGCTGCTACTAACCTTACGACATTGATTTCATGGCTGAGTGATATTCCATTGTACATAAGGACCACAACTTCTTTATCCATTTTTCTCTTTCCTGGGATATTTAAGGTGGAATGAAGTGGAGGTCCTGGTCAACAGAGCAGCCCTAAACTTTGGGGTGCTTGTGTCTTGCTGATTTTTAATTTTCCCAATTTATACCCCCATGAGTGGAAGTGCCCTATGCTCTCTAAGCTGTGTTTTTCAGATGTTTCAGGACTCACCGGACACTTCTCCAGAGTGGCTCTTGGCAATTTACATCCCGCCCATCAGTGTAGCAAGGCTCCCATTTCTCCATGGCCTGTCCTGCATTTCTGGTTTTGACACTTTTTTCAGCATGGCCCTTTTGACCGATGGGAAGCGAGACTTCTTTGTAGCGCTGATTTGCCTTTCCAGGTTGCTTGGTTGGCCAAAAAGGGCGTATGCGTTTTTTCCTGAATATATTCAGGAAAAAACGCATACGCCCTTTTTGGCCAAGGGCATCATTGTCAACGTTTTGCCGCTTTTCATGTGCTTTAAAGGCGATTCGTATCTACCTCCTGAAATCTGTTTCCTGCAATTCTGCCATGATTTCAAATCCTTTTCTTTGCCTTCCCTCAATATATTTGTGGACGAGAGTTATCATTTATAACTCTGCAGGTTTGTGAATTGCAGTGCCCTGAAGCTCCATTTTACAACTCGCTTTTTTGGTAGCTGGCCGCAAAAGGGCAGGACGGCTTCAGGCCCTGTTCTGGTTCCGGGGGGCAGGATGAGCCTGTGGTTAATTCTTCTTTCTGATGGGAATATAGAGTGACCTGTGCCTGTCCCAACACCAAGAGCTAGTCTCTCGTTGGTTCCACGTCTTCCCGTTTATCCTCAGGACAGATTGCAACCTGTATGGAACAGGAGGTTAAAGTTGCTGATGCTCCAAGTAGGGAGCTTGCTAGTAAAGTGGCTGGAATTGCGAACCCAGGCACAAGGAGATGAGAAATGAGGTGCGTTTTAGAAACCTTTCCCCATCACACGGTGTACCATCTTCTGGGTTTCTCATGCATGTTTTTGATGTAGGAAGATGCCCTTGAACCTGGAGATTTGGGACCCATGCGATGGGTACCACGCAGTATTACTTTAAAGGGTCTGTGTTTGCTCACCCAACCTCACCAAACGTCTCAGCCCCAAGAGTGTCCACCCTTATGTCTCATCCAGCTGTGCGTCTAGATATGGTCAATCCAGGTTGCATCACAGCCCCTGAACGCATTGTCTAAGAATTTCTCTCTCTTTCACTGTCTTTGTTTCATGGGTGTTTCAAAGTAATTTATTTTTATAATGGGGTTTAGCTGCTTTTCACTGCTGTGTTTATGCCGCTTTACACCCACTTGACACACTAACAGAGAGATATCAATACATAGGTTTTACGATTATTATTAGTCAGATATATTCTTGTGCGGTGAATAGGGCGTGTTGTGTCCACTTCTCTGAGCAAGGAGTAGGTCTTGTCTATTACATATTGGGTTTATGGAACGGTATCTGAGCTAATTTGATACCCTTGTTTTATGTATCACCCCACCTCACCTTTTCCGTTAAGCAGCCATAGTGTGTTTTCTGCATGTGTGACTCTGTTCTGTTTTGTAATTCAGTTCAAGTGTAACAGTTTTTAAATTCCCTCTATCAGTGATACCTTATGAGAAGTGTCCTTTTCTGTGTGACTTATTTCACTTAGAATCGTCGTAACTAAATCCACTCATCATGCTGCTACTAACCTTACAACATTGATTTCATGGCTGAGTGATATTCCATTGTACATAAGGACCACAACTTCTTTATCCATTTTTCTCTTTCCTGGGATATTTAAAGTGGAATGAAGTGGAGGTCATTGTCAACAGAGCAGCCCTAAACTTTGGGGTGCTTGTGTCTTGCTGATTTTTCATTTTCCCAATTTATACCCCCATGAGTGGAAGTGCCCTATGCTCTCTAAGCTGTGTTTTTCAGATGTTTCAGGACTCACCGGACACTTCTCCAGAGTGGCTCTTGGCAATTTACATCCTGCCCATCAGTGTAGCAAGGCTCCCATTTCTCCATGGCCTGTCCTGCATTTCTGGTTTTGACACTTTTTTCAGCATGGCCCTTTTGACCGATGGGAAGCGAGACTTCTTTGTAGCGTTGATTTGCCTTTCCTGGTTGCTTGGTTGGCCAAAAAGGGCGTATGCGTTTTTTCCTGAATATATTCAGGAAAAAACGCATACGCCCTTTTTGGCAAAGGGCATCATTGTCAACGTTTTGCCGCTTTTCATGTGCTTTAAAGGCGATTCGAATATACCTCCTGAAATCTGTTTCCCGCAATTCTGCCTTGATTTCAAATCCTCTTCTTTGCCTTCCCTCAATATATTTGTGGACGAGAGTTATCATTTATAACTCTGCAGGTTTGTGAATTGCAGTGCCCTGAACCTCCATTTTACAACTCGCTTTTTTGGTAGCTGGCCGCAAAAGGGCAGGACGGCTTCAGGCCCTGTTCTGGTTCCGGGGGGCAGGATGAGCCTGTGGTTAATTCTTCTTTCTGATGGGAATATAGAGTGACCTGTGCCTGTCCCAACACCAAGAGCTAGTCTCTCGTTGGTTCCACGTCTTCCCGTTTATCCTCAGGACAGATTGCAACCTGTATGGAACAGGAGGTTAAAGGTGCTGATGCTCCAAGTAGGGAGCTTGCTATTAAAGTGGCTGGAATGGCGAACCCAGGCACAAGGAGATGAGAAATGAGGTGCGTTTTAGAAACCTTTCCCCGTCACACGGTGTACCATCTTCTGGGTTTCTCATGCATGTTTTTGATGTAGGAAGATGCCCTTGAACCTGGAGATTTGGGACCCATGCGATGGGTACCACGCAGTATTACTTTAAAGGGTCTGTGTTTGCTCACCCAACCTCACCAAACGTCTCAGCCCCAAGAGTGTCCACCCTTATGTCTCATCCAGCTGTGCGTCTAGATATGGTCAATCCAGGTTGCATCACAGCCCCTGAACGCATTGTCTAAGAATTTCTCTCTCTTTCACTGTCTTTGTTTCATGGGTGTTTCAAAGTAATTTATTTTTATAATGGGGTTTAGCTGCTTTTCACTGCTGTGTTTATGCCGCTTTACACCCACTTGACACACTAACAGAGAGATATCAATACATAGGTTTTACGATTATTATTAGTCAGATATATTCTTGTGCGGTGAATAGGGCGTGTTGTGTCCACTTCTCTGAGCAAGGAGTAGGTCTTGTCTATTACATATTGGGTTTATGGAACGGTATCTGAGCTAATTTGATACCCTTGTTTTATGTATCACCCCACCTCACCTTTTCCGTTAAGCAGCCATAGTGTGTTTTCTGCATGTGTGACTCTGTTCTGTTTTGTAATTCAGTTCAAGTGTAACAGTTTTTAAATTCCCTCTATCAGTGATACCTTATGAGAAGTGTCCTTTTCTGTGTGACTTATTTCACTTAGAATCGTCGTAACTAAATCCACTCATCATGCTGCTACTAACCTTACAACATTGATTTCATGGCTGAGTGATATTCCATTGTACATAAGGACCACAACTTCTTTATCCATTTTTCTCTTTCCTGGGATATTTAAAGTGGAATGAAGTGGAGGTCATTGTCAACAGAGCAGCCCTAAACTTTGGGGTGCTTGTGTCTTACTGATTTTTCATTTTCCCAATTTATACCCCCATGAGTGGAAGTGCCCTATGCTCTCTAAGCTGTGTTTTTCAGATGTTTCAGGACTCACCGGACACTTCTCCAGAGTGGCTCTTGGCAATTTACATCCTGCCCATCAGTGTAGCAAGGCTCCCATTTCTCCATGGCCTGTCCTGCATTTCTGGTTTTGACACTTTTTTCAGCATGGCCCTTTTGACCGATGGGAAGCGAGACTTCTTTGTAGCGTTGATTTGCCTTTCCTGGTTGCTTGGTTGGCCAAAAAGGGCGTATGCGTTTTTTCCTGAATATATTCAGGAAAAAACGCATACGCCCTTTTTGGCCAAGGGCATCATTGTCAACGTTTTGCCGCTTTTCATGTGCTTTAAAGGCGATTCGAATATACCTCCTGAAATCTGTTTCCTGCAATTCTGCCTTGATTTCAAATCCTCTTCTTTGCCTTCCCTCAATATATTTGTGGACGAGAGTTATCATTTATAACTCTGCAGGTTTGTGAATTGCAGTGCCCTGAACCTCCATTTTACAACTCGCTTTTTTGGTAGCTGGCCGCAAAAGGGCAGGACGGCTTCAGGCCCTGTTCTGGTTCCGGGGGGCAGGATGAGCCTGTGGTTAATTCTTCTTTCTGATGGGAATATAGAGTGACCTGTGTCTGTCCCAACACCAAGAGCTAGTCTCTCGTTGGTTCCACGTCTTCCCGTTCATCCTCAGGACAAATTGCAACCTGTACGGAACAGGAGGTTAAAGGTGCTGATGCTCCAAGTAGGGAGATTGCTAGTAAAGCGGCTGGAATGGCGAACCCAGGCACAATGAGATGAGAAATGAGGTGCGTTTTAGAAACCTTTCCCCATCACACGGTGTACCATCTTCTGGGTTTCTCATGCATGTTTTCGATGTAGGAAGATGCCCTTGAACCTGGAGATTTGGGACCCATGCGATGGGTACCACGCAGTATTACTTTAAAGGGTCTGTGTTTGCTCACCCAACCTCACCAAACCTCTCAGCCCCAAGAGTGTCCACCCTTATGTCTCATCCAGCTGTGGGTCTAGATATGGTCAATCCAGGTTGCATCACAGGCCCTGAACGCATTGTGTAAGAATTTCTCTCTCTTTCACTGTCTTTGTTTCATGGGTGTTTCAAAGTAATTTATTTTTATAATGGGGTTTAGCTGCTTTTCACTGCTGTGTTTATGCCGCTTTACACCCACTTGACACACTAACAGAGAGATATCAATACATAAGTTTTACGATTATTACTAGTCAGATATATTCTTGTGCCGTGAATAGGGCGTGTTGAGTCCAGTTCTCTGAGCAAGGAGTAGGTCTTGTCTATTACATATTGGGTTTATGGAACGGTATCTGAGCTAAATTGAAAACCTTCTTTTATGTATCACCCCACCTCACCTTTCCCGTTAAGCAGCCATAGTGTGTTTTCTGCATGTGTGACTCTGTTCTGTTTTGTAATTCAGTTCAAGTGTAACGGTTTTTACATTCCCTCTATCAGTGATACCTTATGAGAAGTGTCCTTTTCTGTGTGACTTATTTCACTTAGAATCGTCGTACCTAAATCCACTCATCATGCTGCTACTAGCCTTATGACATTGATTTCATGGCTGAGTGATATTCCATTGTACATAAGGACCACAACTTCTTTACCCATTTTTCTCTTTCCTGGGATATTTAAGGTGGAATGAAGTGGAGGTCCTGGTCAACAGAGCAGCCCTAAACTTTGGGGTGCTTGTGTCTTGCTGATTTTTAATTTTCCCAATTTATACCCCCATGAGTGGAAGTGCCCTATGCTCTCTGAGCTGTGTTTTTCAGATGTTTCAGGACTCACCGTACACTTCTCCACAGTGGCTGTTGGCAATTTACATCCCGCCCATCAGTGTAGCAAGGCTCCCATTTCTCCATGGCCTGTCCTGTATTTCTGGTTTTGACAATTTTTTCAGCATGGCCCTTTTGACCGATGGGAAGCGAGACTTCTTTGTAGCGCTGATTTGCCTTTCCAGGTTGCTTGCTTGGCCAAAAAGGGCGTATGCGTTTTTTCCTGAATATATTCAGGAAAAAACGCATACGCCCTTTTTGGCCAAGGGCATCATTGTCAACGTTTTGCCGCTTTTCATGTGCTTTAAATGCGATTCGAATCTACCTCCTGAAATCTGTTTCCTGCAATTCTGCCTTGATTTCATATCCTCTTCTTTGCCTTCCCTCAATGTATTTGTGGACGAGAGTTATCATTTATAACTCTGCAGGTTTGTGAATTGCAGTGCCCTGAACCTCCATTTTACAACTCGTTTTTAAGGGAGCTGGCCGCAAAATCGCAGAATGGCTTCAGGCCCTGTTCTGGTTCCGGGGGGCAGGCTGAGCCTGTGGTTAATTCTTCTTTCTGATGGGAATATAGAGTGACCTGTGCCTGTCCGAACACCAAGAGCTAGTCTCTCGCTGGTTCCACGTCTTCCCGTTTATCCTCAGGACAGATTGCAACCTGTATGGAACAGGAGGTTAAAGGTGCTGATGCTCCAAGTAGGGAGCTTTCTAGTAAAGCGGCTGGAATGGCGAACCCGGGCACAAGGAGATGAGAAATGAGGTGCCTTTTAGAAACCTTTCCCCATCACACGGTGTACCATCTTCTGGGTTTCTCATGCATGTTTTCGATGTAGGAAGATGCCCTTGAACCTGGAGATTTGGGACCCATGCGATGGGTACCACGCAGTATTACTTGAAAGGGTCTGTGTTTGCTCACCCAACCTCACCAAACCTCTCAGCCCCAAGAGTGTCCACCCTTATGTCTCATCCAGCTGTGGGTCTAGATATGGTCAATCCAGGTTGCATCACAGCCCCTGAACGCATTGTCTAAGAATTTCTCTCACTTTCACTGTCTTTCTTTCATGGGTGTTTCAAAGTAATTTATTTTTATAATGGGGTTTAGCTGCTTTTCACTGCTGTGTTTATGCCGCTTTACACCCACTTGACACACTAACAGAGAGATATCAATACATAGGTTTTACGATTATTACTAGTCAGATATATTCTTGTGCCGTGAATAGGGCGTGTTGAGTCCAGTTCTCTGAGCAAGGAGTAGGTCTTGTCTATTACATATTGGGTTTATGGAACGGTATCTGAGCTAATTTGATACCCTTGTTTTATGTATCACCCCACCTCACCTTTCCCGTTAAGCAGCCATAGTGTGTTTTCTGCATGTGTGACTCTGTTCTGTTTTGTAATTCAGTTCAAGTGTAACGGTTTTTACATTCCCTCTATCAGTGATACCTTATGAGAAGTGTCCTTTTCTGTGTGACTTATTTCACTTAGAATCGTCGTACCTAAATCCACTCATCATGCTGCTACTAACCTTACGACATTGATTTCATGGCTGAGTGATATTCCATTGTACATAAGGACCACAACTTCTTTATCCATTTTTCTCTTTCCTGGGATATTTAAGGTGGAATGAAGTGGAGGTCCTGGTCAACAGAGCAGCCCTAAACTTTGGGGTGCTTGTGTCTTGCTGATTTTTCATTTTCCCAATTTATACCCCCATGAGTGGAAGTGCCCTATGCTCTCTAAGCTGTGTTTTTCAGATGTTTCAGGACTCACCGGACACTTCTCCAGAGTGGCTCTTGGCAATTTACATCCCGCCCATCAGTGTAGCAAGGCTCCCATTTCTCCATGGCCTGTCCTGCATTTCTGGTTTTGACACTTTTTTCAGCATGGCCCTTTTGACCGATGGGAAGCGAGACTTCTTTGTAGCGCTGATTTGCCTTTCCAGGTTGCTTGGTTGGCCAAAAAGGGCGTATGCGTTTTTTCCTGAATATATTCAGGAAAAAACGCATACGCCCTTTTTGGCCAAGGGCATCATTGTCAACGTTTTGCCGCTTTTCATGTGCTTTAAAGGCGATTCGTATCTACCTCCTGAAATCTGTTTCCTGCAATTCTGCCATGATTTCAAATCCTTTTCTTTGCCTTCCCTCAATATATTTGTGGACGAGAGTTATCATTTATAACTCTGCAGGTTTGTGAATTGCAGTGCCCTGAACCTCCATTTTACAACTCGCTTTTTTGGTAGCTGGCCGCAAAAGGGCAGGACGGCTTCAGGCCCTGTTCTGGTTCCAGGGGGCAGGATGAGCCTGTGGTTAATTCTTCTTTCTGATGGGAATATAGAGTGACCTGTGCCTGTCCCAACACCAAGAGCTAGTCTCTCGTTGGTTCCACGTCTTCCCGTTTATCCTCAGGACAGATTGCAACCTGTATGGAACAGGAGGTTAAAGGTGCTGATGCTCCAAGTAGGGAGCTTGCTAGTAAAGTGGCTGGAATTGCGAACCCAGGCACAAGGAGATGAGAAATGAGGTGCGTTTTAGAAACCTTTCCCCATCACACGGTGTACCATCTTCTGGGTTTCTCATGCATGTTTTTGATGTAGGAAGATGCCCTTGAACCTGGAGATTTGGGACCCATGCGATGGGTACCACGCAGTATTACTTTAAAGGGTCTGTGTTTGCTCACCCAACCTCACCAAACGTCTCAGCCCCAAGAGTGTCCACCCTTATGTCTCATCCAGCTGTGCGTCTAGATATGGTCAATCCAGGTTGCATCACAGCCCCTGAACGCATTGTCTAGGAATTTCTCTCTCTTTCACTGTCTTTGTTTCATGGGTGTTTCAAAGTAATTTATTTTTATAATGGGGTTTAGCTGCTTTTCACTGCTGTGTTTATGCCGCTTTACACCCACTTGACACACTAACAGAGAGATATCAATACATAGGTTTTACGATTATTATTAGTCAGATATATTCTTGTGCGGTGAATAGGGCGTGTTGTGTCCACTTCTCTGAGCAAGGAGTAGGTCTTGTCTATTACATATTGGGTTTATGTAACGGTATCTGAGCTAAATTGAAAACCTTCTTTTATGTATCACCCCACCTCACCTTTCCCGTTAAGCAGCCATAGTGTGTTTTCTGCATGTGTGACTCTGTTCTGTTTTGTAATTCAGTTCAAGTGTAACGGTTTTTACATTCCCTCTATCAGTGATACTTTATGAGAAGTGTCCTTTTCTGTGTGAGTTATTTCACTTAGAATGGTCGTACCTAAATCCACTCATCATGCTGCTACTAACCTTACGACATTGATTTCATGGCTGAGTGATATTCCATTGTACATAAGGACCACCACTTCTTTATCCATTTTTCTCTTTCCTGGGATATTGAAGGTGGAATGAAGTGGAGGTCCTGGTCAACAGAGCAGCCCTAAACTTTGGGGTGCTTGTGTCTTGCTGATTTTTAATTTTCCCAATTTATACCCCCATGAGTGGAAGTGCCCTATGCTCTCTAAGCTGTGTTTTTCAGATGTTTCAGGACTCACCGGACACTTCTCCAGAGTGGCTCTTGGCAATTTACATCCCGCCCATCAGTGTAGCAAGGCTCCCATTTCTCCATGGCCTGTCCTGCATCTCTGGTTTTGACACTTTTTTCAGCATGGCCCTTTTGACCGATGGGAAGCGAGACTTCTTTGTAGCGCTGATTTGCCTTTCCAGGTTGCTTGGTTGGCCAAAAAGGGCGTATGCGTTTTTTCCTGAATATATTCAGGAAAAAACGCATACGCCCTTTTTGGCCAAGGGCATCATTGTCAACGTTTTGCCGCTTTTCATGTGCTTTAAAGGCGATTCGAATATACCTCCTGAAATCTGTTTCCTGCAATTCTGCCTTGATTTCAAATCCTCTTCTTTGCCTTCCCTCAATATATTTGTGGACGACAGTTATCATTTATAACTCTGCAGGTTTGTGAATTGCAGTGCCCTGAAGCTCCATTTTACAACTCGCTTTTTTGGGAGCTGGCCGCAAAAGCGCAGGATGGCTTCAGGCCCTGTTCTGGTTCCGGGGGGCAGGCTGAGCCTGTGGTTAATTCTTCTTCCTGATGGGAAAATAGAGTGACCTGTGCCTGTCCCAACACCAAGAGCTAGTCTCTCGTTGGTTCCACGTCTTCCCGTTCATCCTCAGGACAAATTGCAACCTGTACGGAACAGGAGGTTAAAGGTGCTGATGCTCCAAGTAGGGAGATTGCTAGTAAAGCGGCTGGAATGGCGAATCTGGGCACAAGGAGATGAGAAATGAGGTGCGTTTTAGAAACCTTTCCCCATCACACGGTGTACCATCTTCTGGGTTTCTCATGCATGTTTTCGATGTAGGAAGATGCCCTTGAACCTGGAGATTTGGGACCCATGCGATGGGTACCACGCAGTATTACTTTAAAGGGTCTGTGTTTGCTCACCCAACCTCACCAAACCTCTCAGCCCCAAGAGTGTCCACCCTTATGTCTCATCCAGCTGTGGGTCTAGATATGGTCAATCCAGGTTGCATCACAGGCCCTGAACGCATTGTGTAAGAATTTCTCTCTCTTTCACTGTCTTTGTTTCATGGGTTTTTCAAAGTAATTTATTTTCATAATGGGATTTAGCTGCTTTTCACTGCTGTGTTTATGCCGCTTTACACCCACTTGACACACTAACAGAGAGATATCAATACATAGGTTTTACGATTATTACTAGTCAGATATATTCTTGTGCCGTGAATAGGGCGTGTTGAGTCCAGTTCTCTGAGCAAGGAGTAGGTCTTGTCTATTACATATTGGGTTTATGGAACGGTATCTGAGCTAATTTGATACCCTTGTTTTATGTATCACCCCACCTCACCTTTCCCGTTAAGCAGCCATAGTGTGTTTTCTGCATGTGTGACTCTGTTCTGTTTTGTAATTCAGTTCAAGTGTAACGGTTTTTACATTCCCTCTATCAGTGATACCTTATGAGAAGTGTCCTTTTCTGTGTGACTTATTTCACTTAGAATGGTCGTACCTAAATCCACTCATCATGCTGCTACTAACCTTACGACATTGATTTCATGGCTGAGTGATATTCCATTGTACATAAGGACCACAACTTCTTTATCCATTTTTCTCTTTCCTGGGATATTTAAGGTGGAATGAAGTGGAGGTCCTGGTCAACAGAGCAGCCCTAAACTTTGGGGTGCTTGTGTCTTGCTGATTTTTAATTTTCCCAATTTATACCCCCATGAGTGGAAGTGCCCTATGCTCTCTAAGCTGTGTTTTTCAGATGTTTCAGGACTCACCGGACACTTCTCCAGAGTGGCTCTTGGCAATTTACATCCCGCCCATCAGTGTAGCAAGGCTCCCATTTCTCCATGGCCTGTCCTGCATTTCTGGTTTTGACACTTTTTTCAGCATGGCCCTTTTGACCGATGGGAAGCGAGACTTCTTTGTAGCGCTGATTTGCCTTTCCAGGTTGCTTGGTTGGCCAAAAAGGGCGTATGCGTTTTTTCCTGAATATATTCAGGAAAAAACGCATACGCCCTTTTTGGCCAAGGGCATCATTGTCAACGTTTTGCCGCTTTTCATGTGCTTTAAAGGCGATTCGTATCTACCTCCTGAAATCTGTTTCCTGCAATTCTGCCATGATTTCAAATCCTTTTCTTTGCCTTCCCTCAATATATTTGTGGACGAGAGTTATCATTTATAACTCTGCAGGTTTGTGAATTGCAGTGCCCTGAACCTCCATTTTACAACTCGCTTTTTTGGTAGCTGGCCGCAAAAGGGCAAGACGGCTTCAGGCCCTGTTCTGGTTCCGGGGGGCAGGATGAGCCTGTGGTTAATTCTTCTTTCTGATGGGAATATAGAGTGACCTGTGCCTGTCCCAACACCAAGAGCTAGTCTCTCGTTGGTTCCACGTCTTCCCGTTTATCCTCAGGACAGATTGCAACCTGTATGGAACAGGAGGTTAAAGTTGCTGATGCTCCAAGTAGGGAGCTTGCTAGTAAAGTGGCTGGAATTGCGAACCCAGGCACAAGGAGATGAGAAATGAGGTGCGTTTTAGAAACCTTTCCCCATCACACGGTGTACCATCTTCTGGGTTTCTCATGCATGTTTTTGATGTAGGAAGATGCCCTTGAACCTGGAGATTTGGGACCCATGCGATGGGTACCACGCAGTATTACTTTAAAGGGTCTGTGTTTGCTCACCCAACCTCACCAAACGTCTCAGCCCCAAGAGTGTCCACCCTTATGTCTCATCCAGCTGTGCGTCTAGATATGGTCAATCCAGGTTGCATCACAGCCCCTGAACGCATTGTCTAAGAATTTCTCTCTCTTTCACTGTCTTTGTTTCATGGGTGTTTCAAAGTAATTTATTTTTATAATGGGGTTTAGCTGCTTTTCACTGCTGTGTTTATGCCGCTTTACACCCACTTGACACACTAACAGAGAGATATCAATACATAGGTTTTACGATTATTATTAGTCAGATATATTCTTGTGCGGTGAATAGGGCGTGTTGTGTCCACTTCTCTGAGCAAGGAGTAGGTCTTGTCTATTACATATTGGGTTTATGTAACGGTATCTGAGCTAAATTGAAAACCTTCTTTTATGTATCACCCCACCTCACCTTTCCCGTTAAGCAGCCATAGTGTGTTTTCTGCATGTGTGACTCTGTTCTGTTTTGTAATTCAGTTCAAGTGTAACGGTTTTTACATTCCCTCTATCAGTGATACTTTATGAGAAGTGTCCTTTTCTGTGTGACTTATTTCACTTAGAATGGTCGTACCTAAATCCACTCATCATGCTGCTACTAACCTTACGACATTGATTTCATGGCTGAGTGATATTCCATTGTACATAAGGACCACCACTTCTTTATCCATTTTTCTCTTTCCTGGGATATTGAAGGTGGAATGAAGTGGAGGTCCTGGTCAACAGAGCAGCCCTAAACTTTGGGGTGCTTGTGTCTTGCTGATTTTTAATTTTCCCAATTTATACCCCCATGAGTGGAAGTGCCCTATGCTCTCTAAGCTGTGTTTTTCAGATGTTTCAGGACTCACCGGACACTTCTCCAGAGTGGCTCTTGGCAATTTACATCCCGCCCATCAGTGTAGCAAGGCTCCCATTTCTCCATGGCCTGTCCTGCATTTCTGGTTTTGACACTTTTTTCAGCATGGCCCTTTTGACCGATGGGAAGCGAGACTTCTTTGTAGCACTGATTTGCCTTTCCAGGTTGCTTGGTTGGCCAAAAAGGGCGTATGCGTTTTTTCCTGAATATATTCAGGAAAAAACGCATACGCCCTTTTTGGCCAAGGGCATCATTGTCAACGTTTTGCCGCTTTTCATGTGCTTTAAAGGCGATTCGAATATACCTCCTGAAATCTGTTTCCTGCAATTCTGCCGTGATTTCAAATCCTCTTCTTTGCCTTCCCTCAATATATTTGTGGACGACAGTTATCATTTATAACTCTGCAGGTTTGTGAATTGCAGTGCCCTGAAGCTCCATTTTACAACTCGCTTTTTTGGGAGCTGGCCGCAAAAGCGCAGGATGGCTTCAGGCCCTGTTCTGGTTCCGGGTGGCAGGCTGAGCCTGTGGTTAATTCTTCTTCCTGATGGGAAAATAGAGTGACCTGTGCCTGTCCCAACACCAAGAGCTAGTCTCTCGTTGGTTCCACGTCTTCCCGTTCATCCTCAGGAAAAATTGCAACCTGTACGGAACAGGAGGTTAAAGGTGCTGATGCTCCAAGTAGGGAGATTGCTAGTAAAGCGGCTGGAATGGCGAATCCGGGCACAAGGAGATGAGAAATGAGGTGCGTTTTAGAAACCTTTCCCCATCACACGGTGTACCATCTTCTGGGTTTCTCATGCATGTTTTCGATGTAGGAAGATGCCCTTGAACCTGGAGATTTGGGACCCATGCGATGGGTACCACGCAGTATTACTTTAAAGGGTCTGTGTTTGCTCACCCAACCTCACCAAACCTCTCAGCCCCAAGAGTGTCCACCCTTATGTCTCATCCAGCTGTGGGTCTAGATATGGTCAATCCAGGTTGCATCACAGGCCCTGAACGCATTGTGTAAGAATTTCTCTCTCTTTCACTGTCTTTGTTTCATGGGTTTTTCAAAGTAATTTATTTTCATAATGGGATTTAGCTGCTTTTCACTGCTGTGTTTATGCCGCTTTACACCCACTTGACACACTAACAGAGAGATATCAATACATAGGTTTTACGATTATTACTAGTCAGATATATTCTTGTGCCGTGAATAGGGCGTGTTGAGTCCAGTTCTCTGAGCAAGGAGTAGGTCTTGTCTATTACATATTGGGTTTATGGAACGGTATCTGAGCTAAATTGAAAACCTTCTTTTATGTATCACCCCACCTCACCTTTCCCGTTAAGCAGCCATAGTGTGTTTTCTGCATGTGTGACTCTGTTCTGTTTTGTAATTCAGTTCAAGTGTAACGGTTTTTACATTCCCTCTATCAGTGATACCTTATGAGAAGTGTCCTTTTCTGTGTGACTTATTTCACTTAGAATCGTCGTACCTAAATCCACTCATCATGCTGCTACTAACCTTACGACATTGATTTCATGGCTGAGTGATATTCCATTGTACATAAGGACCACAACTTCTTTACCCATTTTTCTCTTTCCTGGGATATTTAAGGTGGAATGAAGTGGAAGTCCTGGTCAACAGAGCAGCCCTAAACTTTGGGGTGCTTGTGTCTTGCTGATTTTTAATTTTCCCAATTTATACCCCCATGAGTGGAAGTGCCCTATGCTCTCTGAGCTGTGTTTTTCAGATGTTTCAGGACTCACCGGACACTTCTCCAGAGTGGCTCTTGGCAATTTACATCCCGCCCATCAGTGTAGCAAGGCTCCCATTTCTCCATGGCCTGTCCTGCATTTCTGGTTTTGACACTTTTTTCAGCATGGCCCTTTTGACCGATGGGAAGCGAGACTTCTTTGTAGCGCTGATTTGCCTTTCCAGGTTGCTTGGTTGGCCAAAAAGGGCGTATGCGTTTTTTCCTGAATATATTCAGGAAAAAACGCATACGCCCTTTTTGGCCAAGGGCATCATTGTCAACGTTTTGCCGCTTTTCATGTGCTTTAAAGGCGATTCTTATCTACCTCCTGAAATCTGTTTCCTGCAATTCTGCCATGATTTCAAATCCTTTTCTTTGCCTTCCCTCAATATATTTGTGGACGAGAGTTATCCTTTATAACTCTGCAGGTTTGTGAATTGCAGTGCCCTGAACCTCCATTTTACAACTCGCTTTTTTGGTAGCTGGCCGCAAAAGGGCAGGACGGCTTCAGGCCCTGTTCTGGTTCCAGGGGGCAGGATGAGCCTGTGGTTAATTCTTCTTTCTGATGGGAATATAGAGTGACCTGTGCCTGTCCCAACACCAAGAGCTAGTCTCTCGTTGGTTCCACGTCTTCCCGTTTATCCTCAGGACAGATTGCAACCTGTATGGAACAGGAGGTTAAAGGTGCTGATGCTCCAAGTAGGGAGCTTGCTAGAAAAGTGGCTGGAATTGCGAACCCAGGCACAAGGAGATGAGAAATGAGGTGCGTTTTAGAAACCTTTCCCCATCACACGGTGTACCATCTTCTGGGTTTCTCATGCATGTTTTTGATGTAGGAAGATGCCCTTGAACCTGGAGATTTGGGACCCATGCGATGGGTACCACGCAGTATTACTTTAAAGGGTCTGTGTTTGCTCACCCAACCTCACCAAACGTCTCAGCCCCAAGAGTGTCCACCCTTATGTCTCATCCAGCTGTGCGTCTAGATATGGTCAATCCAGGTTGCATCACAGCCCCTGAACGCATTGTCTAGGAATTTCTCTCTCTTTCACTGTCTTTGTTTCATGGGTGTTTCAAAGTAATTTATTTTTATAATGGGGTTTAGCTGCTTTTCACTGCTGTGTTTATGCCGCTTTACACCCACTTGACACACTAACAGAGAGATATCAATACATAGGTTTTACGATTATTATTAGTCAGATATATTCTTGTGCGGTGAATAGGGCGTGTTGAGTCCAGTTCTCTGAGCAAGGAGTAGGTCTTGTCTATTACATATTGGGTTTATGTAACGGTATCTGAGCTAAATTGAAAACCTTCTTTTATGTATCACCCCACCTCACCTTTCCCGTTAAGCAGCCATAGTGTGTTTTCTGCATGTGTGACTCTGTTCTGTTTTGTAATTCAGTTCAAGTGTAACGGTTTTTACATTCCCTCTATCAGTGATACTTTATGAGAAGTGTCCTTTTCTGTGTGAGTTATTTCACTTAGAATGGTCGTACCTAAATCCACTCATCATGCTGCTACTAACCTTACGACATTGATTTCATGGCTGAGTGATATTCCATTGTACATAAGGACCACCACTTCTTTATCCATTTTTCTCTTTCCTGGGATATTGAAGGTGGAATGAAGTGGAGGTCCTGGTCAACAGAGCAGCCCTAAACTTTGGGGTGCTTGTGTCTTGCTGATTTTTAATTTTCCCAATTTATACCCCCATGAGTGGAAGTGCCCTATGCTCTCTAAGCTGTGTTTTTCAGATGTTTCAGGACTCACCGGACACTTCTCCAGAGTGGCTCTTGGCAATTTACATCCCGCCCATCAGTGTAGCAAGGCTCCCATTTCTCCATGGCCTGTCCTGCATTTCTGGTTTTGACACTTTTTTCAGCATGGCCCTTTTGACTGATGGGAAGCGAGACTTCTTTGTAGCGCTGACTTGCCTTTTCAGGTTGCTTGGTTGGCCAAAAAGGGCGTATGCGTTTTTTCCTGAATATATTCAGGAAAAAACGCATACGCCCTTTTTGGCCAAGGGCATCATTGTCAACGTTTTGCCGCTTTTCATGTGCTTTAAAGGCGATTCGAATCTACCTCCTGAAATCTGTTTCCTGCAATTCTGCCTTGATTTCAAATCCTCTTCTTTGCCTTCCCTCAATATATTTGTGGACGAGAGTTATCATTTATAACTCTGCAGGTTTGTGAATTGCAGTGCCCTGAAGCTCCATTTTACAACTCGCTTTTTTGGGAGCTGGCCGCAAAAGCGCAGGATGGCTTCAGGCCCTGTTCTGGTTCCGGGGGGCAGGCTGAGCCTGTGGTTAATTCTTCTTCCTGATGGGAAAATAGAGTGACCTGTGCCTGTCCCAACACCAAGAGCTAGTCTCTCGTTGGTTCCACGTCTTCCCGTTCATCCTCAGGACAAATTGCAACCTGTACGGAACAGGAGGTTAAAGGTGCTGATGCTCCAAGTAGGGAGATTGCTAGTAAAGCGGCTGGAATGGCGAATCCGGGCACAAGGAGATGAGAAATGAGGTGCGTTTTAGAAACCTTTCCCCATCACACGGTGTACCATCTTCTGGGTTTCTCATGCATGTTTTCGATGTAGGAAGATGCCCTTGAACCTGGAGATTTGGGACCCATGCGATGGGTACCACGCAGTATTACTTTAAAGGGTCTGTGTTTGCTCACCGAACCTCACCAAACCTCTCAGCCCCAAGAGTGTCCACCCTTATGTCTCATCCAGCTGTGGGTCTAGATATGGTCAATCCAGGTTGCATCACAGGCCCTGAACGCATTGTGTAAGAATTTCTCTCTCTTTCACTGTCTTTGTTTCATGGGTTTTTCAAAGTAATTTATTTTCATAATGGGATTTAGCTGCTTTTCACTGCTGTGTTTATGCCGCTTTACACCCACTTGACACACTAACAGAGAGATATCAATACATAGGTTTTACGATTATTACTAGTCAGATATATTCTTGTGCCGTGAATAGGGCGTGTTGAGTCCAGTTCTCTGAGCAAGGAGTAGGTCTTGTCTATTACATATTGGGTTTATGGAACGGTATCTGAGCTAATTTGATACCCTTGTTTTATGTATCACCCCACCTCACCTTTCCCGTTAAGCAGCCATAGTGTGTTTTCTGCATGTGTGACTCTGTTCTGTTTTGTAATTCAGTTCAAGTGTAACGGTTTTTACATTCCCTCTATCAGTGATACCTTATGAGAAGTGTCCTTTTCTGTGTGACTTATTTCACTTAGAATGGTCGTACCTAAATCCACTCATCATGCTGCTACTAACCTTACGACATTGATTTCATGGCTGAGTGATATTCCATTGTACATAAGGACCACAACTTCTTTATCCATTTTTCTCTTTCCTGGGATATTGAAGGTGGAATGAAGTGGAGGTCCTGGTCAACAGAGCAGCCCTAAACTTTGGGGTGCTTGTGTCTTGCTGATTTTTAATTTTCCCAATTTATACCCCCATGAGTGGAAGTGCCCTATGCTCTCTAAGCTGTGTTTTTCAGATGTTTCAGGACTCACCGGACACTTCTCCAGAGTGGCTCTTGGCAATTTACATCCCGCCCATCAGTGTAGCAAGGCTCCCATTTCTCCATGGCCTGTCCTGCATTTCTGGTTTTGACACTTTTTTCAGCATGGCCCTTTTGACCGATGGGAAGCGAGACTTCTTTGTAGCGCTGATTTGCCTTTCCAGGTTGCTTGGTTGGCCAAAAAGGGCGTATGCGTTTTTTCCTGAACATATTCAGGAAAAAACGCATACGCCCTTTTTGGCCAAGGGCATCATTGTCAACGTTTTGCCGCTTTTCATGTGCTTTAAAGGCGATTCGTGTCTACCTCCTGAAATCTGTTTCCTGCAATTCTGCCATGATTTCAAATCCTTTTCTTTGCCTTCCCTCAATATATTTGTGGACGAGAGTTATCATTTATAACTCTGCAGGTTTGTGAATTGCAGTGCCCTGAACCTCCATTTTACAACTCGCTTTTTTGGTAGCTGGCCGCAAAAGGGCAGGACGGCTTCAGGCCCTGTTCTGGTTCCAGGGGGCAGGATGAGCCTGTGGTTAATTCTTCTTTCTGTTGGGAATATAGAGTGACCTGTGCCTGTCCCAACACCAAGAGCTAGTCTCTCGTTGGTTCCACGTCTTCCCGTTTATCCTCAGGACAGATTGCAACCTGTATGGAACAGGAGGTTAAAGGTGCTGATGCTCCAAGTAGGGAGCTTGCTAGTAAAGTGGCTGGAATTGCGAACCCAGGCACAAGGAGATGAGAAATGAGGTGCGTTTTAGAAACCTTTCCCCATCACACGGTGTACCATCTTCTGGGTTTCTCATGCATGTTTTTGATGTAGGAAGATGCCCTTGAACCTGGAGATTTGGGACCCATGCGATGGGTACCACGCAGTATTACTTTAAAGGGTCTGTGTTTGCTCACCCAACCTCACCAAACGTCTCAGCCCCAAGAGTGTCCACCCTTATGTCTCATCCAGCTGTGCGTCTAGATATGGTCAATCCAGGTTGCATCACAGCCCCTGAACGCATTGTCTAAGAATTTCTCTCTCTTTCACTGTCTTTGTTTCATGGGTGTTTCAAAGTAATTTATTTTTATAATGGGGTTTAGCTGCTTTTCACTGCTGTGTTTATGCCGCTTTCCACCCACTTGACACACTAACAGAGAGATATCAATACATAGGTTTTACGATTATTATTAGTCAGATATATTCTTGTGCGGTGAATAGGGCGTGTTGTGTCCACTTCTCTGAGCAAGGAGTAGGTCTTGTCTATTACATATTGGGTTTATGTAACGGTATCTGAGCTAAATTGAAAACCTTCTTTTATGTATCACCCCACCTCACCTTTCCCGTTAAGCAGCCATAGTGTGTTTTCTGCATGTGTGACTCTGTTCTGTTTTGTAATTCAGTTCAAGTGTAACGGTTTTTACATTCCCTCTATCAGTGATACTTTAGGAGAAGTGTCCTTTTCTGTGTGACTTATTTCACTTAGAATGGTCGTACCTAAATCCACTCATCATGCTGCTACTAACCTTACGACATTGATTTCATGGCTGAGTGATATTCCATTGTACATAAGGACCACCACTTCTTTATCCATTTTTCTCTTTCCTGGGATATTGAAGGTGGAATGAAGTGGAGGTCCTGGTCAACAGAGCAGCCCTAAACTTTGGGGTGCTTGTGTCTTGCTGATTTTTAATTTTCCCAATTTATACCCCCATGAGTGGAAGTGCCCTATGCTCTCTAAGCTGTGTTTTTCAGATGTTTCAGGACTCACCGGACACTTCTCCAGAGTGGCTCTTGGCAATTTACATCCCGCCCATCAGTGTAGCAAGGCTCCCATTTCTCCATGGCCTGTCCTGCATTTCTGGTTTTGACACTTTTTTCAGCATGGCCCTTTTGACCGATGGGAAGCGAGACTTCTTTGTAGCGCTGATTTGCCTTTCCAGGTTGCTTGGTTGGCCAAAAAGGGCGTATGCGTTTTTTCCTGAATATATTCAGGAAAAAACGCATACGCCCTTTTTGGCCAAGGGCATCATTGTCAACGTTTTGCCGCTTTTCATGTGCTTTAAAGGCGATTCGAATATACCTCCTGAAATCTGTTTCCTGCAATTCTGCCTTGATTTCAAATCCTCTTCTTTGCCTTCCCTCAATATATTTGTGGACGAGAGTTATCATTTATAACTCTGCAGGTTTGTGAATTGCAGTGCCCTGAAGCTCCATTTTACAACTCGCTTTTTTGGGAGCTGGCCGCAAAAGCGCAGGATGGCTTCAGGCCCTGTTCTGGTTCCGGGGGGCAGGCTGAGCCTGTGGTTAATTCTTCTTCCTGATGGGAAAATAGAGTGACCTGTGCCTGTCCCAACACCAAGAGCTAGTCTCTCGTTGGTTCCACGTCTTCCCGTTCATCCTCAGGACAAATTGCAACCTGTACGGAACAGGAGGTTAAAGGTGCTGATGCTCCAAGTAGGGAGATTGCTAGTAAAGCGGCTGGAATGGCGAATCCGGGCACAAGGAGATGAGAAATGAGGTGCGTTTTAGAAACCTTTCCCCATCACACGGTGTACCATCTTCTGGGTTTCTCATGCATGTTTTCGATGTAGGAAGATGCCCTTGAACCTGGAGATTTGGGACCCATGCGATCGGTACCACGCAGTATTACTTTAAAGGGTCTGTGTTTGCTCACCCAACCTCACCAAACCTCTCAGCCCCAAGAGTGTCCACCCTTATGTCTCATCCAGCTGTGGGTCTAGATATGGTCAATCCAGGTTGCATCACAGGCCCTGAACGCATTGTGTAAGAATTTCTCTCTCTTTCACTGTCTTTGTTTCATGGGTTTTTCAAAGTAATTTATTTTCATAATGGGATTTAGCTGCTTTTCACTGCTGTGTTTATGCCGCTTTACACCCACTTGACACACTAACAGAGAGATATCAATACATAGGTTTTACGATTATTACTAGTCAGATATATTCTTGTGCCGTGAATAGGGCGTGTTGAGTCCAGTTCTCTGAGCAAGGAGTAGGTCTTGTCTATTACATATTGGGTTTATGGAACGGTATCTGAGCTAAATTGAAAACCTTCTTTTATGTATCACCCCACCTCACCTTTCCCGTTAAGCAGCCATAGTGTGTTTTCTGCATGTGTGACTCTGTTCTGTTTTGTAATTCAGTTCAAGTGTAACGGTTTTTACATTCCCTCTATCAGTGATACCTTATGAGAAGTTTCCTTTTCTGTGTGACTTATTTCACTTAGAATCGTCGTACCTAAATCCACTCATCATGCTGCTACTAGCCTTATGACATTGATTTCATGGCTGAGTGATATTCCATTGTACATAAGGACCACAACTTCTTTACCCATTTTTCTCTTTCCTGGGATATTTAAGGTGGAATGAAGTGGAAGTCCTGGTCAACAGAGCAGCCCTAAACTTTGGGGTGCTTGTGTCTTGCTGATTTTTAATTTTCCCAATTTATACCCCCATGAGTGGAAGTGCCCTATGCTCTCTAAGCTGTGTTTTTCAGATGTTTCAGGACTCACCGGACACTTCTCCACAGTGGCTGTTGGCAATTTACATCCCGCCCATCAGTGTAGCAAGGCTCCCATTTCTCCATGGCCTGTCCTGCATTTCTGGTTTTGACACTTTTTTCAGCATGGCCCTTTTGACCGATGGGAAGCGAGACTTCTTTGTAGCGCTGATTTGCCTTTCCAGGTTGCTTGGTTGGCCAAAAAGGGCGTATGCGTTTTTTCCTGAATATATTCAGGAAAAAACGCATACGCCCTTTTTGGCCAAGGGCATCATTGTCAACGTTTTGCCGCTTTTCATGTGCTTTAAATGCGATTCGAATCTACCTCCTGAAATCTGTTTCCTGCAATTCTGCCTTGATTTCATATCCTCTTCTTTGCCTTCCCTCAATATATTTGTGGACGAGAGTTATCATTTATAACTCTGCAGGTTTGTGAATTGCAGTGCCCTGAACCTCCATTTTACAACTCGTTTTTAAGTGAGCTGGCCGCAAAATCGCAGAATGGCTTCAGGCCCTGTTCTGGTTCCGGGGGGCAGGCTGAGCCTTTGGTTAATTCTTCTTTCTGATGGGAATATAGAGTGACCTGTGCCGGTCCCAACACCAAGAGCTAGTCTCTCGTTGGTTCCACGTCTTCCCGTTTATCCTCAGGACAGATTGCAACCTGTATGGAACAGGAGGTTAAAGGTGCTGATGCTCCAAGTAGGGAGCTTTCTAGTAAAGCGGCTGGAATGGCGAACCCGGGCACAAGGAGATGAGAAATGAGGTGCGTTTTAGAAACCTTTCCCCATCACACGGTGTACCATCTTCTGGGTTTCTCATGCATGTTTTCGATGTAGGAAGATGCCCTTGAACCTGGAGATTTGGGACCCATGCGATGGGTACCACGCAGTATTACTTGAAAGGGTCTGTGTTTGCTCACCCAACCTCACCAAACCTCTTAGCCCCAAGAGTGTCCACCCTTATGTCTCATCCAGCTGTGGGTCTAGATATGGTCAATCCAGGTTGCATCACAGCCCCTGAACGCATTGTCTAAGAATTTCTCTCACTTTCACTGTCTTTCTTTCATGGGTGTTTCAAAGTAATTTATTTTTATAATGGGGTTTAGCTGCTTTTCACTGCTGTGTTTATGCCGCTTTACACCCACTTGACACACTAACAGAGAGATATCAATACATAGGTTTTACGATTATTATTAGTCAGATATATTCTTGTGTGGTGAATAGGGCGTGTTGAGTCCAGTTCTCTGAGCAAGGAGTAGGTCTTGTCTATTACATATTGGGTTTATGGAACGGTATCTGAGGTAATTTGATACCCTTGTTTTATGTATCACCCCACCTCACCTTTCCCGTTAAGCAGCCATAGTGTGTTTTCTGCATGTGTGACTCTGTTCTGTTTTGTAATTCAGTTCAAGTGTAACGGTTTTTACATTCCCTCTATCAGTGATACCTTATGAGAAGTGTCCTTTTCTGTGTGACTTATTTCCCTTAGAATCGTCGTACCTAAATCCACTCATCATGCTGCTACTAACCTTACGACATTGATTTCATGGCTGAGTGATATTCCATTGTACATAAGGACCACAACTTCTTTATCCATTTTTCTCTTTCCTGGGATATTTAAGGTGGAATGAAGTGGAGGTCCTGGTCAACAGAGCAGCCCTAAACTTTGGGGTGCTTGTGTCTTGCTGATTTTTAATTTTCCCAATTTATACCCCCATGAGTGGAAGTGCCCTATGCTCTCTAAGCTGTGTTTTTCAGATGTTTCAGGACTCACCGGACACTTCTCCAGAGTGGCTCTTGGCAATTTACATCCCGCCCATCAGTGTAGCAAGGCTCCCATTTCTCCATGGCCTGTCCTGCATTTCTGGTTTTGACACTTTTTTCAGCATGGCCCTTTTGACCGATGGGAAGCGAGACTTCTTTGTAGCGCTGATTTGCCTTTCCAGGTTGCTTGGTTGGCCAAAAAGGGCGTATGCGTTTTTTCCTGAATATATTCAGGAAAAAACGCATACGCCCTTTTTGGCCAAGGGCATCATTGTCAACGTTTTGCCGCTTTTCATGTGCTTTAAAGGCGATTCGTATCTACCTCCTGAAATCTGTTTCCTGCAATTCTGCCATGATTTCAAATCCTTTTCTTTGCCTTCCCTCAATATATTTGTGGACGAGAGTTATCCTTTATAACTCTGCAGGTTTGTGAATTGCAGTGCCCTGAACCTCCATTTTACAACTCGCTTTTTTGGTAGCTGGCCGCAAAAGGGCAGGACGGCTTCAGGCCCTGTTCTGGTTCCAGGGGGCAGGATGAGCCTGTGGTTAATTCTTCTTTCTGATGGGAATATAGAGTGACCTGTGCCTGTCCCAACACCAAGAGCTAGTCTCTCGTTGGTTCCACGTCTTCCCGTTTATCCTCAGGACAGATTGCAACCTGTATGGAACAGGAGGTTAAAGGTGCTGATGCTCCAAGTAGGGAGCTTGCTAGTAAAGTGGCTGGAATTGCGAACCCAGGCACAAGGAGATGAGAAATGAGGTGCGTTTTAGAAACCTTTCCCCATCACACGGTGTACCATCTTCTGGGTTTCTCATGCATGTTTTTGATGTAGGAAGATGCCCTTGAACCTGGAGATTTGGGACCCATGCGATGGGTACCACGCAGTATTACTTTAAAGGGTCTGTGTTTGCTCACCCAACCTCACCAAACGTCTCAGCCCCAAGAGTGTCCACCCTTATGTCTCATCCAGCTGTGCGTCTAGATATGGTCAATCCAGGTTGCATCACAGCCCCTGAACGCATTGTCTAAGAATTTCTCTCTCTTTCACTGTCTTTGTTTCATGGGTGTTTCAAAGTAATTTATTTTTATAATGGGGTTTAGCTGCTTTTCACTGCTGTGTTTATGCCGCTTTACACCCACTTGACACACTAACAGAGAGATATCAATACATAGGTTTTACGATTATTATTAGTCAGATATATTCTTGTGCGGTGAATAGGGCGTGTTGTGTCCACTTCTCTGAGCAAGGAGTAGGTCTTGTCTATTACATATTGGGTTTATGGAACGGTATCTGAGCTAATTTGATACCCTTGTTTTATGTATCACCCCACCTCACATTTCCCGTTAAGCAGCCATAGTGTGTTTTCTGCATGTGTGACTCTGTTCTGTTTTGTAATTCAGTTCAAGTGTAACGGTTTTTACATTCCCTCTATCAGTGATACCTTATGAGAAGTGTCCTTTTCTGTGTGACTTATTTCACTTAGAATCGTCGTACCTAAATCCACTCATCATGCTGCTACTAACCTTACAACATTGATTTCATGGCTGAGTGATATTCCATTGTACATAAGGACCACCACTTCTTTATCCATTTTTCTCTTTCCTGGGATATTGAAGGTGGAATGAAGTGGAGGTCCTGGTCAACAGAGCAGCCCTAAACTTTGGGGTGCTTGTGTCTTGCTGATTTTTAATTTTCCCAATTTATACCCCCATGAGTGGAAGTGCCCTATGCTCTCTAAGCTGTGTTTTTCAGATGTTTCAGGACTCACCGGACACTTCTCCAGAGTGGCTCTTGGCAATTTACATCCCGCCCATCAGTGTAGCAAGGCTCCCATTTCTCCATGGCCTGTCCTGCATTTCTGGTTTTGACACTTTTTTCAGCATGGCCCTTTTGACCGATGGGAAGCGAGACTTCTTTGTAGCGCTGATTTGCCTTTCCAGGTTGCTTGGTTGGCCAAAATGGGCGTATGCGTTTTTTCCTGAATATATTCAGGAAAAAACGCATACGCCCTTTTTGGCCAAGGGCATCATTGTCAACGTTTTGCCGCTTTTCATGTGCTTTAAAGGCGATTCGAATATACCTCCTGAAATCTGTTTCCTGCAATTCTGCCTTGATTTCAAATCCTCTTCTTTGCCTTCCCTCAATATATTTGTGGACGACAGTTATCATTTATAACTCTGCAGGTTTGTGAATTGCAGTGCCCTGAAGCTCCATTTTACAACTCGCTTTTTTGGGAGCTGGCCGCAAAAGCGCAGGATGGCTTCAGGCCCTGTTCTGGTTCCGGGGGGCAGGCTGAGCCTGTGGTTAATTCTTCTTCCTGATGGGAAAATAGAGTGACCTGTGCCTGTCCCAACACCAAGAGCTAGTCTCTCGTTGGTTCCACGTCTTCCCGTTCATCCTCAGGACAAATTGCAACCTGTACGGAACAGGAGGTTAAAGGTGCTGATGCTCCAAGTAGGGAGATTGCTAGTAAAGCGGCTGGAATGGCGAATCCGGGCACAAGGAGATGAGAAATGAGGTGCGTTTTAGAAACCTTTCCCCATCACACGGTGTACCATCTTCTGGGTTTCTCATGCATGTTTTCGATGTAGGAAGATGCCCTTGAACCTGGAGATTTGGGACCCATGCGATGGGTACCACGCAGTATTACTTTAAAGGGTCTGTGTTTGCTCACCCAACCTCACCAAACCTCTCAGCCCCAAGAGTGTCCACCCTTATGTCTCATCCAGCTGTGGGTCTAGATATGGTCAATCCAGGTTGCATCACAGGCCCTGAACGCATTGTGTAAGAATTTCTCTCTCTTTCACTGTCTTTGTTTCATGGGTTTTTCAAAGTAATTTATTTTCATAATGGGATTTAGCTGCTTTTCACTGCTGTGTTTATGCCGCTTTACACCCACTTGACACACTAACAGAGAGATATCAATACATAGGTTTTACGATTATTACTAGTCAGATATATTCTTGTGCCGTGAATAGGGCGTGTTGAGTCCAGTTCTCTGAGCAAGGAGTAGGTCTTGTCTATTACATATTGGGTTTATGGAACGGTATCTGAGCTAATTTGATACCCTTGTTTTATGTATCACCCCACCTCACCTTTCCCGTTAAGCAGCCATAGTGTGTTTTCTGCATGTGTGACTCTGTTCTGTTTTGTAATTCAGTTCAAGTGTAACGGTTTTTACATTCCCTCTATCAGTGATACCTTATGAGAAGTGTCCTTTTCTGTGTGACTTATTTCCCTTAGAATCGTCGTACCTAAATCCACTCATCATGCTGCTACTAACCTTACGACATTGATTTCATGGCTGAGTGATATTCCATTGTACATAAGGACCACAACTTCTTTATCCATTTTTCTCTTTCCTGGGATATTGAAGGTGGAATGAAGTGGAGGTCCTGGTCAACAGAGCAGCCCTAAACTTTGGGGTGCTTGTGTCTTGCTGATTTTTAATTTTCCCAATTTATACCCCCATGAGTGGAAGTGCCCTATGCTCTCTAAGCTGTGTTTTTCAGATGTTTCAGGACTCACCGGACACTTCTCCAGAGTGGCTCTTGGCAATTTACATCCCGCCCATCAGTGTAGCAAGGCTCCCATTTCTCCATGGCCTGTCCTGCATTTCTGGTTTTGACACTTTTTTCAGCATGGCCCTTTTGACCGATGGGAAGCGAGACTTCTTTGTAGCGCTGATTTGCCTTTCCAGGTTGCTTGGTTGGCCAAAAAGGGCGTATGCGTTTTTTCCTGAATATATTCAGGAAAAAACGCATACGCCCTTTTTGGCCAAGGGCATCATTGTCAACGTTTTGCCGCTTTTCATGTGCTTTAAAGGCGATTCGTATCTACCTCCTGAAATCTGTTTCCTGCAATTCTGCCATGATTTCAAATCCTTTTCTTTGCCTTCCCTCAATATATTTGTGGACGAGAGTTATCCTTTATAACTCTGCAGGTTTGTGAATTGCAGTGCCCTGAACCTCCATTTTACAACTCGCTTTTTTGGTAGCTGGCCGCAAAAGGGCAGGACGGCTTCAGGCCCTGTTCTGGTTCCAGGGGGCAGGATGAGCCTGTGGTTAATTCTTCTTTCTGATGGGAATATAGAGTGACCTGTGCCTGTCCCAACACCAAGAGCTAGTCTCTCGTTGGTTCCACGTCTTCCCGTTTATCCTCAGGACAGATTGCAACCTGTATGGAACAGGAGGTTAAAGGTGCTGATGCTCCAAGTAGGGAGCTTGCTAGTAAAGTGGCTGGAATTGCGAACCCAGGCACAAGGAGATGAGAAATGAGGTGCGTTTTAGAAACCTTTCCCCATCACACGGTGTACCATCTTCTGGGTTTCTCATGCATGTTTTTGATGTAGGAAGATGCCCTTGAACCTGGAGATTTGGGACCCATGCGATGGGTACCACGCAGTATTACTTTAAAGGGTCTGTGTTTGCTCACCCAACCTCACCAAACGTCTCAGCCCCAAGAGTGTCCACCCTTATGTCTCATCCAGCTGTGCGTCTAGATATGGTCAATCCAGGTTGCATCACAGCCCCTGAACGCATTGTCTAAGAATTTCTCTCTCTTTCACTGTCTTTGTTTCATGGGTGTTTCAAAGTAATTTATTTTTATAATGGGGTTTAGCTGCTTTTCACTGCTGTGTTTATGCAGCTTTACACCCACTTGACACACTAACAGAGAGATATCAATACATAGGTTTTACGATTATTATTAGTCAGATATATTCTTGTGCGGTGAATAGGGCGTGTTGTGTCCACTTCTCTGAGCAAGGAGTAGGTCTTGTCTATTACATATTGGGTTTATGGAACGGTATCTGAGCTAAATTGAAAACCTTCTTTTATGTATCACCCCACCTCACCTTTCCCGTTAAGCAGCCATAGTGTGTTTTCTGCATGTGTGACTCTGTTCTGTTTTGTAATTCAGTTCAAGTGTAACGGTTTTTACATTCCCGCTATCAGTGATACTTTATGAGAAGTGTCCTTTTCTGTGTGACTTATTTCACTTAGAATGGTCGTACCTAAATCCACTCATCATGCTGCTACTAACCTTACGACATTGATTTCATGGCTGAGTGATATTCCATTGTACATAAGGACCACCACTTCTTTATCCATTTTTCTCTTTCCTGGGATATTGAAGGTGGAATGAAGTGGAGGTCCTGGTCAACAGAGCAGCCCTAAACTTTGGGGTGCTTGTGTCTTGCTGATTTTTAATTTTCCCAATTTATACCCCCATGAGTGGAAGTGCCCTATGCTCTCTAAGCTGTGTTTTTCAGATGTTTCAGGACTCACCGGACACTTCTCCAGAGTGGCTCTTGGCAATTTACATCCCGCCCATCAGTGTAGCAAGGCTCCCATTTCTCCATGGCCTGTCCTGCATTTCTGGTTTTGACACTTTTTTCAGCATGGCCCTTTTGACCGATGGGAAGCGAGACTTCTTTGTAGCGCTGATTTGCCTTTCCAGGTTGCTTGGTTGGCCAAAAAGGGCGTATGCGTTTTTTCCTGAATATATTCAGGAAAAAACGCATACGCCCTTTTTGGCCAAGGGCATCATTGTCAACGTATTGCCGCTTTTCATGTGCTTTAAAGGCGATTCGAATATACCTCCTGAAATCTGTTTCCTGCAATTCTGCCTTGATTTCAAATCCTCTTCTTTGCCTTCCCTCAATATATTTGTGGACGAGAGTTATCATTTATAACTCTGCAGGTTTGTGAATTGCAGTGCCCTGAAGCTCCATTTTACAACTCGCTTTTTTGGGAGCTGGCCGCAAAAGCGCAGGATGGCTTCAGGCCCTGTTCTGGTTCCGGGGAGCAGGCTGAGCCTGTGGTTAATTCTTCTTCCTGATGGGAAAATAGAGTGACCTGTGCCTGTCCCAACACCAAGAGCTAGTCTCTCGTTGGTTCCACGTCTTCCCGTTCATCCTCAGGACAAATTGCAACCTGTACGGAACAGGAGGTTAAAGGTGCTGATGCTCCAAGTAGGGAGATTGCTAGTAAAGCGGCTGGAATGGCGAATCCGGGCACAAGGAGATGAGAAATGAGGTGCGTTTTAGAAACCTTTCCCCATCACACGGTGTACCATCTTCTGGGTTTCTCATGCATGTTTTCGATGTAGGAAGATGCCCTTGAACCTGGAGATTTGGGACCCATGCGATGGGTACCACGCAGTATTACTTTAAAGGGTCTGTGTTTGCTCACCCAACCTCACCAAACCTCTCAGCCCCAAGAGTGTCCACCCTTATGTCTCATCCAGCTGTGGGTCTAGATATGGTCAATCCAGGTTGCATCACAGGCCCTGAACGCATTGTGTAAGAATTTCTCTCTCTTTCACTGTCTTTGTTTCATGGGTTTTTCAAAGTAATTTATTTTCATAATGGGATTTAGCTGCTTTTCACTGCTGTGTTTATGCCGCTTTACACCCACTTGACACACTAACAGAGAGATATCAATACATAGGTTTTACGATTATTACTAGTCAGATATATTCTTGTGCCATGAATAGGGCGTGTTGAGTCCAGTTCTCTGAGCAAGGAGTAGGTCTTGTCTATTACATATTGGGTTTATGGAACGGTATCTGAGCTAAATTGAAAACCTTCTTTTATGTATCACCCCACATCACCTTTCCCGTTAAGCAGCCATAGTGTGTTTTCTGCATGTGTGACTCTGTTCTGTTTTGTAATTCAGTTCAAGTGTAACGGTTTTTACATTCCCTCTATCAGTGATACCTTATGAGAAGTGTCCTTTTCTGTGTGACTTATTTCACTTAGAATCGTCGTACCTAAATCCACTCATCATGCTGCTACTAGCCTTATGACATTGATTTCATGGCTGAGTGATATTCCATTGTACATAAGTACCACAACTTCTTTACCCATTTTTCTCTTTCCTGGGATATTTAAGGTGGAATGAAGTGGAAGTCCTGGTCAACAGAGCAGCCCTAAACTTTGGGGTGCTTGTGTCTTGCTGATTTTTAATTTTCCCAATTTATACCCCCATGAGTGGAAGTGCCCTATGCTCTCTAAGCTGTGTTTTTCAGATGTTTCAGGACTCACCGTACACTTCTCCACAGTGGCTGTTGGCAATTTACATCCCGCCCATCAGTGTAGCAAGGCTCCCATTTCTCCATGGCCTGTCCTGCATTTCTGGTTTTGACACTTTTTTCAGCATGGCCCTTTTGACCGATGGGAAGCGAGACTTCTTTGTAGCGCTGATTTGCCTTTCCAGGTTGCTTGGTTGGCCAAAAAGGGCGTATGCGTTTTTTCCTGAATATATTCAGGAAAAAACGCATACGCCCTTTTTGGCCAAGGGCATCATTGTCAACGTTTTGCCGCTTTTCATGTGCTTTAAATGCGATTCGAATCTACCTCCTGAAATCTGTTTCCTGCAATTCTGCCTTGATTTCATATCCTCTTCTTTGCCTTCCCTCAATATATTTGTGGACGAGAGTTATCATTTATAACTCTGCAGGTTTGTGAATTGCAGTGCCCTGAACCTCCATTTTACAACTCGTTTTTAAGGGAGCTGGCCGCAAAATCGCAGAATGGCTTCAGGCCCTGTTCTGGTTCCGGGGGGCAGGCTGAGCCTGTGGTTAATTCTTCTTTCTGATGGGAATATAGAGTGACCTGTGCCTGTCCCAACACCAAGAGCTAGTCTCTCGCTGGTTCCACGTCTTCCCGTTTATCCTCAGGACAGATTGCAACCTGTATGGAACAGGAGGTTAAAGGTGCTGATGCTCCAAGTAGGGAGCTTTCTAGTAAAGCGGCTGGAATGGCGAACCCGGGCACAAGGAGATGAGAAATGAGGTGCCTTTTAGAAACCTTTCCCCATCACACGGTGTACCATCTTCTGGGTTTCTCATGCATGTTTTCGATGTAGGAAGATGCCCTTGAACCTGGAGATTTGGGACCCATGCGATGGGTACCACGCAGTATTACTTGAAAGGGTCTGTGTTTGCTCACCCAACCTCACCAAACCTCTTAGCCCCAAGAGTGTCCACCCTTATGTCTCATCCAGCTGTGGGTCTAGATATGGTCAATCCAGGTTGCATCACAGCCCCTGAACGCATTGTCTAAGAATTTCTCTCACTTTCACTGTCTTTCTTTCATGGGTGTTTCAAAGTAATTTATTTTTATAATGGGGTTTAGCTGCTTTTCACTGCTGTGTTTATGCCGCTTTACACCCACTTGACACACTAACAGAGAGATATCAATACATAGGTTTTACGATTATTATTAGTCAGATATATTCTTGTGTGGTGAATAGGGCGTGTTGAGTCCAGTTCTCTGAGCAAGGAGTAGGTCTTGTCTATTACATATTGGGTTTATGGAACGGTATCTGAGCTAATTTGATACCCTTGTTTTATGTATCACCCCACCTCACCTTTCCCGTTAAGCAGCCATAGTGTGTTTTCTGCATGTGTGACTCTGTTCTGTTTTGTAATTCAGTTCAAGTGTAACGGTTTTTACATTCCCTCTATCAGTGATACCTTATGAGAAGTGTCCTTTTCTGTGTGACTTATTTCACTTAGAATCGTCGTACCTAAATCCACTCATCATGCTGCTACTAACCTTACGACATTGATTTCATGGCTGAGTGATATTCCATTGTACATAAGGACCACAACTTCTTTATCCATTTTTCTCTTTCCTGGGATATTTAAGGTGGAATGAAGTGGAGGTCCTGGTCAACAGAGCAGCCCTAAACTTTGGGGTGCTTGTGTCTTGCTGATTTTTAATTTTCCCAATTTATACCCCCATGAGTGGAAGTGCCCTATGCTCTCTAAGCTGTGTTTTTCAGATGTTTCAGGACTCACCGGACACTTCTCCAGAGTGGCTCTTGGCAATTTAC
This sequence comes from Balaenoptera borealis, assembly GCF_965194805.1. Classification (NCBI taxonomy): domain Eukaryota; kingdom Metazoa; phylum Chordata; class Mammalia; order Artiodactyla; family Balaenopteridae; genus Balaenoptera; species Balaenoptera borealis. The sequence continues at coordinate 618,401 of NW_028123937.1, read as the reverse complement.
ATCCCGCCCATCAGTGTAGCAAGGCTCCCATTTCTCCATGGCCTGTCCTGCATTTCTGGTTTTGACACTTTTTTCAGCATGGCCCTTTTGACCGATGGGAAGCGAGACTTCTTTGTAGCGCTGATTTGCCTTTCCAGGTTGCTTGGTTGGCCAAAAAGGGCGTATGCGTTTTTTCCTGAATATATTCAGGAAAAAACGCATACGCCCTTTTTGGCCAAGGGCATCATTGTCAACGTTTTGCCGCTTTTCATGTGCTTTAAAGGCGATTCGTATCCACCTCCTGAAATCTGTTTCCTGCAATTCTGCCATGATTTCAAATCCTTTTCTTTGCCTTCCCTCAATATATTTGTGGACGAGAGTTATCCTTTATAACTCTGCAGGTTTGTGAATTGCAGTGCCCTGAACCTCCATTTTACAACTCGCTTTTTTGGTAGCTGGCCGCAAAAGGGCAGGACGGCTTCAGGCCCTGTTCTGGTTCCAGGGGGCAGGATGAGCCTGTGGTTAATTCTTCTTTCTGATGGGAATATAGAGTGACCTGTGCCTGTCCCAACACCAAGAGCTAGTCTCTCGTTGGTTCCACGTCTTCCCGTTTATCCTCAGGACAGATTGCAACCTGTATGGAACAGGAGGTTAAAGGTGCTGATGCTCCAAGTAGGGAGCTTGCTAGTAAAGTGGCTGGAATTGCGAACCCAGGCACAAGGAGATGAGAAATGAGGTGCGTTTTAGAAACCTTTCCCCATCACACGGTGTACCATCTTCTGGGTTTCTCATGCATGTTTTTGATGTAGGAAGATGCCCTTGAACCTGGAGATTTGGGACCCATGCGATGGGTACCACGCAGTATTACTTTAAAGGGTCTGTGTTTGCTCACCCAACCTCACCAAACGTCTCAGCCCCAAGAGTGTCCACCCTTATGTCTCATCCAGCTGTGCGTCTAGATATGGTCAATCCAGGTTGCATCACAGCCCCTGAACGCATTGTCTAAGAATTTCTCTCTCTTTCACTGTCTTTGTTTCATGGGTGTTTCAAAGTAATTTATTTTTATAATGGGGTTTAGCTGCTTTTCACTGCTGTGTTTATGCCGCTTTACACCCACTTGACACACTAACAGAGAGATATCAATACATAGGTTTTACGATTATTATTAGTCAGATATATTCTTGTGCGGTGAATAGGGCGTGTTGTGTCCACTTCTCTGAGCAAGGAGTAGGTCTTGTCTATTACATATTGGGTTTATGGAACGGTATCTGAGCTAATTTGATACCCTTGTTTTATGTATCACCCCACCTCACATTTCCCGTTAAGCAGCCATAGTGTGTTTTCTGCATGTGTGACTCTGTTCTGTTTTGTAATTCAGTTCAAGTGTAACGGTTTTTACATTCCCTCTATCAGTGATACCTTATGAGAAGTGTCCTTTTCTGTGTGACTTATTTCACTTAGAATCGTCGTACCTAAATCCACTCATCATGCTGCTACTAACCTTACGACATTGATTTCATGGCTGAGTGATATTCCATTGTACATAAGGACCACCACTTCTTTATCCATTTTTCTCTTTCCTGGGATATTGAAGGTGGAATGAAGTGGAGGTCCTGGTCAACAGAGCAGCCCTAAACTTTGGGGTGCTTGTGTCTTGCTGATTTTTAATTTTCCCAATTTATACCCCCATGAGTGGAAGTGCCCTATGCTCTCTAAGCTGTGTTTTTCAGATGTTTCAGGACTCACCGGACACTTCTCCAGAGTGGCTCTTGGCAATTTACATCCCGCCCATCAGTGTAGCAAGGCTCCCATTTCTCCATGGCCTGTCCTGCATTTCTGGTTTTGACACTTTTTTCAGCATGGCCCTTTTGACCGATGGGAAGCGAGACTTCTTTGTAGCGCTGATTTGCCTTTCCAGGTTGCTTGGTTGGCCAAAATGGGCGTATGCGTTTTTTCCTGAATATATTCAGGAAAAAACGCATACGCCCTTTTTGGCCAAGGGCATCATTGTCAACGTTTTGCCGCTTTTCATGTGCTTTAAAGGCGATTCGAATATACCTCCTGAAATCTGTTTCCTGCAATTCTGCCTTGATTTCAAATCCTCTTCTTTGCCTTCCCTCAATATATTTGTGGACGAGAGTTATCCTTTATAACTCTGCAGGTTTGTGAATTGCAGTGCCCTGAAGCTCCATTTTACAACTCGCTTTTTTGGGAGCTGGCCGCAAAAGCGCAGGATGGCTTCAGGCCCTGTTCTGGTTGCGGGGGGCAGGCTGAGCCTGTGGTTAATTCTTCTTCCTGATGGGAAAATAGAGTGACCTGTGCCTGTCCCAACACCAAGAGCTAGTCTCTCATTGGTTCCACGTCTTCCCGTTCATCCTCAGGACAAATTGCAACCTGTAGGGAACAGGAGGTTAAAGGTGCTGATGCTCCAAGTAGGGAGATTGCTAGTAAAGCGGCTGGAATGGCGAACCCGGGCACAAGGAGATGAGAAATGAGGTGCGTTTTAGAAACCTTTCCCCATCACACGGTGTACCATCTTCTGGGTTTCTCATGCATGTTTTCGATGTAGGAAGATGCCCTTGAACCTGGAGATTTGGGACCCATGCGATGGGTACCACGCAGTATTACTTTAAAGGGTCTGTGTTTGCTCACCCAAGCTCACCAAACCTCTCAGCCCCAAGAGTGTCCACCCTTATGTCTCATCCAGCTGTGGGTCTAGATATGGTCAATCCAGGTTGCATCACAGGCCCTGAACGCATTGTGTAAGAATTTCTCTCTCTTTCACTGTCTTTGTTTCATGGGTTTTTCAAAGTAATTTATTTTCATAATGGGATTTCGCTGCTTTTCACTGCTGTGTTTATGCCGCTTTACACCCACTTGACACACTAACAGAGAGATATCAATACATAGGTTTTACGATTATTACTAGTCAGATATATTCTTGTGCCGTGAATAGGGCGTGTTGAGTCCAGTTCTCTGAGCAAGGAGTAGGTCTTGTCTATTACATATTGGGTTTATGGAACGGTATCTGAGCTAAATTGAAAACCTTCTTTTATGTATCACCCCACCTCACCTTTCCCGTTAAGCAGCCATAGTGTGTTTTCTGCATGTGTGACTCTGTTCTGTTTTGTAATTCAGTTCAAGTGTAACGGTTTTTACATTCCCTCTATCAGTGATACCTTATGAGAAGTGTCCTTTTCTGTGTGACTTATTTCACTTAGAATCGTCGTACCTAAATCCACTCATCATGCTGCTACTAGCCTTATGACATTGATTTCATGGCTGAGTGATATTCCATTGTACATAAGGACCACAACTTCTTTACCCATTTTTCTCTTTCCTGGGATATTGAAGGTGGAATGAAGTGGAGGTCCTGGTCAACAGAGCAGCCCTAAACTTTGGGGTGCTTGTGTCTTGCTGATTTTTAATTTTCCCAATTTATACCCCCATGAGTGGAAGTGCCCTATGCTCTCTAAGCTGTGTTTTTCAGATGTTTCAGGACTCACCGGACACTTCTCCAGAGTGGCTCTTGGCAATTTACATCCCGCCCATCAGTGTAGCAAGGCTCCCATTTCTCCATGGCCTGTCCTGCATTTCTGGTTTTGACACTTTTTTCAGCATGGCCCTTTTGACCGATGGGAAGCGAGACTTCTTTGTAGCGCTGATTTGCCTTTCCAGGTTGCTTGGTTGGCCAAAAAGGGCGTATGCGTTTTTTCCTGAATATATTCAGGAAAAAACGCATACGCCCTTTTTGGCCAAGGGCATCATTGTCAACGTTTTGCCGCTTTTCATGTGCTTTAAATGCGATTCGAATCTACCTCCTGAAATCTGTTTCCTGCAATTCTGCCTTGATTTCATATCCTCTTCTTTGCCTTCCCTCAATATATTTGTGGAGGAGAGTTATCATTTATAACTCTGCAGGTTTGTGAATTGCAGTGCCCTGAACCTCCATTTTACAACTCGTTTTTAAGGGAGCTGGCCGCAAAATCGCAGAATGGCTTCAGGCCCTGTTCTGGTTCCGGGGGGCAGGCTGAGCCTGTGGTTAATTCTTCTTTCTGATGGGAATATAGAGTGACCTGTGCCTGTCCCAACACCAAGAGCTAGTCTCTCGTTGGTTCCACGTCTTCCCGTTTATCCTCAGGACAGATTGCAACCTGTATGGAACAGGAGGTTAAAGGTGCTGATGCTCCAAGTAGGGAGCTTTCTAGTAAAGCGGCTGGAATGGCGAACCCGGGCACAAGGAGATGAGAAATGAGGTGCCTTTTAGAAACCTTTCCCCATCACACGGTGTACCATCTTCTGGGTTTCTCATGCATGTTTTCGATGTAGGAAGATGCCCTTGAACCTGGAGATTTGGGACCCATGCGATGGGTACCACGCAGTATTACTTGAAAGGATCTGTGTTTGCTCACCCAACCTCACCAAACTTCTCAGCCCCAAGAGTGTCCACCCTTATGTCTCATCCAGCTGTGGGTCTAGATATGGTCAATCCAGGTTGCATCACAGGCCCTGAACGCATTGTGTAAGAATTTCTCTCACTTTCACTGTCTTTATTTCATGGGTGTTTCAAAGTAATTTATTTTTATAATGGGGTTTAGCTGCTTTTCACTGCTGTGTTTATGCCGCTTTACACCCACTTGACACACTAACAGAGAGATATCAATACATAGGTTTTACGATTATTATTAGTCAGATATATTCTTGTGTGGTGAATAGGGCGTGTTGAGTCCAGTTCTCTGAGCAAGGAGTAGGTCTTGTCTATTACATATTGGGTTTATGGAACGGTATCTGAGCTAATTTGATACCCTTGTTTTATGTATCACCCCACCTCACCTTTCCCGTTAAGCAGCCATAGTGTGTTTTCTGCATGTGTGACTCTGTTCTGTTTTGTAATTCAGTTCAAGTGTAACGGTTTTTACATTCCCTCTATCAGTGATACCTTATGAGAAGTGTCCTTTTCTGTGTGACTTATTTCACTTAGAATCGTCGTACCTAAATCCACTCATCATGCTGCTACTAACCTTACGACATTGATTTCATGGCTGAGTGATATTCCATTGTACATAAGGACCACAACTTCTTTATCCATTTTTCTCTTTCCTTGGATATTTAAGGTGGAATGAAGTGGAGGTCCTGGTCAACAGAGCAGCCCTAAACTTTGGGGTGCTTGTGTCTTGCTGATTTTTCATTTTCCCAATTTATACCCCCATGAGTGGAAGTGCCCTATGCTCTCTAAGCTGTGTTTTTCAGATGTTTCAGGACTCACCGGACACTTCTCCAGAGTGGCTCTTGGCAATTTACATCCTGCCCATCAGTGTAGCAAGGCTCCCATTTCTCCATGGCCTGTCCTGCATTTCTGGTTTTGACACTTTTTTCAGCATGGCCCTTTTGACCGATGGGAAGCGAGACTTCTTTGTAGCGCTGATTTGCCTTTCCTGGTTTCTTGGTTGGCCAAACAGGGCGTATGCGTTTTTTCCTGAATATATTCAGGAAAAAACGCATACGCCCTTTTTGGCCAAGGGCATCATTGTCAACGTTTTGCCGCTTTTCATGTGCTTTAAAGGCGATTCGTATCTATCTCCTGAAATCTGTTTCCTGCAATTCTGCCTTGATTTCAAGTCCTCTTCTTTGCCTTCCCTCAATATATTTGTGGACGAGAGTTATCATTTATAACTCTGCAGGTTTGTGAATTGCAGTGCCCTGAAGCTCCATTTTACAACTCGCTTTTTTGGGAGCTGGCCGCAAAAGCGCAGGATGGCTTCAGGCCCTGTTCTGGTTCCGGGGAGCAGGCTGAGCCTGTGGTTAATTCTTCTTCCTGATGGGAAAATAGAGTGACCTGTGCCTGTCCCAACACCAAGAGCTAGTCTCTCGTTGGTTCCACGTCTTCCCGTTCATCCTCAGGACAAATTGCAACCTGTACGGAACAGGAGGTTAAAGGTGCTGATGCTCCAAGTAGGGAGATTGCTAGTAAAGCGGCTGGAATGGCGAACCCGGGCACAAGGAGATGAGAAATAAGGTGCCTTTTAGAAACCTTTCCCCATCACACGGTGTACCATCTTCTGGGTTTCTCATGCATGTTTTCGATGTAGGAAGATGCCCTTGAACCTGGAGATTTGGGACCCATGCGATGGGTACCACGCAGTATTACTTGAAAGGATCTGTGTTTTCTCACCCAACCTCACCAAACCTCTCAGCCCCAAGAGTGTCCACCCTTATGTCTCATCCAGCTGTGGGTCTAGATATGGTCAATCCAGGTTGCATCACAGGCCCTGAACGCATTGTCTAAGAATTTCTCTCACTTTCACTGTCTTTATTTCATGGGTGTTTCAAAGTAATTTATTTTTATAATGGGGTTTAGCTGCTTTTCACTGCTGTGTTTATGCCGCTTTACACCCACTTGACACACTAACAGAGAGATATCAATACATAGGTTTTACGATTATTATTAGTCAGATATATTCTTGTGTGGTGAATAGGGCGTGTTGAGTCCAGTTCTCTGAGCAAGGAGTAGGTCTTGTCTATTACATATTGGGTTTATGGAACGGTATCTGAGCTAATTTGATACCCTTGTTTTATGTATCACCCCACCTCACCTTTCCCGTTAAGCAGCCATAGTGTGTTTTCTGCATGTGTGACTCTGTTCTGTTTTGTAATTCAGTTCAAGTGTAACGGTTTTTACATTCCCTCTATCAGTGATACCTTATGAGAAGTGTCCTTTTCTGTGTGACTTATTTCACTTAGAATCGTCGTACCTAAATCCACTCATCATGCTGCTACTAACCTTACGACATTGATTTCATGGCTGAGTGATATTCCATTGTACATAAGGACCACAACTTCTTTATCCATTTTTCTCTTTCCTTGGATATTTAAGGTGGAATGAAGTGGAGGTCCTGGTCAACAGAGCAGCCCTAAACTTTGGGGTGCTTGTGTCTTGCTGATTTTTCATTTTCCCAATTTATACCCCCATGAGTGGAAGTGCCCTATGCTCTCTAAGCTGTGTTTTTCAGATGTTTCAGGACTCACCGGACACTTCTCCAGAGTGGCTCTTGGCAATTTACATCCTGCCCATCAGTGTAGCAAGGCTCCCATTTCTCCATGGCCTGTCCTGCATTTCTGGTTTTGACACTTTTTTCAGCATGGCCCTTTTGACCGATGGGAAGCGAGACTTCTTTGTAGCGCTGATTTGCCTTTCCAGGTTGCTTGGTTGGCCAAAAAGGGCGTATGCGTTTTTTCCTGAATATATTCAGGAAAAAACGCATACGCCCTTTTTGGCCAAGGGCATCATTGTCAACGTTTTGCCGCTTTTCATGTGCTTTAAAGGCGATTCGTATCCACCTCCTGAAATCTGTTTCCTGCAATTCTGCCATGATTTCAAATCCTTTTCTTTGCCTTCCCTCAATATATTTGTGGACGAGAGTTATCCTTTATAACTCTGCAGGTTTGTGAATTGCAGTGCCCTGAACCTCCATTTTACAACTCGCTTTTTTGGTAGCTGGCCGCAAAAGGGCAGGACGGCTTCAGGCCCTGTTCTGGTTCCAGGGGGCAGGATGAGCCTGTGGTTAATTCTTCTTTCTGATGGGAATATAGAGTGACCTGTGCCTGTCCCAACACCAAGAGCTAGTCTCTCGTTGGTTCCACGTCTTCCCGTTTATCCTCAGGACAGATTGCAACCTGTATGGAACAGGAGGTTAAAGGTGCTGATGCTCCAAGTAGGGAGCTTGCTAGTAAAGTGGCTGGAATTGCGAACCCAGGCACAAGGAGATGAGAAATGAGGTGCGTTTTAGAAACCTTTCCCCATCACACGGTGTACCATCTTCTGGGTTTCTCATGCATGTTTTTGATGTAGGAAGATGCCCTTGAACCTGGAGATTTGGGACCCATGCGATGGGTACCACGCAGTATTACTTTAAAGGGTCTGTGTTTGCTCACCCAACCTCACCAAACGTCTCAGCCCCAAGAGTGTCCACCCTTATGTCTCATCCAGCTGTGCGTCTAGATATGGTCAATCCAGGTTGCATCACAGCCCCTGAACGCATTGTCTAAGAATTTCTCTCTCTTTCACTGTCTTTGTTTCATGGGTGTTTCAAAGTAATTTATTTTTATAATGGGGTTTAGCTGCTTTTCACTGCTGTGTTTATGCCGCTTTACACCCACTTGACACACTAACAGAGAGATATCAATACATAGGTTTTACGATTATTATTAGTCAGATATATTCTTGTGCGGTGAATAGGGCGTGTTGTGTCCACTTCTCTGAGCAAGGAGTAGGTCTTGTCTATTACATATTGGGTTTATGGAACGGTATCTGAGCTAATTTGATACCCTTGTTTTATGTATCACCCCACCTCACCTTTCCCGTTAAGCAGCCATAGTGTGTTTTCTGCATGTGTGACTCTGTTCTGTTTTGTAATTCAGTTCAAGTGTAACGGTTTTTACATTCCCTCTATCAGTGATACCTTATGAGAAGTGTCCTTTTCTGTGTGACTTATTTCACTTAGAATCGTCGTACCTAAATCCACTCATCATGCTGCTACTAACCTTACGACATTGATTTCATGGCTGAGTGATATTCCATTGTACATAAGGACCACCACTTCTTTATCCATTTTTCTCTTTCCTGGGATATTGAAGGTGGAATGAAGTGGAGGTCCTGGTCAACAGAGCAGCCCTAAACTTTGGGGTGCTTGTGTCTTGCTGATTTTTCATTTTCCCAATTTATACCCCCATGAGTGGAAGTGCCCTATGCTCTCTAAGCTGTGTTTTTCAGATGTTTCAGGACTCACCGGACACTTCTCCAGAGTGGCTCTTGGCAATTTACATCCTGCCCATCAGTGTAGCAAGGCTCCCATTTCTCCATGGCCTGTCCTGCATTTCTGGTTTTGACACTTTTTTCAGCATGGCCCTTTTGACCGATGGGAAGCGAGACTTCTTTGTAGCGCTGATTTGCCTTTCCTGGTTTCTTGGTTGGCCAAACAGGGCGTATGCGTTTTTTCCTGAATATATTCAGGAAAAAACGCATACGCCCTTTTTGGCCAAGGGCATCATTGTCAACGTTTTGCCGCTTTTCATGTGCTTTAAAGGCGATTCGTATCTATCTCCTGAAATCTGTTTCCTGCAATTCTGCCTTGATTTCAAGTCCTCTTCTTTGCCTTCCCTCAGTATATTTGTGGACGAGAGTTATCATTTATAACTCTGCAGGTTTGTGAATTGCAGTGCCCTGAACCTCCATTTTACAACTCGCTTTTTTGGGAGCTGGCCGCAAAAGCGCAGGATGGCTTCAGGCCCTGTTCTGGTTCCGGGGGGCAGGCTGAGCCTGTGGTAAATTCTTATTCCTGATGGGAAAATAGAGTGACCTTTGCCTGTCCCAACACCAAGAGCTAGTCTCTCGTTGGTTCCACGTCTTCCCGTTCATCCTCAGGACAAATTGCAACCTGTACGGAACAGGAGGTTAAAGGTGCTGATGCTCCAAGTAGGGAGATTGCTAGTAAAGCGGCTGGATTGGCGAACCCGGGCACAAGGAGATGAGAAATGAGGTGCGTTTTAGAAACCTTTCCCCATCACACGGTGTACCATCTTCTGGGTTTCTCATGCATGTTTTCGATGTAGGAAGATGCCCTTGACCCTGGAGATTTGGGACCCATGCGATGGGTACCACGCAGTATAACTTTAAACGGTCTGTGTTTGCTCACCAAACCTCTCAGCCCCAAGAGTGTCCACCCTTATGTCTCATCCAGCTGTGGGTCTAGATATGGTCAATCCAGGTTGCATCACAGGCCCTGAACGCATTGTGTAAGAATTTCTCTCTCTTTCACTGTCTTTGTTTCATGGGTTTTTCAAAGTAATTTATTTTCATAATGGGATTTAGCTGCTTTTCACTGCTGTGTTTATGCCGCTTTACACCCACTTGACACACTAACAGAGAGATATCAATACATAGGTTTTAAGATTATTACTAGTCAGATATATTCTTGTGCGGTGAATAGGGCGTGTTGAGTCCAGTTCTCTGAGCAAGGAGTAGGTCTTGTCTATTACATATTGGGTTTATGCAATGGTATCTGAGCTAATTTGAAACCCTTGTTTTATGTATCACCCCACCTCACCTTTCCCGTTAAGCAGCCATAGTGTGTTTTCTGCATGTGTGACTCTGTTCTGTTTTGTAATTCAGTTCAAGTGTAACGGTTTTTACATTCCCTCTATAAGTGATACCTTACGAGATGTGTCCTTTTCTGTGTGACTTATTTCACTTAGAATCGTCGTACCTAAATCCACTCATCATGCTGCTACTAACCTTATGACATTGATTTCATGGCTGAGTGATATTCCATTGTACATAAGGACCACAACTTCTTTATCTATTTTTCTCTTTCCTGGGATATTTAAGATGGAATGAAGTGGAGGTCCTTGTCAACAGAGCAGCCCTAAACTTTTGTGTGCTTGTGTCTTGCTGATTTTTCATTTTCCCAATTTATAACCCCATGAGTGGATGTGCCCTATTCTCTCTATGCTGTGTTTTTTAGATGTTTCAGGACACACCGTACACTTCTCCAGAGTGGCTGTTGCCAATTTACATCCCGCCCATCAGTGTAGCAAGGCTCCCATTTCTCCATGGCCTGTCCTGCATTTCTGGTTTTGACACATTTTTCAGCATGGCCCTTTTGACCGATGGGAAGCGAGAGTTCTTTGTAGCGCTGATTTGTCTTTCCAGGTTGCTTGGTTGGCCAAAAAGGGCGTATGCGTTTTTTCCTGAATATATTCAGGAAAAAACGCATACGCCCTTTTTGGCCAAGGGCATCATTGTCAACGTTTTGCCGCTTTTCATGTGCTTTAAAGGCGATTCGAATCTACCTCCTGAAATCTGTTTCCTGCAATTCTGCCTTGATTTCAAATCCTCTTCTTTGCCTTCCCTCAATATGTTTGTGGACGAGAGTTATCATTTATAACTCTGCAGGTTTGTGAATTGCAGTGCCCTGAAGCTCCATTTTACAACTCGCTTTTTTGGGAGCTGGCCGCAAAAGCGCAGGATGGCTTCAGGCCCTGTTCTAGTTCCGCGGGGCAGGCTGAGCCTGTGGTTAATTCTTCTTCCTGATGGGAAAATAGAGTGACCTGTGCCTGTCCCAACACCAAGAGCTAGTCTCTCATTGGTTCCCCGTCTTCCCGTTCATCCTCAGGAAAAATTGCAACCTGTACGGAACAGGAGGTTAAAGGTGCTGATGCTCCAAGTAGGGAGATTGCTAGTAAAGTGGCTGGAATCGCAAACCCGAGCACAAGGAGATGAGAAATGAGGTGCGTTTTAGAAACCTCTCCCCATCACACAGTGTACCATCTTCTGGGTTTCTCATGCATGTTTTCGATGTAGGAAGATGCCCTTGAACCTGGAGATTTGGGACCCATGCGATGGGTACCACGCAGTATTACTTTAAAGGGTCTGCATTTGCTCACCCAACCTCACCAAACCTCTCAGCCCCAAGAGTGTCCACCCTTATGTCTCATCCAACTGTGCGTCTAGATATGGTCAATCCAGTTTGCATCACAGCCCCTGAACGAATTGTGTAAGAATTTCTCTCTCTTTCACTGTCTTTGTTTCATGGGTTTTTCAAAGTAATTTATTTTCATAATGGGGTTTAGCTGCTTTTCACTGCTGTGTTTATGCCGCTTTACACCCACTTGACACACTAACAGAGAGATATCAATACATAGGTTTTACGATTATTACTAGTCAGATATATTCTTGTGCGGTGAATAGGGCGTGTTGAGTCCAGTTCTCTGAGCAAGGAGTAGGTCTTGTCTATTACATATTGGGTTTATGGAACGGTATCTGAGCTAGTTTGAAACCCTTTTTTTATGTATCACCCCACCTCACCTTTCCCGTTAAGCAGCCATAGTGTGTTTTCTGCATGTGTGACTCTGTTCTGTTTTGTAATTCAGTTCAAGTGTAACGCTTTTTACATTCCCTCTATAAGTGATACCTTATGAGAAGTGTCTTTTTCTGTGTGACTTATTTCACTTAGAATCGTCGTACCTAAATCCACTCATCATGCTGCTACTAACCTTAGGACATTGATTTCATGGCTGAGTGATATTCCATTGTACATAAGGACCACAACTTCTTTATCCATTTTTCTCTTTCCTTGGATATTTAAGGTGGAATTAAGTGGAGGTTCTTGTCAACAGAGCAGCCCTAAAGTTTGGGGTGCCTGTGTCTTGCTGATTTTTAGTTTTCCCAATTTATACGCCCATGAGTCGATGTGCCCCTTTCTCTCTAGCTGTGTTTTTTAGATGTTTTAGGAAACACCATCCCCTTCTCCAGAGTCGTCATTGGCAATTTACACCCCACCCATCAGTGTAACAAAGCTCCCTTTACTCCCTGGCCTCTCCTGCTTTTCTTGTTTTTACACTTTTGTAGGAAAGCCATTTTGACCGATGGGATGTCAGACTTCTTTGTAGAGCTGAATTGCATATCCGGCTTGCTTGGTTGGCCAAAAAGGGCCTATGGGTTTTTTCCTGAATTCATTCAGAAAAAAACGCATATGCTCTTTTTGGCCAAGTGCATCATTGTCGACGTTTTGACGCTTTTCGTGTGCTTTAGGGGTGATTCGAATCTAACTCCTGAAATCTGTTTCCTGCAATTCTGCCTTGATTTCAAATCCTCTTCGTTGCCTTCCCTCAATATATTTGTGGACGAGAGTTATCATTTATAACTCTGCAGATTTGTTAATTGCAGTGCCCATGAGCTCCATTTTTCAACTCGCTTTTTTGGGAGCTTTCCGCAGAACCGCTTGTTTGCTTCTGGCCCTACTCTGGTTCCCGGTGGCAGGCTAAGCCTTTGCTTAATTCTTCTTCCTGACTGGAAAATAGAGTGACATGTGCCTCTCCGAATATCTAGGGCTTGGCTCTCCTTGTTTCTCCTCCTTCCCCTTCTTCCTTTGGACAAATTCCGATTTCTGTGCAACTGGATGTTGAAGGTGCTGACATCCTCAAGTGGGGAGATTTTAAGGAAAAAGGCTGGAGGGGTGAACCCAACAACCAGGAAATTAGGCGTTTTGGTGCCTTTTCCAAAATCTTCCTGATCCAACCGTGTTCCATCTTCTGGGTGTCACAGGCATGTTTTAGCTGTAGGAAAGGTCCCGTGTATGTAAGGAGAACACAAGGGATTTTTCCAAATTAGTGTCTCCCCGAACTCCAATCTGGGGAATTTTTAAGCTACTGGTACATGTGTGTTCATTAAGGGACTTGGGCCGTAGGCAGAGTCCGAACTTTAGATGATTGAAGTCTTCAGGTTCAGAAACGCTCACCATCGGCCTCCTTTAGTTTCCATTTTATCTGTAGTTGATAGATGATGTCGATATAGATATCTATTGTTTTTCAGATTATTTCCCCTCAGGGGTCATTACAAAATATTGAGTATAGTTCCCTGTGCTATACAGTAGTTCCTTGTTGATGATATATTTTATACATAGCAGTGTGTATATGTTAATCTGAAACTGTTAATTTATCCCTCCTCCCACCTTTCCCCTTTGGTAATAAAAAATATAAGATTTTATACTTCTCAGAAATCTAGGAGCTGAAAGAGAGGTATCATTTTCAATGGAAAATCATTCCAAACAAGGTTGAAACTTCAACCAAGATTATTAGATGTACATCCTTGGAAAGAAATCACTGCATTTCTCTACTCTTGACCTGACAAATAAGACAAACCCCTCCACTGAACTTGCTTATAATAAAGTGATGGAAATATCAAATGGAAGTGTTAGAAACATCTTCTTTTACACGAGCCTTATACACTGCTCTATGTTAATTACAGTTTGGCTCACACATCTGTTCATTGAAGTTACAATGTTCTCAAATTCTGTTACTGATCCTGCAGAGTGGGCCCCAACAAGGGTCTCCCTGCCCAGTGTCATTGGAGCCAACAGATCGAGACTGACTTTGGTTCAGAAGCAAAGGAAAACTTTACATTTTGATCAGAGAATGGAGAGGTGAGAGTGTGTGCTCCCCTGCGGGTTGTGGGCCGGGCTGCTGTGTAGGGATCCTGTCAGCATCAGCGGGAGGGAGGGGGCGGAGCTCTCGAGGGCCAGGTTGGCTGGAGCTCAGGCTCTATGTCGCAGAGTCTGCACGGGGCCCCACGAGCTGAGGTGTCGGCCCAGCCATTTTGCACGAGGAAATCGGGTCTGAAGTGTCGGGTGTGGGACCTCTGCATGTGGAAACCTAGGAGCAAGTGAAATTAGACAAAGCACAAAGGAAAAAATGGTTAGACTTTATTTTATTGCCCAGATTCTATTTTTATCTCCCAGGAATTTTTAATGGGCTTTGCCAGTGACAAAGCCCTCCTCTGCCTTTTGTCCCATTCCTCATTCTTGGGGCGCTGAGGGTGCAGACACGTCTTCTGTAAATGCTTCATGCTGAGTTGGGTGTCCTCATACCCGGGGGGAGGGGCAGGACTTCTCCCCAGCAGCCTCCAGGTGAGGTTGATTGTCCGCAGGCCTCCTCCCTCACTGCTCGTCTGCCTGAGCACCAGCATTGGAAGTTTTATAGATTCTAATGACCTTTAAGGGTCCAGGAAAGAGATGTGCAGAGACGCTGGGGGGGTGGGCGGTTTTACCCTGCTCCACATTGGTTCGGCCCCCTTAGGCTGAACGGTTTCTGCCAGCCTAGATGCTCTGACCAGTAGTCTGTGCTTTCTTCAGTTAGGCCACTGAATTAACGTACAAACAGGACCAGGTGTCAGAGCCCTGCTTGCTCAACTCCCAGACAGTCCAGGGCCGGTGGTGATCCAGGACCATGACGGCCACTCAGTCAACGGCCTTTTGAAGTAGCCAGGAGTACAGCCGGTCTCACTGGCCACCGTCACCGCGGTGTCTGTAGGCTTTTCTATGGTGGCAGCGTTATTTACGGTTCCCCTGCCAAGTTTATTAGCTCCGCTCTGGGTGCAGTAAGTCCTGTAAGCAATAGTCTGCTCTTTTGGGGCACACTCTTGTTGTTTTCTGAGAGAAGCTCCAGGTCAAGTGATGGTCACACGAGTCGTCATGGGGGCCCATTGCCCCAGGTTGTCTCTCTGGAGGTTGGCGTTGGAGGGCCTCCTCACTCGAGGTCATTGTGCCAAGGAGCAATCCCTGCAACTTCAGGGCATGGTGGGTGGTTAGGATCACCAAGTGGCGTCCTTTTCCCTTAGGAGGGAGCTGGCATTGCGGGCTGTTGATTTCCAGATTTTTAGATACCCCCAGTATCCTGGTCGGATGGGGTGGCTGGCCAATGCCTGGAGGGCATTCTTGCATTGTTCCATTTCAAGTGGTCCCAGTTTTTGCACTAATACTCCAAGGGCGATTCGCCTTGGACCAGGATTGTAAAGGTCAAAGGGTTTAGCTAAATTAGGGAGGTCCAGGGCCAGGGTCTGAATTGACTGCTCTTTCCATTCTTGAAAGGCTGCTTCTGGATTCTATTCAAAAGGATCATCATCTTTTCCTTTCAGTGTTTCATATAGAGGCCCAGCTATTAGACTGTAGTTAGGGATCCAGATGCAGCAAACCCCGGTCTCCCCAGGAACCCCTAAGCTGTCTTCTAGTTTCAGGAAAGGTGAGGCTGCAGATGGCTTCTTCCCTTTCCTGGGGTGGGCTTCTCCGACCTTCTGTGCGAATGAAGCCCAGGAAGGCCACCTTAGTTTGTGATATTTGAGCCTTTTCCTTGGACACCTTCTATCTTTTATTGGCTAGGTAGTTCAGAGGCCTCCTTAGTCGGGCTGGTGATCAGAATGTCATCTGCATATTGAAGGAGGGTTCCCTTCTCCAGAGGTAGATCTTTTAGGTCTTTAGCTAACGTTTCCCCAAAGATGGTGTGGGAATTTTTGAACCCCTGGGGCAGGACGGCCCAGCAGTATTGTTTTTGTTGTAGGTTGAGTCCTGCCACTCACAGCCAAAATTTCTTGTGACTCTGGGACTAATGGAATACAGAAGAAGGCATCATTGAAGTCTAATACAGAATGCCATGTCCTGGTGGATGGTAGAATGACCAGCAGGGTGTAGGAATTAGGAACTACTAGATGTATATCCTCTGTGGCTTCACTGACTGTCCTGGCGTCCTCTACCAGGTCCCCAGCAGCCCACGGGGCTCTTGTGGTCAGGCCCCTCCCAGGATATGGAGCTCACCTGGGCAGGTACGCAGCAGCCCACGGGGCTCTCGTGGGCAGGCCCCTCCCTGGATATGGAGCTCCCGTGGACAGGTACCCCGGCAGGGCTGGGCACACAGGAACCGTGCACGTAGCCCTCATTGCAGAGCACCCCCAGCACCCCTGTCACTCAGAGCTGACACAGAGCACCTCAGAGCAGAGCTTGAACTAACAAACAGCAGCTCCAACAGGTCTGTGACCCTAGGCTTCACTCTGTGCGGCCTCCCTCTGCCTGGTCTTCCAGGGGCTTCCACTGCAGCCGGGGCACCAGGCCTCTGTCTCCACCCACCACCCCTCCTCTCCCTGACTCCTGGGTTCCTCTCATTAGCAGAGGGTCTTCTTGAAGTTGTCTCCCACTCATGGACCAGATAAAATGATTCGAAAACAAGCCAGGGCTGCCGCCCCTTATCTATCCTGACTCTCGGGACCCTACACCTGTTCCTTGGATCTGGCCGGTGCAGCAAGGCCCATTTTCTGCAACTCTGAGCCCCTGAGGGGCGAGGATTGGCTGACCTGGGCAGCCTGACCCGGCCGGCCAGCCCTTCCCAGGTGTGCCTGGGTTGAGGTCAATATAAACACCCCTCCAGGCAGCAAAAGCCTCTGCAGCTGTGCCTGACGCCATATTCTCTGCCCCGTCAGCAGTCTCGGGGTTGGGCTGGTGGGAGGGAGTAGGGCCCACGGCTCTATGAGTGGCCCAGTGTGACTGGGGCTCTGCTGGACTTTCTGCAGGAGTTGCCGGGCTGCCACCTGCTAAAGAAGAGGATGTGTCACCCATACTTGCTGCTGGAATTTCTCCCCGGGCAGAGGTGAGGAAGGAAAAAAGCAGTGGGGGCCGGGACAGGAGGGGTACCTCAGGCAGGGAAATGGAAAGCTTCCAGACGAGCGCCCGGGGCCAGGACCATCCTGGCTGGCCTGCAGGCACCAAGTCGGCCTGCGTGCTGTCGCTGGTGTGACTCCAAGCCCCTTCCTCTAGTTTTTAAAGTCTTTGCACACATTCAGGTGTTTTACCTGGGAAGGGTGGGAAAAGTTCAGCAGCAGCTGGCCTGGGGCTCAGCTCACGTTTACTCAGAGACGCCTCCTCACGGTCCCCCAGCTTTGCAATGAGGACGCTCCTCGTGTGGGGGCTGCTGGCTGCATGGGAGATGATTCCCCACCTGTGACCAACTTCAGAATTGTTTACCCCTGGAGCAAGTGCCCTGATAGGGTTTTCCTCTGTATGACCAGTGGGTTCTGTTTTTTTTTTTTTTTTTTTCTTTTTTGGTTCAAGGTAAGTTTTATTCCTCTTTTTGTATTTATGGATATAAGCATGGAAATAATTCATTCATATAAATACGTCTATGGGAAGGACAGAACTTTTTTTTCTGTTTTATTTTTTTAAGTATTACTTATTTTTTAATTTTTGAATTTATTTTATTCATTTTTTTATACAGCAGGCTCTTATTGGTAACCTATTTTATACATATAAGTGTATATATGTCAATCCCAGGCTCGCAATTCATCCCACCACCACCACCCTGCCACTTTCCCCCCTTGGTGTCCATACATTTGTTCTCTACATCTGTGTCTCTATTTCTGCCTTGCAAACCGGTTCATCTTTACCATTTTTCTAGGTTCCACATGTATGCGTTAATATACGATATTTGTTTTTCTCTTTCTGACTTACTTCACTCTGTATGACAGTCTCTAGATCTATCCACGTCTCTACAAATGACCCAATTTCATTCCTTTTTATGGCTGAGTAATATTCCATTTTATATATGTAGCACATCTTTTCTGTTCGTCTGTCTATGGGCATTTAGGTTGCTTCCATGACCTGGCTATTGTAAATAGTACTGCAATGAATATTGTGGTGAATATGTCTTTTTGAATTATGGTTTTCTCTGGGTATATGGCCAGTAGTGGGATTGCTGGGTCATATGGTAATTCTATTTTTAGTTTTTTAAGGAACCTCCATACTGTTCTCCATCGTGACTGTATCAATTTACATTCCCACAAATAGTGTAAGAGGGTTCCCTTTTCTCCACACCCTCTCCAGCATTTGTTGCTTGTAGATTTTCTGATGATGCCCATTCTAACTCGTGTGAGGCGATACCTCATTGTAGTTTTGGTTTATATTTCTCTAATAATTAGTGATGTTGAGCAGCTTTTCATGTGCTTCTTGGTCATCTGTATGTCTTCTTGGGACAAATGTCTATTTACGTCATCTGCCCATTTTTGGATTGGGTTGTTTGTTTTTTTTACTGTTGAGCTGCATGAGCTG